>NC_142606.1:40193340-40525840 GCF_041222555.1 Hakea prostrata | reverse complement strand
TGATCCAACCCATGAGAACCACTCCTCGATGAAAACATGGATCTCAAGCCCGACTTCCGTTCTCGAATACTGTTGAGGGCGATGAAATTCGTGGCAAATCTCGTAGGACCGGGTCGCACTAGCTCACCATTGCATGCACGCCTCATCATATTCGAGCAACAACGTATGATTGTAGATGAAATTTGTTACTGCTTGGCCCTCTCCACTTGCTCTGGATAATATTGATCTTGCCGATGTCCTTTAACATGAGGTCGATACAATGAGCTGCGCAAGGTGTCCAATATAGGTTATATCCAGCTGTATTCATCAGTACCTCACCGGCTTTCTTGAAGTTGGCGCCATTGTCGGTGACAATCTGCACCACATTCTCCTTCCCAACTTCATCAATCACATCCTGCAAAAGTCCAAGAATATACCGTGGTCTTTTGTACGCCTGATAGCATCCACAGATTTTAGAAAGACAGTCTTTCGATCACAATACACCATAAAGTTGATGATGGATTTTCTTGTCGGACCGGTCCAGCCATCACACATAATGGTGCATCCATATGTCTCCCAAAATATTCTCAAATTACTGATGTACTCTTGCGGCTCCTCCTTCTCCTCGGTCGAGGAAAGTGGTCAACACCTCCTTAGGGGTAGGACCCGGGATGTCCAGGACCTGCCTTTGCAATAGTGTCAACCATATTACTATAGTAAGGACCCCTGTCTTTGTATGTGCTTGGAACCGCATTGTAGTACATCCACTTCGACACTTTGCCTTCTTCACTTTCTTCGCCATCCCTTTCCATGCACTGTGATCTTGGGCTGCTTGGCCCCCTTATTTCGAAAATATCGGGATCTTGCTCTAGGATAGGATCCGACCTACTGTGGATAGTCACGTGGACGTGATCCCCGTACATCAGCCGTAGAAGGGACCCTCGACTACGTGATCTGCTGAACATACCACGTATACCACCCCTGTCCCTAGATCCGGATGCTCCAGCCCCGATCCGGATGCTCCAGCCCACGATCCGGATGCTCCGGCCCCTACGGGCCTAGAGGTACCGGCTCCTCCGTAAATCTAGCTCGGCCCTCTCCTCCTCCTGGTACTGCATCGCCCTACTCTCAGCCATCGCCCGTCTAACATCCCTCTCCTCCCGCTCTCTCAAATCAACGGGATCAACCTCCTGATCAGAATCTGAATCAACTCTATAAGATGATGGTGCCCGCACCGCCTCATCCAATGCTTCATTTACCCTTCTCCTCTCTTGTTTCTTCTTCCCCTTGTCTTTCTCCATCTCCCTAACTTGCCTTTCGATATCCGCATTCACCTCGGTGCGGGTAGCCACATCTTTTGAACTACCGATAATGTGAGCCTTAAACCTACTTATGCCACCGGAATTCAACTCCTTACCACGAAGTTGCATCTTGTTTTACTTTTATTTCCATCGATTGCAACACGGTATTGCCATGCGGATCGGCCCTCCCCTTCCCTGCGACGCCGCTCCACCGTGTCCGTCCATCCCCCTGCCCCGTGAACCTGCTCCTCTCCCACTACTAGACATGATAACAGTTGGTCTGTTGCAACAAAAATGATTTCACAAACAATTAAACAATACCAATATAATATTTTAAACAATATATAAATTTTTTCCGACAAAAGAAAATGCTACCATATCAAAACTGACAATGAAACCATACAAGAAGCACTTAAAAATAATTATATAGGTATTCTATAATTTTCTATAATTTTCAAAATCATTTTCCTTATTTATTCCTAATTGTTTCTCTTTTTTCATAATTATTTATATTTTATATTCATATTTTAATAAATTTCAAAAAATCAAAAAATTATTTATTGGGTCGAAAATTATTCCGACTCCGTGAGTTTGTAGATTGACCCATGGGGATCCACATATATTTTTTCAATCACAATGCAACACATATATCATGCAAAAAGCAAGCATTTAAAATGTATAAAAATACAATTTTTGACGCCCGAAAATAAATAAATAAATTACTTAGTGAAAAAAAAATTCGACTCCGTGAGTTTGTAGATCAGCCTATTGTATTCAACATATATTAATTTCATACCCATCCAACAATATTATGGCATGCATTTTCAAAAAAAATAGTTTAGTGAAGAACAGTTTACCTCTCAGATGAAAAACACCCAGATTTGTGTGAAATCTCGCTTGATCGTCGCGAATAAGGCTATATCCGTCAAGAATGAAGTGAGTACTGCGATTTTATGTCGAAGATCGGACGAAAATATGGCCAAAACACCTAGAACTAGGAGAGAGAAGCTCTGGATGGTGTGGGTGAGGAGAGAGAAAATCAAACGAAATTCAAAAGATAAATAATGAAAAAATCCCAGCGAACCCGCATTTTATCGCCGAATTTCGCCGAAAAATCGGCGAAATCTCGGTATTTATCGCCGATATGGCGATATCTCGCCATATCGCCGAGATTCACCACTCCCCCCGCATTTTATCCTCTTCTCTCCCCCCCCCCCCCCCCCTTGCCCCGGCCCCCCCCCACCCATTCCCCTTTCATTTTACAACAACAGGGGCGGAAACCCCCCCCACTTTCTTTCCATGGATAGAAATATGTAATAAGAGAACCCTTGTCATAAAGTGAGTCCCACATGTATTGGATTCTTTGCTTCTTTACTGGGTCCCACTAGAAATCTAGCAGGAGGCCACGTCTTCACATTCCACGTGGTTACTTGTAATTTGTTTATATGAGTTCTTTTCAGAGTAGGACAGAGCAGGACGTACTTTATGGAACATAAAAAGAATACAGACCGTCCATATCCAGATTCCAGAGTACGTTGCGTGCAGATATTTTACGGTGGAGATTGATTCACGCTGACAAATGTCTGGTCTACATCAGTAACAACCACTGACCAAAAGCGTGCAAGTGGAGCTAGTTGATGGTGATGGGGTTGTAATTCCGCTCTGGATGTGGAAAAGACAGATTCCACCCCTTTTCTCAATGTAGCTAGGGGAAACATGCAAGGAAAAAGTTGTCCTTCCGGGGAGATTTTGGTAGAAAAGAAAATTTCGACTTGGGACCATGATCATCTACCTATGGGCTTTCCTCACATCTCTATGCTTACCAACAGCTGCTCTTCTCCAAATATGTGGCGGAGCTAAATCTTGCTTAACTCTAAATGCATAAGACTGAAGCAAAGTCTATGGTAAAGTATGAGAGAAACAAAATTCAATATCAATCTGATCTCCAATAAGAAGCCTTCCTCATCGAGAGAACACTCTTGATGCTTTTTCACCACATATTTATTGTAAGATCTACGTCTAAATACAAATAAAACAATTAGATGTGAAATTTTCAATGAGTCTCATATATGAGCCCACACCAAAACAAAGAAATATCAGGGGAGTACAATGTGCTTCCTGAGAGTGATCTTGGACTCTTGTTACAAATTGTCCTTTCATGCTTTAAGGGCATTATTGGCATAGTGGTCTATGTGATTATGTAGATTGTGGGGTGCCATTATTCAATATGAAGGGGAGGAGATTGTCAACAACCAAAGTAAATGAGGAGAAGAATGTAATTTTATTCGTAATTAAACAAAAAAAAATAAAAAAATCAAAATATATCCTTATGTTATTTTAAAGTTTGAGCTTCCATTACATTTTATTTTTCATAAGCACAATTCTTATTAGGATTGCAATAGGGACAGGTTGGGTCAAATTTTTTTTTTTTCAAATCTAATCCTAATTCTAAATGCTCATAGCTAGGTTCATTTTTGCCTTACTCTACTTCAAGGCCTAAGATTTTTGTCCTAACCTTTAATTTGTCATTGTCCTGCACTGCTTTAATTATCCTTGATCCAAGACCTAAGTTTCTTGTTCCAACTCTCTTGTATATCTCCAATAAAAGGAAGTCAATGTGTTTTATCATTGTTTGATTTGCTTGTTGTGGATTAGAGTCTAATATGTATACTTATTATCCTATGTTAATATTTTTTTTAGTAATTTGGGACTTTATATACGTATTAGTATAGAAAACTACATTCTTATGAACCTTCCACCTACAAGCTACAACTTCCTCTAAATTACATAGGCAATACAATTTGACAAAAGGAACCTAACTTCGATCTTATTTAACATAGGCACTTTTGATCTTTTTTGGTGTTGATCTTATTTTGGGTTGCTTTTCTTATTTAGTGGTGTGTTGATCGTGATATAGTGAGCCTATGATCCATTTGCACCTTCATTTGATTCTATAAGTCACTGATAGTCAATTTGATACAAGTGACCACCATGCTTGTTCATGTCATAGACTTGTTCTTTTTTGTGGCACTATATATAAAACTTGCATAGCAAAAAACTTAATTATACTATCATACTACTATATAAAAGTACAAACTCATGTTTTGGTATACTCTTTCACTGGACCAAAACAACCTACTTATCATCAATACTTACATCTTTGAAGAGGACTTCTTCTTAATATTCACATAATCACATCTCTTCATTACTCTACTAGAATACCTCCACATGCCTTAACATATACATCTCTTGATTCTATTATTCCCTGAAAAGTTACGATTTCCCAAAAATAAATAATAACCATACAAATTTTAACCCAATGAAAAGATAACATTCCTTTAGAGTTCTATAATATTAATGTTTCCCTATCATTCTTTCCAAAAATAGCCAACTACACCAAAGACGTACTATTCATACTATTATATGATCGTACAAACTCAAATTAATATTGAAATATTTTTTTTCAATAGTCTAAAAATACCCATCTCAAACCTCAATACCCCACCTCTACAAAATTTGAGGTGACACAACTACTCATTAATTTTGACTTCCTCACCGAGCACAACCCCTCTAGAGAATGCCCCCACATCCTACTATGACCAAGGCCTCCTTACCAAGTAATCATATTGTCTATACAAAAGCAAAACTTACTTACCAAAAAAAAAAGAAAAAAAAAAAAAAAGCAAAACTTGAAATACATTATGGTATTTTTTTTCCACTGAACCAAAATTCCATTCCTTCAAACCATCATAGCCCCCTTCCCCCTTCCCTCCCCCCAATGAATGAATGCAACTTTTCAAAACTAAGCACTAACAAGCATAACACTGCCTTTCAAATTAAACCAACCCAGAGTCCAATCACCCAACATGAAACGAAGGTTCACATCCCTCGAAACAAATAAAAAAGAATAATCCTATTTTGGTAGACAGAGATTTAACACAAGTTGACCTACATAGACGAGACCTTGAAAAGCAGTTGTCGTGATTTTGGTCTTATTCAGCCATCGAGAGCTCCAACTCCATGATCTATGCTGAAAAGTCACCAATAATGACTACTCTCTACAACTGACTGGTGAAATTGATCTTCGCAAGTTCATTTTTTCCTTTTGGTGAAGACCTTCACAAATTCGTTCCATCGAAAGACCACTCCTTAACTTACTTTTCTATTGATTCAAAGAGCCCCTTCATTCTACACTAGAATATTAAAAATTCTGAGAGGAGAGGTAAGTGATATTTATCTTTTCTTTTTCTTTTTAGATAAAAAAAAGAGACAATTCTCTTTTATATAACAAATAATAAATTCTAACAAATTGTCTACTCCAAGAGAGAAAAAAAAAAAAAAATGGCATCCATATAAAATTCAAAATGAAAGAGGACATTTTCCACGGAAGAAACACCGATCTAAATGTTAAATGTTGTATAGTTATTTTGTGTAGAAATAAAATAATAAATAAAAATATTCATACATAATGTTCTGTTTAAAAAACATTGAGGAACACCAGTTTTTTTTTTTTCCTCTTCCCTTGAAAAACTCCGCCTGGTTTAACTAAGTTTTTTTTTGGTAGAACTTTGTCGTCCATCTTCCTCCTTCTAGTGTTGTATCTCACTTGCACCAACAATTTTTCATAGAATGCACTATGCAGAATTAACTGCGACATTCTAGCCTACGTAGATCGCAGCCTTTTTTTGGTACAAGTGTAAGACGATTGATGCATTTGCCGTTTGTACCATTATGTACTTCTTTCTTTCCTTTTTTTTTTTTTTTTATTATTTTGGTAAACGGTGGGTTAGTTGAGAGCTTAAAAGCCTAAACTTCCTTGGAGAGATCTTGGATTCACACTCACCCGACAACACCTATATTAGTAATATTTCTTCTCAATATAAACTCGCCGACTATTTGGTTGAAGTACCCATTATGTAGTGATTCCATGCTTTTAACCAAACACGTGGTTGATAATATATAAACAAATTTGGGACCATATGGAGCAGGGAATGGGAATTTTATCTACGTCCATTTCTTTCAAGGAAATACACTATCATTTTTTTCTCATTTTCTTGTAGATGGATGACATGTGTTCAAAAATCACATCAAAGGATTGAGATATATTTACAAGTCACATCAAAGAGTTGTGATTAAATTTATAAAAAAAAATTTGATATGACTTTTAAATAGACCTCAACTCTTTGATGTGATGTTTGGATATATGTCATCCATCCATAAGAAAATAGATGGATCATTTTCTTGTCAGAGTTGGATTCGATATCAGTCCTATGGAGCAGGTATAGGACCGAAACTGTTATCTTTGAAATTTAAATGTCATTCATTTTTTTTAACAAATTACACATAGACTCCCAGTGTTTGCAATAAATTATATAAACTATTCTTGGAAAAAAATCAATTATTGATGTCTCCAACAGTAAAAAATTGAAATAAAAAAATGAACAATTCTGTTGAAATAGAAAGGGACATCTGTACTTTGTTTTTTTTTTTTTTCCAGGAGTAGTAGATGTAATTTATTGCAAACACATAGGGTCTATATGTAATTTGCCCATTTTACTGTCATCATAAAAATCATTGAATAGCCTTAGTCATTACCAAAAGAACAAATTATTATAAATACTGCAATAAAAATAGTACGTGAAAATGCACATGTGACCATGTATATAAGGTAAAAAAAGAAATGTTTTGGGAATCGACTTCTGGTTATATTAGGTTGGTGTTCGAATAAATCTTAAACAAATGATTCTTCTTCTTTTTTCTAATTATCTATTACAATTCATTAATTTTTATTTATTTATCCCTTCTACTAAATAATGTTGTTTTCCACTGAAAAAATATTTTAAGTTTACATATGGTAACTTCTGTATAGTTTCCTCATACTTTATCCAAACATTTCTACTTAATCTTGAAATATTTTGAATTTTTTTCCCTTCTCATTTGAATGTTAACTAAATCAGATAAAATAATTTTTATAGAGCACTATATTTCCTCCCTTAGACACTTTATTATTTTGTACTTTTGTGCTTTCTGTTGTTTTTTTATTATAAGCTTGGTAATAAGGGCCTAAAAGGTGAAAATGAACGATGTAGAAACTCCTTCTCCAAGGGAACGTGAATTTCATTTGTTACTTGCACATCATAATAAAGCTTTTCCTTGAATTCAATTGTGTTTGGTCTACTTGTATTTTACTTTTATGGTTCTCGTCTTAGCTGGGTTGGGTTATAAACACTTGCAATATCTTGTATCTCCATGAGCAACAGATATTGAAATACATAAGAAACTCAAATCTGATTACAAAACACCATTGACTTTCCTCAGAAGGAGATAGTATTAGAGATAGATAACAACAAAAGGGACTAATGTATTTGAGATAGATAACACAAAAGCAGGAACTAATATTTGGCTTTCTATTGATCAATGCTTTGACAAGGAAGATTAGAAGAAGCCACGGGAAGGATACTCCAACTCTCCAAGTATGTTCAACTGATAGATGGATTCTCTTGAAATACATTGGTGTGCGTGTAAACGAAGTGCTCTACCTAACTGAGCTATAGCCATTGTGTTTGTGATAGATAGTTTATCATGTAGAAACTAATCAACTATCTTGTCAAGATAAGTATTTCATGATCGAATATGATATATTTTCGATCTCTTAACAAATTTCAAACTGTAACGAAACTTTTATATTATTTTCTATATATTTTTTCTCATAACATTTTAATTTTGCTTGGGAGCAGTGCCTACGTGGCACTCCTCCAAGCAGCGGACGGCTAGATTAAAAGATTCTTTGAATAGTTGAATCTTAGATCATTAAATACCTCACATGCAAAATTCGTCCACTAAAGCTAACCCAAACATATGTATCAAACTGAACCGGTTTTTTTTTTCATCCCAAGAGGTGTTGGTTTTACCACTAGAACAGCTCTGCGTTGCCAACTGTAGATTACTTATATTTTTTTTAATCAAACAAAATAAAAGATTAAATTACAAAGAGGGCACCATACATCGATCCGCCGTTCCAGGGTTACGGAGATCATTATTATTGTTACAATAATAACTAGTAAAGGAGTTGCTAGTCAAATTACTTAGATATTTAAGTAGTGGCAGGGATTTATAATTACAGACCAAAGTCTATTGTAAGCTAGACTTTATTTCTACCAAATCAGATATTAGGAAAATGGGCCAAGGAAGTTTAGGTGGGTTGTGAAAGAAGGAGACTGCATCCTGTTCATTTATCCATACTTTTTGATGTGTTCAGAAAGTTTTAAGCCTTTCTTCATTGCTTTCACTAAAGCTTCTATGGCATTAATTGCATTTTCTCATATACCCAATCCTGGTGGGGCGGTGATTATGCCTTGCTTAAAAATCCCTGCGCTCCATCCTGCTATATCTAGTGATTTGTTATATATCCCTACACAAAGCAAAACAATAATATTAGTACATGGTGCACAAATTTTTGGTGGATTGGCATAGATTGTGATGGTTGTGTCTTCATCCCTAAAAGGTGAAACCTTCATATTTCGTAGCCAAGTGTTTATGTTGTTAATTAATTTTTGGGGATTGGGTTTGATTTTTTCCATAATTACAGTATCTCTCTCTCTCCATATGAAATAGCATGTAGTCACAAACACGGAAAAGAACCACTGTTTTTTATGCCTGTCTAGTTGGGTACCAACTAGGAAATCATTGCATAAGTGCAGTAGGGACGCCTGACTTAGCTATTCCGTTCGTAGTCTGAGAGGTCCCGCAGCCCAAATTCGCTTGGTCCATTCACACGAGATAAAGATGTACCAAATAGTTTCTGTCTTATCGCTGCACAATTCACAACATCGTGCATTTCGGTTCAACGATGGGCCCTGAAATCTATGATGTTTTTTATTATGTGAATCGGTTTGGCTTCAATTTTGATAAGACTAAAGGAACCATGCTAATTAGCATTCAAGGTTGGTCGAAGTCAGTCAACCCCTCATCTAGCTAAAGAATCAAGAAGACATGTTTCCAGAGGAGCTTCTTCTTTTTTCAAATTTTTTTTCCTTCTGGTTCTTAGAGTTTAGGGTTGGGCTGCTGCTGGTAAACAATGTTGTACTACAACTGTAAAACCTTATATACCTTTAATTAAAAATTTGACAATTTGATGTCTGATTGTTTCTATTGGCTTCATCCTTGTCATATGGAAAAGCTATATTTCAAGTGGATTTGGGCTTCTGGATGTACAATGTTGACATAGAATAAATCCAAATCATGAGAAGGAGCTCATCAAGCGCTTGTCTCCACTATGGAATTGATCTCTCTACGGGCTTTGTGAATTGTCATCTGCCTTTTTGGGTCTGTTTTGATGGTTTGAGTTTCTATCCGAAATTAATTTTATTATGATGAAGCATTTCATCTTTTAATGCTTAAATCCATTCATTTTATAAGGTATTTTCTGTTATCACTACAAGAAAAAGTAGAATTAGTGACGTTTAATTTGATAAACCGCCACTAATGATGCAAATTTAGTGGTGATTTGTTTAAACCGCCACTAATTAGTAAAAAAACACATGCCGCTACCCGAAAATTAGTAAATTTAGGAGTTTAGTGGTGGTTGTGATAAAACCACCACTGAATATCCGATACTTGCAGCGGTTCTCATAAAACTGCTGCGAATAACCTTATTTTGGGTGACATTTTGAGAATTAACACCGTGAATATCCGGATACTTGGAGCGGTTGTGATAAAACTGCTGCGAATAACCCTAGGATCAATTTTGTGAACCTGCTGTTTACCGCCGGCTCTTCCCTGATCACTCCTCTTGCCCAACCCCGCGTATTTTCACTTCCGATTTTTGGAAGACGAAGAGTTGAAAAACTCTGCCATCTGCATGTTTTCGTCTGTTCGTCTCGTCCTCTCAACCCTAGTCAGGTTGCTTTCTTTACTTGAGAAACTGGTGAGTTGTTTGTTGTTGAAAAGTTGATTTCGATTAAATGATGTATAAGAGATTTTAGATCTGGTTTGCAGGAGGATATTCGAGTATTGAAGAGATTTCTTCAGCTTTCTCTTTGTTCAACATCGATTTGATTTCGTACAGATATCGAGAGGTAATGAGAAACATCGATTTGATTTCTTCGGCTTTTTCTTTGTTTCCAGTCTGGTACATCGACTTGTTTTCAAGTTTATTTATATCCAATTTCTTCCATTTGCGATTGAAGAGAAGATATCCGTTCTTTAGTTATCACACTGGTGCTCCAACATATTTCTTCCTTAGTCTGTATTTCTATGACGATCTGATGGTTGGTAGTTTCGGTGACTAGCGATTTTTATGAGGCTTACTTTCTAATTTGAAACTATCTAAGCACTAACATCTTTGATTTAGTTTGCAATTCTGAGGTAGTGAGTTCATCCCCTTTTGACATATGTGAGATGACAAGGTCATTTCATTGCAGAGAAGCTTAATTGCTATTTCTGAGATCTTTTTTGGAGTTCCTTCTCCTTAGCTGCCACTATCCTCTTAAGACATTATTCATCATTATTTTTCATGCATATCTAACTTATATAAATTAATTTATTAGTTGCTTTATTTTACTAATTGGTGCATTTTCATTGCAGGAAATCAAAGAGGTTTAGTAATTATACTAGAGAGGTTTAGTTGTTTGCAAATTAGCAGATTATGATTACTTTTTCTGTCTTCTTTTGCTTGGCTGCATGGAGGAAAGTGAATCCTCCGATTGAAGCTGATAGTTCAATGAAAAATTGCCTTTCCTTTTGTTTACTGGTCCTCTAGATGGACCCTTCTCTCTATTCCTAACTTTTAGTCTGGTCCATTGAATTTTACTAAATAATTGAATTTGGAATTTTTGATGTTGGGAGACTCAGTTTACAATTCCATTGATTTTGAGAATTATGGTCTTAGTTTGGTTGCCAGGCATAGTTTTGGATATAAAGGTCCAATCATCAGGTAAGTTGAGCCAATTCTTTCTTTTGGAACCAATTCTTCCTTTAGTTTCGAGGTTGTTTATATGATAATAAATCTGACATTTTCAATGCTGTGGAAAGTTTTTAAGTTGCTTTATTCATCTGATTATGTGCATATTTTCCATATCATATTGATTAAGCAAGTATGCATTCTAGTATAACAAGGGAAAACTTGGAAGTCAGTAAGAAACCTTGATGATCCAGTTCGCTGTGATGATTTTTTTAATCTGAAAGAGGATTAGTTTCATTCCTTCTTGTCTTGTTTATTTTTTGAGCCATCAGATGCTGTTTTTCATGTAGCATTTCATAATTTCCTTTTCATATTATTTTCTGTTATTTTTTCTGGAAAGCCAATATCTTTTGTTGTTATTTGATACACTGATATATGTAGCATTGAACTTTTCTGACTTGACTGTTATTTAGTATTAAGAGTATCTAATCACATAGGTTGACACTCCAATTTTACTGTGGATAAAATTAGGCAGTTGATAGATCCTGTAATAGAAAACAAAATGGCATTACTCTATAATTGGCCCACAAACAAACAACTCCTTCACCTTCAATCAATAAAATTTCTCAGATGATCATTTATGTTCAGGCCAACTCTCTTCACAGCCCAAGGCCAACTCTCTTCACAGCCCATGTCCTTAACTACTTGACAGTTAAGCCCAAAGTAAGCCACCTCGTAGCATTGGCCACTGGCCAGCTGGCTTGTGTGCTCTTTCTCTCAGCATGGATGTAGAAACCCCTCTCAATCATAAGTTTGAGTTGTTTGGTGAATAGTCCCACGTTGGTTACCCCTGAGACCTCTATCCCCATATATAACTGTAAGTCCCTCAATCCAATGGTGGTTTGAGCTTCTTGGTTGGATATCCACATGGTACTCAGCAGGGTTCTCTTGGTACTCCTGTCCTTGCAAATGAAAGAGAAGCATACTGTAAGGGTTTTGATTCGATTGTCTTTGGATTTGTGATTTAGTAACTCCCATTGTATATGACTGATAACTCTATGAAATAGAGTTAAGATTGGTAACTTTATACTTGAGATGGCTTGATTTAGGAGTATTTTGTCTTTGTTTTAGTGATAGTATTCATTAGATGTTGTCTTATTTAGTCTTAACATGTTGCATCTTGTTTAGTTCATTATTGTCACCCTTACATGAATTTCCCTCCAGATTTGTGGATGAATTTGACTGTTTCTCTTTCTTTTGAAAATTTAGGTGAAGATCCATAATAGAAGAACCTGTCCTCTAACTTTGTTATAGAGTTGCTGCAGCATTGCTACAACAATGGAGCAGAATATTCTCAGATCCAATTCAAATGGAAATGACCAGAAAGGGCTAACTTAAGTGGACAATATTCTTGTAAATACATGATGGTTCTCAGCCCTTGATCTCAGGAGGAAAGTTATAATCCTATGGCCATAATCTAACCTAGTGATTGAAGACATTTATGGAAAAAAGAGAAGAGAGGCAAGAGGGGGGAGGATTGAGACACACACACGGCTGAGAGGAGATAGAGAACGAATGCTGGAGCTCTTATGGAAGCAAGGAGCTGCTGGAGTTGCTGATTTGCTGGAGAAGAAGGCTGGAGCTCATGTGGAAGCATTGAAGCTTTAGTTTCTTCTTGTTTTTTATAACTCTATCTTCTTACTTTCTAGTCTCATGACAACTATACTTGGTTTTATGTATTTGAATTCTATTATGAGCTAAATCTTTGCTGTGTTGGGATGATAGTAGCACCTAAACCTGAATTTTGAGATGTAACTAATCATGTGTTCTTTAGTTTTATTGCAATCCACTTTACTGTCAATGAATTCAGCATGTTATATTGACTAATTTCAGTTCTTGAATGATCTTTCTTGAATGAATGTTATGGTTTCATTAATTGGAAAATTAATGGAGTCTAGGTGTTTGTTGAATTGTGTGAGTTAGCAAAATCTTTAATTAGGTTGTGTTAATTAGTAGGTTGGGTAGGAATACCCAATTACCTCACATTACCATTGATTGGATTGGGTTTAAATTGCATTCATACATCAATTCTTCATAGGAATATGCAGATGTTGATTTAGGATGCTAGCTTAGGTGTATTGGAAAATACCCTATTGCCATTCATTCCATGTTCTTGATATATTTTGGGGTTGTAGTATTACTTTAAAATTTGCATTATAAAATTCAGGGGAGGGGAAACTTGATTCCCAACACTCTTTTTACTCACTAAGTTCCCTCTATTGCTTAATCTCCATTTTAGCTCCTTAGTTTTATTACATGTCATTTGGTTAATTAGTTAGTCAATCACAAATCAATCTTGTTAATTTCATTTAAATCAATTTTACTTTTACATTGAAAGTTAAGGATAGAATTCTCCGTGGGATCGATACTCTACTTATCATTTATTACTTGATTGCGACACGTGCACTTGCGTAACATCTTGATACACAAGCAACAATGACACAACAACTGATTAGTATGATAAAAATTCCTGTAATGTGAAACAATATACTTGTTTGAACCCCTAATTCTTTGAAACTATATACTTGTTTGAAACCATATACTTCTTGTTGGAATTTTTTCTGTTTAAGTCAAATATTACAACTTGTCTGCAGATCCTTAAGGTTGATCTTATCATTTTTTCTTTTGTGGGGGCACAGGATACTGGAACCAAGCCCCTGAGGTCTCCATAGAGTTGGTAGGCCAAAGCATGAGTGAGTAAAGAGGATGGTTGGTAGGGATTCGGTACTCTCTAGATTGTGAATTCAATGAAGCAATACATCCGTATTCTAAAAGAGATAGCTGTGATCTCTCTGCTCCAGCTAGCTCCAAAGACTTTCTCTATTTGATGACATTATTCTCCTACCCAAGTGACAAATTTGTGTCCTTTTTTTCCCCCTTCTTCTCTTATTGGTGTTTAGATTAACAATGTAACATCAAGTTAAGTGCTACATATAGATTTTGTATATTTGTACACAAGTTGACTTGATTAATATGTATTTGGTATTATTTTTCTTAAATTTTGTTCTTTGAATACTTTTAGCTTTATTAAATTTTCTTTGTATTCATGTTTTGTACTGTCTTTCGGGAATAAATGTATTAGCAAATACAGGGAAATTTTAAATAAAAAAAATTAACCTAATTGGTGGCGGTTTTATAGTTACCGCCACCAAATACCACAGAATTAGTGGTGGTTTCTAGTTCACCGCCACTAAATTTCAAATAGCAGTGGCGGTTTTATGGGTACCGTCACTAAATATCACCTAGTTAATGGCGGTTTGTACATATTTGGCCACTAAATATAGAGAATTAGAAGCGGTAAACGAAAAACCGCCACTAATTGTTTGATGTTTAGTGGCAGAAAGACGGAAACCGCCACCATGAAATGGCTGCGGCACATTTCGTGACGGATTTGTGGCGGTTTAAAAAACTGCTACCAAACAAATGGTGGAGGTTTTGGGCACTTTTAGTGGTGGAAAAACCGCCACTAAAAGTAATTTTTTGTAGTGTATGCAGGATAGTTAGCTAATAACAGCTTCATATGAAAAACATAACGTGTTCTTTGAAAAAAAATTTCCTAGTTCTTAGCATCTGAGGAGGTGTAGAGTTGGTAAGGAGGCTGGTCTAAACCAGCAGGTGATATGTGTTTGACTCTTCTTGCCTGCTTGGTGCCACTCACCTGGAACTTATTCGGCTTTCTACTTATATCCTAGTTTTAGATTGTACCTTCTTAGTGGTGCTGTATTGATTGTTCTTTAATCATCTACTGATCCTAATTAAGAAGAAGAGTGACTATTATTCAAATATGTTGATTCTAAGGTGTTTTTTTTTTTGGTAAACTTTGATTCTAAGGTGTTGCTAGGTTATAATTTGTAACTTGAACTCACTAAATACAAGAGCTTGGTGTTGTCCTTTCAATGATATGTTCATTATGATGTTAGATACTCTCTTGGTGTGAGAGAAATGAGGTTTGTTATTCCATGCAATTGCCCTTGGCGTAAAGACATTCTTATAGTCATATTACATCTTTAATTGACAACTATATTTTATGGATCTTTAGCTCAATTGGTAGAGCTTTTGGAACATGAACACGTTTCAATGTTCCAAGTGATGGTGGTTCAAATCCGCCAAGGTTCTTTTGATTCAATGATGAATTAGGGTTTTAAAAAAAAGGGTAATTTTCATCTGGACCTCATGAGGTTTGATCTATGCCATTTTTAGTCCAAATAAATGGACACTTTCCATCTGCCTCCACTGAAGTATCCAATAAGATCAATTAAAGACAAATTGTGAATTTTATGACCAAAATACCCTCATATCTATTCTACATAAGATTTGCATCATGTCTTCACAATTAATTCCATCCCATCCGCTTCAGTAGCTTCATTCAACTTTATTCACAGATTCAAATCCCTCTTGATTTTGCCTGCCTAGATCCTCCATCACTGAAGAAATACGGTTTTAAAAACTGAAAACATGCAGTTCAGTTGGCTCTGTGATACCAATTAGATCCATTTTTTTCATCTCATGTTCACTCCCCTTCTCTGAATCAATGGTATCGGTGGGAATTGAAGACGAAAGGAAATATTCATCAAGTTTGCTAGTAATTCAGATCTAGCAGCTCTTTGGTTCAGAGATAGATACACAATTTTAAGAAAAAGAAAGAAAAATCAACAATAAAATAATAATAATAATAATAATAATAATAATAATAATAATAATAATAATAATAATAATAATAATAATTACCAAAAACATTTGCTACCCCACTACCTAGAAGAAGAGAGGCCCCCGTGAGAGAAACTGATATTAATCTTGACCTTAGTTTTTCAACATGGAAATGCAAAGCCCATCACAAAGAGGATTACTAGTATGTATATAAGCAGTAGAAGAAAGAAAGAAACACTCAGATCTTGGAATTTGTGGCTTCAGAGTAATGTGTTTAATTAATGAGCCTTGTTGCCATCGTCGAAATTTTGAGAATAATTGTAGGTAGGAATCATACCTGAAGGTTAAAGGGAAAACCAGCCTTATTGGAATCGATGAGCTTTCTTAACTCAGATCTTACGTTATAGAACACATGCCTCCAGCTGCCCTTGTCTTGGCAACCTAACATGGCGGTTTCTGCCTCGTTCATCTCCAGATCTCTGGCGAATGAGGGTTTCTTGGATAGGATCCAAGCCCAACCCCTCTCCCACCATTTCTTAATCGAACCTCCAGCCGATTCAACAATCGTCGATATGGATTTGGATCTGTGAATAAAGTTGAATGAAGCGGATGGAATGGGGTTAATTGTGAAAACATGATGCAAATCTTACGGTTGAATGGATATGAGGGTATTTTGGTCATATAAATTACAATTTGTCCTTAATTGATCTTATTAGGTACCTCAGGGGAGGCAGGTGCAAAGTGTCAATTTATTTGGACTAAAAATGACATAGGTCAAATCTCAGGAGGTCCAGATGAAAATTACCCCAAATAAATGATGAATTAAGGTTTAACCACACTATATGTAATTTGTTTAAGTTGAAATAAATGAGTTTAAGTATTTTACTTAGTTATATTAAAAAAAATTACCAATTTTGTTGATATCATACAAGATTTTGTGCCCATTTTGTAAGAGAAACGTATCCCTCTGTGCCGACCGCCAACCATATAAGATTTAAGAATCCATTACGAGTCCAATTTACTCATTTGAGCACCTAAGCATAAAAAATTTGATTGTATCACGCACTTTTCATTTTCCTGCACCTTTGGGCCTGTGGACCCCATTCACTATCAATAATTAGTTTAAGAAGGTTAAATGCATGGAACGAAATCTCGTTCGTTTCGCCCGGTTCGGCGAACCGGGCCGTGAATTGGGCGAAACGGCGATATTTCGCCACCAAGTTCGGCAAATTTCGCCCCCTTGTTTCGATGGGTTTTTTTTGTCCAAATGAGTTGAAATTTGGTGGGTAGCCTAATTTGATGCCAATAAACACAATGGAATGGTTGGTTTTGCCTAAAAACTCACCCAAATTGGTGTTCTTGATCGGCATATAATCGACTGTATATACCGGTAAAACTGTAAATTTTCAACCTTATTTTAAACAATTAAACTAACATAAATAAGCACAAAAATATTATATTAGTAAGAAAAATACAAGTATATAATAATACAAATACAACTACTCAATACCAAGTACTATGCCTTGGTGGATCCATGTCTTCCAGCTCTATCTCCGTTGATAGTTGGGTACAAGGCCCATAGGCTACAACATTAAACTTCCGCTCCATTATTTTCTTGAAGTCATTCCAAGACATGTCATGCTGATGGTTGTTGACATACAAGGAAACCAGGCCTCTATAGTTTTCGTCATCCATGACGGTAAAACTATTCCCCTCAGGGGGGTAACGTGAACGGAGCTCTTCAATTGACATCGTAGCATCGAAAGGATATCTGTATGTTGCCTCCAACATAGCAGTTATCTGTGAGCCAAATGGAGGCATAAGCGAGACACCCTGATGCTGATAACCCCAAACATCATTACCCCAACCACCATATGTGCTGCCTTCCTGCGAACCCAAGCTCATGGAAGATCCATCATTATATCCATAGTGCGAACTCCTAGATGACATATCATCGTGTCCATAAGCAGGTGTGGAGCCTACAGACTCCTCCAAGGTCATGGACCCCATCACTCCTAACAACCTGTCCATCGGATCGAAATGGCCGTATGAGCCTTATGATCAAGTATCGTCACTATAACCAAAGCCATACGACCTATACCCATGCTGACCATGCATATGTTGCTGCTCCCCCCCGGAAACTCCCCCCTCCCTGGCCGATTGTAGCTCGTAGGACGACCACGATAAAGCTCACCACCATGATCGTCATCCTAGGTGGCATGTGTGTACTGAGTCTCTCTAGTGTATCTCTGGGGGGGATCCTGTGCCTCTGATAATGGAACATGATATCGTTCCTGTACTCCTCCTCCACCACCACTACCACCACCACCACCACCACCGTTATCATCATCCCTTCGAGTATGACTGGGACTGGGAGCAAGGGTGTCATCTAGATCATCATCTTGCGTGCCAGGCTACACCATCCAATCCTCATCCACTGTGGCGGCAGCCGCCTGATGTATCTGCCCCTCTTGAGAAGCCATGTACTCATCTACATTAACTCCCGCAGCTTGAGCAATGATTGGGTCTGGCCTACCTCCAGGCTGGTCTAACATTGGCTCGCCCCTATCCAACAACCAATCCGTGAGTGGATGTTGGTCATCTGCAGTGACCTCGAAGATATCATCGAGCTGGATGTCCTTGTCTGTCCCACTGTTAGTGTTTAAACGGCTATTCTCTAACTTCAGCCTCATGTTGTAGTGACAAAACACGAGGTCATTCAGGCGTTGACTTCCCAACCTATTCCTCCTCTGAGAGTGAATCATCCCAAATGTACTCCAATTCCTCTCACACCTAGAGGCAGAGCAAGTCTGGGAGAGGATTCGCACTGCCACTCTTCGGAGGTTCTCTGCATCGCCCCCATATAGAATCCACCACTCAGCTGCATTATCACAAATAATGCAAGTTAATACTTTAATTCTTAACAAAAATCCTACTTATATCACTTATATGTAAAATGTAATCATGCATCTAACCTGGATCATAATTTTGTCGGTTTTGAGTAGCAGCAACTGAACTAAAAGTTCCCAGTGCATCTCTAAAGTATTTTATTTGCAATAATTTGTATTGATGGTTAGCTAAATTCTTTCACAAATAAAAAGCAAGTACTAAGTTCTAAGTTTCTAAGTTCTAACTTCCATATGGAAATTTGATTGGACCGTTGCGTTTGGCTTTAACTTCCCAATAACCTCCATAACGGCATCGAGCAAGTCTGATTGCAATCCCAAATTTTCAGTGTACTGGAATTAATATTTACTACAAGTTATAAATTATTAATAATAAGTAGTAAGTAGTAACCCACACTAACTACTTACCCGCCCTATGCATCGGATGCATTAGATGAGCGGTCCATCTAATATCAACAATGTTCAAGTATGCAACAAAACCTCTGGGGTTAGCTCTTTGGATTGTTGTTTTCATTCGCTCCAGGGCTGCATATATGTGCGGCATAGTGGGCCCCCTGAGGAAGGAATCAACCATACGTAAGACCTTTATTATAGGATCTAAGGTCTCCAGCACAATTCTCACATTCCTCCAAAATTCATCAGACGAGATTGTCGTCTGTGCGGTGCGCCCACTACTAGTACTAAATTATCACAAACACATTAAGTTAGTAATAAATACTACATACTAGATATTCATATTTCATAGTATAAATGTATAAGTTAACAACTTGTTAAATCAAATAGTAGAGACTATAGATAAAAATAAAAAATTAAAAAAAAAAAAAAAACTTACTTTGATCCAACCCATGAGAACCACTCCTCTGATGAAAACATGGATCTCAAGCTTGTCTTCCGTTCCTGAATACTGTTGAGGGCGATGAAATTCGTGGCAAATATCGTAGGACCGGGTTGCACTAGCTCACCACCGCATGCCTGCCTCATCATATGCAGAGCAACAGTATGATTGTAGATGAAATTTGTTACCTGCTTGGCCCTCTCCACTATGCTCTGGATAATATTGATCTTGTCGATGTCATTTAACATGAGGTCGATACAATGAGCTGCACATGGTGTCCAATATAGGTTATATCCAGTTGTATTCATCATTACCTCACCGGCTTTCTTGAAGTTGGTGCCATTGTTGGTGACAATCTGCACCACATTCTCCTTCCCAACTTCATCAATCACATCCTGCAAAAGTCCAAGAATATACCTGTGGTCTTTTGTATGCCCAGTAGCATCCACAGATTTTAGAAACACAGTCTTCCGATCACAATACACCATAAAGTTGATGATAGATTTTCTTGTTGGACCGGTCCATCCATCACACATAATGGTGCATCCATATGTCTCCCAAAATATTCTCAAACTACTGATGTACTCTTGCAGCTCCTCCTTCTCCTCAGCCAGGAAAGTGGTCAACACCTCATTAGGGGTAGGACCAGGATGTCCAGGACCTGCCTTTGCAATAGTGTCAACCATATTACTATAATAAGGACCCTGTGCCGTATGTGGTGGAACCGCATTGTAGTACATCCACTTCGACACTGCCTTCTTAACTTTCTTCGCCATCCCTTTTCCATGCACCTGTGATCTTGGGCTGCTTGGCCCCCTTATTTATGAAAATATCAGGATCCTGCTCTAGGATAGGATCCAACCTCTGTGGATAGTCACGTGGACGTGATCCCCGTACATCAGCCGTAGAAGGGACCCTCTGACTCTGTGATCGGCTGAAGATACCACGTATACCACTCCTGTCCTTAGATCCAGATGCTCCAGCCCCTGATCCAGATGCTCCAGCCCCTACAGGCCTAGAGGTACCAGCTCCTATAAATCTAGCTCTGGCCCTCTCCTCCCGCTCTCTCAAATCAACGGGATCAATCTCCTGATCATAATCTGAATCAACTCTGTAAGATGATGGTGCCCGCACCGCCTCATCCAATGCTTCATTTACCCTTCTCCTCTCTTGTTTCTTCTTCCTCTTGTCTTTCTCCATCTCTCTAACTGCCTTTATGATATCCACATTCACCTCAGTGCAGGTGGCCACATCCTTTGAACTACCAGTGATGTGAGCCTTAAACCTATTTATGCCACCTGAATTCAACTCCTTACCACAGAAGTTGCATCTTGTTTTACTTTTGTTGCCATCAATTGCAACACAATACTGCCATGCAGGATCAGCCCTCCCCCTCCCTGCAGATGCCGCTCCCTGTGTCTGTCCCTGTCCCTAGCCCCGTGAACTGCTCCTCTCTCCCACCGCTAGACATGATAACTGTTGGTCTGTTGCAACAAAAATGATTTCATAAACAATTAAACAATACCAGTATAATATTTTAAAACAATATTTAAATTTTTTTCCGACAAAAGAAAATGCTACCATATCAAAACCAACAATGAAACCATACAAGAAGCACTTGAAAATAATTATATAGGTATTCTATAATTTTCTCTAATTTTCAAAATCATTTTCCTTATTTATTCCTAATTTTTTTCTCTTTTTTCATAATTATTTATATTTTACATTCATATTTTAATAAATTTCAAAAAATCAAATAATTATTTATTGGGTCGAAAATTATTCCGACTCCGTGAGTTTGTAGATCGACCCATGGGGATCCACATATATTTTTTCAATCACAATGCAACACATATATCATGCAAAAAGCAAGCATTTAAAATGTATAAAAATACAATTTTTGACGCTCGAAAATAAATAAAAAAATTACTTAGTGAAAAAGAATTTCGACTCCGTAAGTTTGTAGATCAGCCTATTGTATCCAACATATATTTATTTCATACCCATCCAACAATATTATGGCATGCATTTAAAAAAAAAAACAGTTTAGTGAAGAAAAGTTTACCTCTCAGATGAAAAACACCCAGATTTGTGTGAAATCTCGCTTGATCGTCGCAAATAACGCTATACTCGTCAATAATGAAGTGAGTACTGACGTTTTATGTCGAAGATCGGACGAAAATATGGTCAAAACACCTAGAACTAGGAGAGAGAAACTCTAGATGGTGTGGGTGAGGAGAGAGAAAATCACATAAATTTAAACGATAATTAATGAATAATCCCCACTGAACCCGCAATTTATCACCGAGAAATCGACAATATCTCGTAGATATAGTGTTTATCTCGTTTCGTCCCCTGATTTCGTTTCACCATGGGGCAAAACTGGCGAAGTTCGTATTTCGACAAAATAAAGTTCCATGGTTAAATGTTAACCTATGAGGTATCGGAACACTTTGACATTCTTTCAAGTCGCCCCTTCGCTCCTTAGATTCTTTTTCTTTCAAGCCTTAGATTCAGGAACACGTGGAGTCTTCTAAGTCTTCTAAGACTTCTAACGTAGTCTAGTTCTTCAATTTTGATCTGGGCGGCGTTGGGTCGTTTTCTCGTTGAAAAGAAAAGACGTCAGAATAATGCGACGTCAGCAGATCAGAATGTGCTTGTACTTGTACTTTTGTCTTTTATGAAAAGACTTTATGTCTTTAGAAACAAAGAAAATAGAGAAAGGTGAGGGACCCACATGCAAGTAACAAAGTATCGTTTGTTTCGCCCGGTTCGCTGGGTAGCGAACCGGGCGATATGGCGAAATCTTTGCCGAGATTTCGCTGCCTGATTTTTTCAAATTTCAAAATAAGCCTGCGGGGTGCGATTACCCATGTAATATAAATATAAAATTGATAAAAATAATATAAGAAATAATTACAAAAGGACGAGGATTCATGTAATAACTGCAAAGTTGAAAAGTACAAAAATAATATAAAAAATTCTTATAAAAAGTACAAAACGTCATTCAATCATGTAAAAGTATAATATAATAATATTATTTAAACGAAAATCTGTTTTTAACTCTCTCTCTCCCACCTTCGTTTGTTATTCTTCGTCTCTAACATCTCCGGCCTCTGCAAGTATTTTTTTCCCTTTGCAAGCTTTCACTCCCTCCTTTTCTCTTTTTTTTCTCACGGCGACGCACAGTCGGAGACTGCCGGCGGCGATAATCGGCGGAATCTAACTCATCTCGTTTTAGAGCAACCTTTCGGTTCGCTCGGTAACGAAACTGGCGAATTTCGCCGAAATTTCCTTCCATGCCCACATGTTCACTTTTTTTTTTTTTTAAACCCACACGTTCACTGAATAACATGAAATTAGAGCCACAGTCATATAGGTTGTCAACTGGGCCCAGTCAGCTGAGAAATTGTTACACAAGGTGGGCGTTGTTGGCACTGAAGAGAATCATCCTTCCTCACCACCTGATGAAGATCAGACAGCCAAGATCAATACTCCCCACTCCCCAAGTGGTTTCATTTCAATTTTATTAATTTATTTTACTTTAATGCCTTTTGATCTCAAATTCTTTTCCATTCATCTAGGTTTGGTGCCTTTGAGTTCTTTGATAATTTATGCCTTTTTTGTGTCATAAAAAGATAAATGATAAGACACTACATGACAAAAGAAATGGAACAACATTTTTATTTGATCTTTTCTCTATATTTATTTTTGAATTTTTTTTATTAGTTCCAATGTAGAACTTACGAAGCCCTCCTCTAATTCACTAATTCACACCGTCTACTTGATCAATAGCGTCAAAATTTCAAATTAAATTTTCAATAGGACCATATTACCCCCAAAATTAATAATTTATACGAAACCCTCAAATTATTCTTTTACTCTCAAGTCAATGATCTTTATTTTCTTTATCTTCTTTTTCTTCTTTTTCTTTAGTTCCTTCACCCTAAATCAGATCGGAAAATAGAGACTCAAGAACCAACCCAGAAAGAGAAATGATGGACACAAATTGAACATTAAAAACACAATAAACTTAGAAATCACACACAAATTACAACTGTCATATTCAAGAGAATTCGTAGTTCAACACTGCAAGAGTCACCAATATAAGGGAATCTTAGAAGAGAACACAAATGCATAACAGACGAAGTAAAAAAAAACACCCATGACCCATGACCCATGACCCATGACCCATGACAAGAGTTTATCTGTAAAACTTTGTTGACAAGTAGTAACACAGTAAAAGACTATGGTTTATAACTCTAATGACCAGAATAGGTTCACCCTCCATTCGCCTATCATTTGATGCATGCCTTGGCTTACGATGGGGGCGGCATAAGATTTGTTCAAACACCAGCAGCTTCTCCTTCTCTTGCAGCTTCAGCTTCTCTTGCAGCTTCCGCTTCTCTTGCAGATGCTCTTGCAGCTTCCGCTTCTCTTGCAGCTGCCCTTGCAGCTTCCGCTTCTCTCCTCTCATCGCTCCTATTATGATAAAAGCACTGATTGCATACTCGGAGCTGTAATTGTTCAAGAAGAAACGAATTAGTAAGTCTTACTATCAAGTTTTTGGGGGCAATTAATAAAATAAATTTGATTGTTTTGAGATTACCTCCCCAAGATGTTCAATATGGCGCCAGTGCTGATCGGTGAGGGTACGCCAACACATACGGCAGGTCTCTACATTCGGAGGATCGTGTCGTCGTCGTTGTGCCCGTCGCGGTCCCTGTCGCCGACGCCGTCCCTGTCCCTGAGAAGTAGGTACCGGTGAATGAAAAGAAATAGTTCTGTAAAATTAATCAGAGAGTTGGGGTTTTTAATGATTTTAACAGTAGGTGAAGCAAGACAAGAGAAAGAAAGGAGGATTTGCAGCTGCGGCAAAGGGAGGGAAAATTAAGTTGAGAGATTTAAAGGTCGGAAGGACCAAAAGTGGTATGGCACAGCATGGCATGGCTCATAAACCAGTCCTGCTCAAGATGTTCTTCGCACACACTCAAAACACATTACTACAAGAAACAAATGACCATTATTATATATTCCACGAATTTAGCGTTGAAACTGATAAGATCGATGAGGTGAAATACCTGTTCAGTGGAAGAGAGGAGGCCAGCGCCAGCAATTGCGAGGAGATATAGGTTGTGGAGATCTTGGTCATGATTATCCATTGAAATCTGATTCTAGATTCGAAGATCAATAAAACTATATAAGAAAGGAAGAGTAACCAGATGATGAGAGTGTACTCTCTAGCTTACAGGACGAGTTGAGAGAGACGAATGATAAATGAGATAGAAGCAGAAGACTGAGCAATTTATTTATAAGAGTGGTTCTCAACTACCAGTGCGTTAAAAGTCGTAGTGGAACCTAAATCTTCTGTCTATCTCATTCTCACTCGCGTTCGGCTTCTCTCACGCTCCCTAAATCTTCTGTTCTATCTCTCTATCTCTGTCTGTGGAATGGAATGGAATGGAATATAATGATGCCTGGTTAATTGGTGAAAATTATAGGGAATTCAAAATTATATTGGCAGTTTCGTGGTTGAAATTCATGGTTTCACATTCAAACTTAGTAGTTAGTCCTTGAGACACAATGTTAACCTAATAATCTAAACCACTGAGATTCCTCACAGCATAATCTTCCCGTAGGACCATGTAAGTCTCCAGAGAAGGTGGGACCCTACAACTACAAGTCTCCAGAGAAGGTGGGACCCTACAACTACAAGTCTCCAGAGAAGGTGGGACCCTACATAAGATTTGTAATTGAACCCTACAATTGCAAGTCTCCAGAGAAGGTGGGACCCTACAACTACAAGTCTCCAGAGAAGGTGGGACCCTACATAAGATTTGTAATTGAACCCTACAATTGCAAGTCTCCAGAGAAGGTGGGACCCTACATAAGATTTGTAATTGAACCCTACAATTGCAAGTCTCCAGAGAAGGTGGGACCCTACATAAGATTTGTAATTGAACCCTACAATTGCAAGTCTCCAGAAAAGAAATTCTATCTCCAAAGAATAAGGTTTTACTTTTTGTTTTAGTAGTTAAACATAATTTATAATCTAATCTGCATGTTAAGGACTAAGGAGCAAGGTTTAAAGTATTGGTATCGAGTATCGTATCGATCATGTGATTTTAAGAGACGTATCGTCCTGTATCGAGTATTGTATCGCTCTGGCTAATATATTTTAATGTAATTCAATAGAGAGACGTATTGAAATATATCGTATCGATTGGGTCAAATATGAATACGTATCGTAAAATACTTTAAACCTTGCTAAGAAGAACAACAATAAATAAAATTTTCTTATCGTTGACATAAGATCGACTAAAATTATTTCCATTTTCGTTTTTTATCTGAAGAAAATAAATCAAAAGTCAAACTTAGTAAGCTTAGCAAGTGCAAAACGCGTTTTCTTTTTGTTTTTGTGGTTAGAAAAACGTCAAAACCAACTAATCAGATAGATGCATTTATGCTGATAGATCTATGTCCGAACAAGCACGTGATTTTACACTTTTGGTAACATAATGCTTGTAATTCTTTGACTGTTTTAATTATTTTGCTCTTTCTGAGGAGCCGGTTGGATTCTGTACGTATTTATGGAAACGTTTTTCTTCTTCTCATGAAAGACGAAAAGCGTTGCTCGTTTGAGGTTCCCAAATCTGTTATAAAGATTTATCAAAATAAGAAAGAAAGAAAGTGCTTCTAGTGGGACTCGAGGCAGCAGAATCTTATCGTCTCTAAATTCTCAAGCGTGTACGTACTTGAGAATTTAGACACGACCACATCAACCGGTGGATGTCTTCTGATTAGAATTTTTTTTTTTCTTTTTTCAGTCGATCATGAGCCAGGCCTATTGTTGACATGATACGGTCCCACTTTCCAATAAGAAGTCCATGATAAAAGTCCATCACAAAAGATGGAAGTTTTAAAACCTTATCCAAGTCTTCCAAAGATGATGTTTAAAAATCTTATGCAAGTCTTCCAGTTGGCTGTTAAAAGTTAAAATTTCTAACCAACGGGGGTGGTCCAAGTGGTAAGTAGCTTGGTCCACTTAAGCAAGATTCCGGTATCAAAATCTTGTGGATGCAAAAAATCTTCGCTAGGAGACTCACCCACCACAGCCAGGTGTGCGAGCCGAATCGAACACCGGATTAGTCAGGACAAAGCCTTGAAACCGGGTTTAGAAACCAAAAACAAAAAAAAAAAAAATTAAAACTTCTTCACAGGTGTACTTGGCCGTAGTTAGCTTTTTCAATTGATGGAACAATAAATAAAGCACATTCAATGAACGTCTTTCTCTAATATTAAGTATCTTCTTACTATAACAATAAATAGACCACATTCAATGAATGAGAAACAAAAAAATTTAAATCTCAAATTTTCCTCTCTTCTTGTGAATTGCTGACGTCATCTTCTTCTTTATCTAATATTAATTATCTTCTTACTAGACTAGTTAATCAATGATGTCAAATTTATATGCAATATGGGTCTATAGGAGAGCCAGTCACTGAGTCAAACGATATTGACTTTTCTAAGTAATTGATTTCAATTAACATGGCTAGGAATTTGAGGGTATTACGTTGTTTTAATTTCTCAACACACAATGATTTTTCATTTTGTTTTTCCACACTCATGAATACAATAACAGCAGCTAAAATTAGGATTTGCCCGGGAATCATCACAAGACTTATCCTCCCATGGTACATAGAGAAATTTATAATTCAGCTTAGAGACTGGTTGGAAAAATAAAAAATACATAATCTAGAATACCACAAAGATCCAACGGTACTGCTACACTCTCCTACGTTTTTAAAACCCGAGTCAAACCCAAATTATCCAAGTCACAAGTGTTGAGTTTAGTGATGAAAATCACTTTATCTTTGTTTGAGTTCAAATTTGAATTTGATGGGTTCCACTTAGTGTTAAACATGGGTTAGGTGTTGGGTATCGTTAAGAGGATCTTGGGAGAGGTAAATGGGGGTGAGAATAAGAAAGTTTCTAGTGAGTTCTAAAGGGGTTTTTGACAAAAAACGGGATTGCACTTTTGTAGTCTTCTTCTTGTGGTTTTACAAGAAAAATGTTTTCTTCTCTCTTGTATTCTTCTCCATTGCAACTGTATTGAAGATTGAGTTTGGATTGAAGGGTTTTTGTAAAATCCAGTCCTAACCTTAACCCGAAAACTTTATTGTTTGTAGGACCTAAGACCCAAAGTGAAAGTAAAAATCAACTATGAACCATCCCAGTAGAAGACATGATGTCTAATCAAGAACCCATGGATAGTGATGATGGAGTATTGTACTTAGAAACCTTGTCTGAGTTGGAGAAGAAGCTGCTCATTGATGAAGGAGACTCTGGTTGTTGGACTTAAAGCCTATCTGAACATGAATTGAAAGCACTTCTCAAGGCTAGGTAAGTTATTTAAGGTGTTGTTTGAAGCCCATGCAAATATATTGAAGTCTGGACTTTCATTTCCCTGTTATGGAGTTGCTGACTTGGTTGGTCGATTGATTGGTCAATTGGCCAATCAACCAACAGGATTATTTTGGTATTTTTATGAAATCCTTGCAATTTAGGGGCTTTTGTGTTATTTAAAGGGGAGGGGGGGGGGAACTCCGTGTTGTTCATTCAGAATCAGTTCTAAACCTCTGGAGAATTTGAGAAGAACCCTAGAGCCTTTCCTCCAAAGCCAAGGAAGATCCTCAAACATTTGTTCAGGTTTCTTCCTTGGTTTCTTCTTCTAAAAGGTTAGTAATCGATTCGTTTCTTCTTTGATTCATTCTTTCTTTTATACTTTTGATCTTCTAAATTGTACTGGCACCCAAAATAGAGGTTTTAAAACACTAATACCTCATTTTATATTTTAAAATCACAGATACCTTAATTTATTAAATACATTAGTCTATTCTGTTAGTGAAATAATTAATCCATTGTTTATTTTATTTAATTCTAAAAATATCCTTACCAAAATCTGAGGAGAAAAAAAAAAATCTAAAAACAATGTCTTCATCAAATACGGGTTTTTGTAGGCAGAAGAATGTCTTGTCTCTTCTTTGTATTTTTGATAAGTGAGAATAAAATTTCTTTGAAAGGTACAATAGTCTTTTATGATAATTTCATACATGATGTGACATATTTCGATTCCAACACATGGAAAAACACTAGTAATTTTTTTTAATATTGCCTTATCTTTATCCGACCCAAGTGAGAACATTAAAAGGAATTTTTCAGCACCAACTATTGAGTTACCGCCTAATACTAATGGCACCTATTGAGTTGTTTAATTTATCAAACAAACCCTCTATTATGAACACTATTACTGGCAAGTAATTTTCACTTATTTATTTTTAATATTATCCTTATATCTAAAATTTTAAAATATTATTTATAAAACATAGTTTTTAATTTATAATGATTTATGATTGAAAGAGAAGGAGATGAAATTAATATTAGGGTAAGTCAAAGAGATCATTAGAAAAATTTCAATGAAAGTGATGTGGGGAGACCAATACGATAGCTGTAGAACAATCATAGATGGTGGTGAAAATTTCAATGAAGTGATAGTTGGATAAACATAGTTTTCAGATTTTATAATGATTTATGATTAAAAGAGAAAGCGCACTTAATCTTACTCTTTAAAATGCGACAATGCAAGTACTTCAGAGCGCTTTTTCTTTTTGTGGTTAGAAAAACGTCAAAACCAACTAATCAGATAGATGCATTTATACTAATAGATCTATGTCCGAACAGGCACGTGATTTTACTTTTGGTAACATAATGATTTAATGTCAATGGTGGGTTAGTAGAGCGGTTAAAATCTCAGATTCCCATGGGGAGGTATTGGGTTCGCAACCATCCGGCAAAGTGGAAGAGCAAAGCACTCTCAACCAAGGAGTGGAAATGGACTAAACAGTCACGCCGGAAAGTGACTGGTGGACCCTCCGGGCTAGAAAATTCGCAACTAAGTTGATCTTCCTAAGAATAAGAGAAAATGTTTTTCAAGTGCAGAATATCATCAAAAATTATGGTTTGTTTTGGATAAACCCTAAAAATAAATCATACATGTGCCGTCAATATTGGTGGGCCCATGTGTTTTATCTAATTTTGGTGGTGATTTTGAAGAAATCAAGAAGAGAGAAACAGAGAAATGTGAGGAATATGTTCAGCAGCCAATATTGGGTGGACCACATGTTTCCTGTGAAGGCTTTTTTTCTTTTCTTACAGTAGAACTACTCATTCACTTGCATCTTTTTCATTGAGAGATGAAATTCTTAACAACTATTCCAGTAACATCACAGCTGTTTTAATAGGAAAGCTTGCTCTCTACAAATGCTCCCACCGTCTGAAACTAGCTAAAAGCATCGACTATTATTCCACTGTTCTAATAGGAATAATATAATCATAAACTCATGACAAAATAAAACAGTTGAATCTTTTCTGAAATTGATTGGACAACCAAACCAAACCGAGATGAATTACCAAATACTTCAGTCACGCACCGATTTCTTTCATAATATATAAACGCCAAACACCCCACTTAGAATTTAACCCAAAAGAAAGAAAGAAAAACACCCCCACTCACTTAGACCACGCACGCCATGCATCCAAACCAAAATACCACATACATACATACTTATCATCATAAGTTATCTAACTAGCGTTTGTTCAACTCGACAAACTGCTTCTTCATGAGATTGGTTTATAAAGCAGCACCCTCAGGCCTCAGCTTTCTTCTCTTTCTGTAAAGGAAAGAGATCCACGTAGCACATAGACTACACATGGTCTCTTATATAAACACTTGTAATCTGAAATTATAGTATTGTAAAAACTCATTTCACACATGGTATCAGAGCCAGAACTTACAGATTGTGCACCAGAAATATTACCAAGAGGACGATGATGGACATAACCCTGACTTCGATAACGCACTGGTTGATTATTACGATCAGACAGAGGGGATCCCCGTCGATTACCAAAAAACCTTCGATTACCATAAAAGCGACGATTGCCGCGATTGTTGGAATTTCGATAACCATTGTGATTGCTATTAGAATTTCCAGGATGAGAAGAAGAATTCTGAACAGATGTAGCAACATTAGCAGACAACATTGAAGAAGCTGACTGAGTTGCAGATGCTCGAAGATGCAGTTCCTGTGTGTATAAGAGACCAGAAACGTTTGCAAAATTCAAAGACTCTGATCAAAGTAAAATAGAAGTCGAAAAATCATTATATTCTTCCCCAAGGCCTCAGAGTGTGGTTAACACAAGATCTGTATCAGGAACTGGACAATTGATAGCAAGTCGAGCATCAGCTAATTGACGAATCTCCAGGAGGTATTCAGATTACAAGTGTTTATATAAGAGACCACGTGTAGTCTATGTGCTACGTGTAGTCTATGTGTTTATATCGTCATACAATTGGGGCACTTCAATACCTTGCCAATACTCGACCAGATATTAGTTTTGCTGTGAGCAAGGTTGCACAGTTCATGCATAGCCTGACTGATGCTCATTAGATGGTTGTTAAGCGTATTTTACGCTACTTATGTGGTACTCCCTCTCATGGCTTATATTCTTCATGTTAGTCTTCTATCTCTTTGACTGCCTTTTCTGATGCCAATTGGGCGGGATGTCTGGATGATAGGCGTTCGACCACGGGTTTTTGTGTCTACTTAGGCTCTAATCTCATTTCTTGGGGAGCTCGCAAACAGCGTACAGTTTCACGCTCTTCGACTGAAGCTTAGTATAAAGCTATTGCCACTACTTCGACTGAGTTATTATGGTTGTGCTCCTTGCTTGGTGAAATTGGTACTTTCTTACCTCATGCTCCTACAATTTGGTGTGATAACATAGGTGCCACATATATGACGGCGAATCCTGTGTTTCATTCGCGCACCAAACATATCGAGATTGATTTTTATTTTGTTCGTGATTTGGTATCTTCTCGGCAACTAGTGGTTCGTTATATTTCTACTCAGGATCAAATTGCCGACATCTTCACCAAAGGTTTACATTATTCTTGATTTCTTTTCCTATCCGAGACAAGCTAACTGTACAGGATCCGTTACGCTTGCGGGGGCGTGTAAAGGAAAGAGATCCACGTAGCACATAGACTACACGTGGTCTCTTATATAAACACTTGTAATCTAAAATTATAGTATTGTAAAAACTCATTTCACGCACTTTCCTCTTCATGCCTAAACCGAACGCATTGCAAAATCCAAAATCGGAGCTGTAGTTATTCAGAAGAAACAAATTATATCAAATTAATTAAAGAAATTTGTTTGTTTAGAAATTATCCACCGTTTTATCTGTGGAATAACGCCCGTGCTCCTTTTGGCCTCCCTCAGTATTACACTTGTGGCATATCTTAGTTACGTGAAATTTGGCCCAGGTGCCTGCAATGGATTGATTAAAGTCTGTTTCTGCAGAGGAAGTAGCAAATAGCAATTAAAGTCTGTTTCTGCAACAAAATTCAGTAAGTATTTGTCCTAGCTAGTCCTAATGAAAATAATTAAATAGATTCATCATTCATCTATCTTTTAAAACATAAAAATCAAAGAAAAAACGTGTCAAAAAATGTGAAAAAACTAATCAGATATAATTGGGATGACGTCAAGTCTAGCCTAGTTGGTCAAAGCAAAGACGAGAGAAAGGACGTAAAAGTGGGAAAGGAAAGACTTTGAAAGATTTAAAGGACCCGTGTGGGATTTTTATCCGGTCCAGTACTGACAACATCCAGTTCCCTGCAGTTGATCGTTAGATTTATGACATGTAGCTTATTCCAATCCAATGAATAACATTTATTCAGAAGAAAAACACTCGCAGGGTTCAATGGTTCTCTCTCACCTTCTCCGTCTTCGGCTCTAGCAATGCCGACCTTGCCATCGTCTCCGGCAGCAACAATGTAACAATTTAACGATCCCCTCGAAATGGAGCAGAAACAGAGAGGGCAATGGCTTAGCGCCTTGTTGTGGGGAACAATAGATTGCGCAACTTGGAAAACCTAATTTTCTCCCACACCACCTTTGCCATACTCTTCTCTCCATTTTGAAAGCTAGAGTGTGCGAGGTCATTCGCTCGACGAACGGCCTCCATTGATCTTCAAGACTTATCGTCACAAAGATGGTAAAATGTGGTCTGGTTTCAGCGATCTGATGATCTGCTTGAGGAGGAGAAGTCCACCATGGATCAAATGGAGGAAGATAGGTTAATAAAGTCCGTAAGCTTCTCATGATGTCGGCGAAGAAACGAATTCCCCTGAGTAAGGTTTATCACTATCGACTTTTATTTGGGATTCCTGAAGATTTTAGAGATCGTGTTTCTAAGTATCCAGATTATTTCAGAATTGTGATTGAGAATGATGGGAAGTGGATACTTGAACTTGTGAATTGGGACCCTACTTTAGTTGTGAGTGCTCTCGAGAGGGATTTTATTGCAGATGAGAATCGAGTTAAGAAAGTTTTTAAATTTTCATTCAGTCATGCGAAATCCTTGGACTTAGATGAGGATGGTACGACGAAGCTGAACTTGGTGACCATGCTTCCTCTGGTTTCTCCTACTCAGATGGTTCTAGGTTGAAGCTTTGGTCGCTGGAAGCGGAGAAAGTGGAGATGGCGACATCGGTGCGGCCGGAGCTGAAGACGGAGGAGGTGGACGAGGGGAGAGTCGAGTGAAAGCGAGAATCGCCGACCCTAGAAAGGTTTTTTTTTTTTGATGAAATGTTGTTCATTGGATTGGAATATGCTACGTGTCGAAAATCTAACGATCAACTGCAGGGAACTGGATGTTGTCAGTACTGGAGCGGATAAAAATCCTTTTTTATCTGCTCCAGTCCTAACACAGTACTGGAGCCTCCTGTTGGCCGTTAGATCATCGACACGTTTGTTCATTCTAATCTTATGGTTATGGTTATTCCAATTCTTAATCACTTCATCCTTTGCTTTTCTCTCTCATGTTTTATGTTTCTGCGATTTTCTTCTTCACCTCCAGCAACACCGCCTTGCTTTTCTCTCTCTTGTTTCATGTGTTTGCGGTTTTCTTCTTCACCTCCGGCAACAACCCCGACTCACCACCCGCAACAACACCGATTCACCACTTGGTGTCGGCAATGGCATCGACAGATGTCGATAAATAGATGATGTTCATTTTTCTTCAATTCTGACTATGATTTATTCTTTCCTCTTCTTCTCCCCGGGTGCAAACTATAAAATTGTCCTTTTTTTTTAACGGCGCAGCTAAACGATAAGTGTTATATTATTAAATAGGGTAAATATCACTTACCTCCCCTCTTAGCTGGACAAATAGCACTTACACCTCCTCTTAGTTGGATAATATAACTTACCTCCCCTCTTACCTAACAAATATTTCAAACATCTCCCTCGCTTAACTTTTACCTTTAAATATTTTCTATAATCCCAAACTACCCTCGGCTAAAAATATTTTTTTATTTTAAACCCTAAATTACCGTAATAAAAACTTTTATTAATTAAAGATAATTTAGGTTTCAACTATGGTGTTTTGGTTTTTATTAATTATTTTAATTGAGGGTAATTTAGTATTTTAACTGTTAAGGTGATTATGATAATTTAGGATTTAAAATAAAAAAATATTTTTAGCCAATGATAGTATGGGGTTTTAGAAAAATATTTATGGTAAAAGTTAAATTTAATCGAGAAAGTAAACAAAGAGGAGGTGTTTGATATATTTGCTAGATAAGAGGGGAAGTAAGTGACATTATCCAGCTAAGAGAGGATTAAGTGCTATTTGTCCAGCTAAGAGGGGAGGTAAGTGATATTTATCCTATTAAATAAGATGGTAGAAACTAGGGTTTTGCTTTAATTCAGTGCCATAAATGTATTGAACTATTAAGCGAACGATATCTCAGTTTGATGGCTAATGATTCAAAGCGTGTGTACAACCACATAGTTTTATTCCTTTCCCTAATCAAAATATGTGCAAATTGATCAATTACATGTGATGCGTCAACATCCAAACAAATAATTATCATGGAATCCTTAGTTCTTATCCTTCACTATATAAAATTAATTAGATTGCCAATATGGATGGATATATTTTGATATCTTAGTATTAATAATTATCTTACTGATTATAGTTAGTTCGGGTACGGCAACAGTTGGGGTATAATATTTGTTTTAATACGAATGATTTGGATACGTACGATAAACTGGCTCAATAAGTTTGTAAGACAATCATACTTTATATGTATAATATTTGTTTTAATACGAATGATTTGGATAAGTACGATAACAAAAATATGGGGGAGGAGGGGGGTTTGTCTCTATAAAAATCAATAACAAATTGATTTTTTACAATTTATTCAAACAAATTATGCCTCCATAAACAAAAAACAACATTTCATACAAAAAAAAAATAGACAACACCTAATTTGAGACCATTTTTCTTCATTTGGCTCTCTACATCTAAAATAGACAAGGAGAATGTATAACAAAAACATTTGTTACATTTAACTCATCAAAACCATAAAGCATTTGTTAAACAAGAAAACATAAAAATCATTTGTCAAATAATGATGTAACCCTATAAATCGACAAAATATTATCTTTATCAATAAAAAAAATAAAAAAAATTGTCTATGTTAGACTGTGCTTGTATCTCAAAATCATATGTGAAAGAAGTACTCAAGATAATAGGCAGTTGACTCAAAGTACCACTGTAGACTGAAGTATCAATATATCAGGAGAATAAAGTGATCAAATCCCATCAAACAATGTCAATCATCTTCTTTTGTTACTTCCTCTTCATTTTTAAATTCCATCTTTTTTATGACAGTACATCCAAGTTAATTGAAATGACAAAAAGTGCTCAGTACATTGGGTTTTGCTCTTCCATTGCAATATGAATTGCTCTTTTTGGGGAACAACTTCAGCAAGTCAAAACATGTTTAGAAGACGTTTATTGTGTGTGTGCATTTTTTTCTTTTTCTTTTTTGTGGAAACATTTATTTTGTGGTTGTGCTATGCTATTTAGGGGTTATATTTGATCTCCATGTCTAAATCTATTCTATATCTTGATATTTTGAACTCTTTCAGTTGAAATGATTTTTATGAAGTATACACAAAAAAAGGCTATGAGGGTTTATGGTATAGAATCAAACTATATAAACAGTTTATGAAAGAGGAAGTAAGTTATTTACCAACAAAAGCGACCATTGACGATGAGCAAATTGTGGGCCTTGAGTATTATAACTTGTTAGTAAGGAAAGAAAAAAAAAAAAAAAAAAACAATGAGAATGGGTTAAATGACTGAATGAAGGTTCTATGAATATATATATATATATATATATATATATATATATATATATATATATATATATATATATATATATATATATATATATATATATAAGGGAATATGAAGGGATTTTTATAATCCTTTTGGGTTTCAAGTTTTTATTATTATATTTTCTAAAAAAAGGTAAAAACCAACTAATATGCCAATTAAAACGGAAATTAATAAGAAAATCAATATGACTATGTTAAGAAGTCAGGTACGGCATTAAGTGCATACTTAGTGTATCGAAAAATGTCGTTTTTTCAATTATAAATTCAGATATTGCATAAATACGACAATTTATATGCATATTTACTAACAATGTTAGTGACTAGTAAATGTATGCAATACTAGTTCTTGTCTATAAATGATGATAAATAATTATATTTTAAAACAATAAACCTTTGATTTTGGGACTTCACTCCAGTCACTAGCCCTTCCTTTGACATTCCCCTCCTTGCAGTTAAGGTAACGACTTCGGGCATCACTAGCTCCTATAGTGTGATGGGAAGTGTGTACAAGGCCCGTGAACAAATTCACCGCTATATGGCAAACCAGCGATTAGAAGCAATTCTGCTTCGTTGCTGGTGAACTGTAGAGTGCAATCCAAACTAAGGACAATTGCAGTTAGATGCCATTCTTCTCAATTATGTCTTTGATCGGCATCAAGGAAATGAAAAAAAGATGTGATCTACCCTGTAACAGATCTTTTTCATGGAAGAGCGAAAATGAAAACATTGCAGTTCATACTTGACAAATGAGAAGCAGATGGCATCTTGGAAAGCAACGAATTTGTCATATGTTGGTAGGGAAGTGTTATTTCAATCAGTTCTCCACTCACAATCTCTCTATCATATACAATGTTTCAAATTCCCTATTACTTTTTGCAGGAAAATTGATTCCATGTGCCAAAATTTTTGGCTATGGCATCCTGAAAAGCATAAACAACTTACTTTAATACCATGGAACCGATGTTGTCTTCCTAAAGAACACAAAGTTCTAGGATTCAAAAAAATAGAAGATGTCAATACAGCTCTTCTTCTGAAGCAAGGATGGAGAATGATCACCAACCCTAAAGCTCTGTGGGTCCAAACGCTCAAGCATTTGCAACATTCTACCCCTTCTAAGAAAAACAATGGCAAGAAAAATAGGCAATAGAAAGGAACCATCATTTTGGTTTGACCCATGGATATAGCACCGTAGTAACCTGTAAAATTTTACTCAAATCTAGGAACTTCATAACTATGAAGTCTGGACAAGAAATGCTACGATAGCACAAGTAGCAACCTTGAACAATAACATGCTAGGGAAGTGTCTTCTTACCCACAATCTATCTCACCTTAATTTATTTACATCTCTACATCGTTCCTCAAACAATGACTCTTAGCAGTCTCTTATCTCCAACAATGGAAGCTTTACTGTCAAATTGGCAAGACAAGAGCTATTAAAATCAAGAATTAATGTACAAGATGTCACCCTTTATTCATGGTGGAAGTACTTCTGGAAGTTACCTCTTCACTCTAAATTCAAAACTTTCTTCTGGTGGCTCTTTCATGAAGGACTTCCAATCAAGACAGTACTTGCACAATAGACAACATCACTAGCTGAATGTACTTTCTGTGGAAACGATGTAGAATTACTTTTGGCACATTTTCATTTCTTGTGAATTGACCAAAAGAATCTGGGCTGCAGGTCCATTAGGATTGCTAATGGATGGACTTACACAACAATCTGTTCTACATTTATGCACCTCTTTTCTATCAATTCCTACCATTGATAAGACTTCAAAACAATAATTGATTTCTGTGTTTATCAAAAGATCTTCAATAAACATACACCCAACCCCTTAAAAGTCTTACACTGGCATCTCCTCTGGAGTGGCACTCTTCATCCAACTACAAGAAGAACCATTGAGCCCCCCCCCCCACAACCCTTAATGACACAATAGATGTTATGGCTACGCCCACTTGTTTTTGTCACAATATGTGTTTCACTAATGTATTTCAATCTCCTCTCTTATTATGTGCAGGTAGGGGTGTCAACGGTGCGGTTTGGGGCTGAAAAACACATAGCCCAAACACGGTCCATTAGCAAAATAACGATTTCGGGCCGGTTTTGGTTTGGTGCAGTTTGGGTTCGGGCTAACTAATGGTTTAGATTCGGGTTGACTAACGGTTTATGGTGTGTAAGAAAAAGAACAAGAAGAAACAATTGAGCATCCTACAACAAAAGCGAAAATTAGATGGAAAGCAAAGTTGCTATTGATCAATTTCCATTAAAAAAACCCACATATTCTATAGAAATCAAGAACCTAGATATTAGGTAGTAAAATGACTATTTGATCTTTGAAATCATGCTTAATTTTTTTTAATTGTCTATATCAACTGCCTAATGGTAATATAATGATTCAAATACTATTTAATGCAAAATTACAAAACAGGTTATAAAACGGGTTATAACGGGTTGCGGTTCGGTTTCGGGTTGGTGCGGGCTCTACAACCCTCAGCCCAATTACGGGCCATTAAGATTCCGTTTGGGCCGGTTCGGGCTATAACGAGCCGGTGCGGTTTAGTTTTAACGGTTCGAGCTATAAATTGACACCCCAATGTGCAAGGGGTACATAACTCAGCTAAACTCTGCAGAATGGAGTGTGAGTCTATTTTGGGGAGGACAACTACAATATATCAGCACAGGAAGCTTAGGGAATGGAGATATCATTGGCTTCGTACAAGAATAGATCAAGCCAACACATCTCTGGTGAAGCTAGCAAGCACATGGTGCAACTTACAAGAAATCGTAGATCTTTTTTGACACCCAAAGCACAATTAGTGGCTAATTTTTCATGGCAAAACCTAGCTTCTTGTAACTATATAGACATCAATGTTTTTCAGATCGAACCCCGCTCTACAATTATGATTCACTTCCTTAGCATATAGATCCTCAATAGCTCTTAAGAATGCTTGGAATGTAATAGATGTACCTAAATTATGTAATTGTCCTTCCTAGTAATATAGTTTTATTCTCTCCTAAAAAAAATAAAAAAAAACTTATTTGTTGCAACATGAGAACCTCACATCAATAATCCTATATGTGTTTATATATTTTTTTTAAACTTAGGAAGGTGATTTTGGATGTTCTTATCAAATTTTTCCTATTAAATTGCGAAAAATGTAAGACTATCTTTCTACATTTAAAACTCAAAGGGAAATTAAAATAAAATTTAGGGTAAATATCACTTACCTCCCCCTCTTTTGGGTACTCAAAACTAATAAAGTAACTGAAAATAATTTGAGGTTTTAAACTAAAATAACTTTTTAGATAAGGGTAATTTGGGATTTTAGAAAAATATTTAATGGTAAAACTATAACTCAAAAAAAAAAGAAAAAAAAGAAGAGATATTTGATAACTTTAATAGATAAGAGGAGAAGTAAGTACTACCATCCAACTAAAAGGGGTTCAAAATGTCATTTAGTTAACTCGTAAGTGATATTTATCTTAAAATTTACTAAAATCAAAACCAATTATTACTCAAAAAGATTTTAAATACATGAATTTTTCTATATGAGTCTTCTCAACTGCCAACACTCTAAACCATACTTTATTTCTCATCATCTTATAGAATTTCTCTTCTTAAGTTTAAAACTTATGAATCCACTATACCGTCGTATAAGAGACGTAAATGCATGATCAAAACTCCTCTCTTTAGTTTTTTCGTGTTTATAACCATTAAAAACACAAGCATTTGAAAACTTTTCGAAGTAGAATTTAATTAGAGAACAGAATAGAAAATCTATATTCTAAACATAGATTTCTGACAACTACCAAATATAATTCAAAAGCTACCAAGATGCACGAATAGTGCTTCCATTATTCTAAAGGAAAAAGTTCAGCATCGCTCCAGCCAAATCAGGTTAGCCCTAGAACATGATTGAAGATGAAACACAAAACATAATTACATTTGCACCTGATACGAAGCTTTTTAGTATATGAATCTTGATATCCAACCAACCAAAATCTAATGTACAATATGACTAGCCTAAGATGATATTACACTGATTTTCCAGAGGAGATTCGATCCTCGTCAATTGTTCCGACTAAAATCAACTCCCCCCTCATCACCTGATTATTAAAAAAAAAAAAAAAAAAAAAAAACCTCTAATAGCCGTTCTATAAGGAATAAGAAATTAAAAAAAAAAACCCAGAAAATTGAAACAACTAAAAAAACAAAAACAAAAAAGAAAGAGTAAAGGAGGAAAATACACGAGGGCCGACCGCAAATATTGGAGCCCTTCCATAAGGAACTAAGAAGTAAAGACAAGCAAAGAAACAGCTGGGGAAAAGAAATATTAACGGCTGATGAATGTAATACAAAGAAACCAACATTTTTCCCAGCTTCCAGAGGCAAAGCAAGCAAGAGGAAGACCAGACCTCCTCACCAGAATTTAGGCTTCGCCGCTCTTACTGGTAGTACATTGTGTCTCTCTTCCTCTGCCAACGGTAAAGCCACTCCCTTTGGCAAAGCTCCCCTTCCAGAGTGTTTTGTTCATTGGAAGACATCGATCAACCCAACTGCCTGATTGCCATCTTTACTCCCTTTACTTGGAAAGAAAATAACATTACGAGTGAACTGTGCAAGTCATCGTACTGAGTATGGTTCTGAACCAGTCACGTTAGTTCCATTTACAGCCATTTCTGATGAATTGTTACCATTGGGTGCCATCAATGGGCAGTCATCTCCACTTGTTGACTGTCTAGCCCCTGAAGCATTGGGTACACAATTAGAACAGCTCCGAGGAGCTGTGGAGTCCTCACCATGGTTCTCATGATCTGAACTGCTTTTATCATCTGTGGTGTGAGTACTAATATGCATGGAGCTGGTCACTTTCTTGCTCGGTGATTCTGCATGGCTAAGTGCTGATGTCTTCACAGACACAGGACCATCCGTTGGGTTTTTATCAATCCTCCGCTTCTTTGTTATCTCAAGCTCCTCTTCTCTAGAAAGTGACTTGCACTTCTGCGCAAGTGGGTTTTCTTCTGTTGTCTCGTTCTCTCCAGCGGTCTCTGGTCTAGGTGGTGGGTTGTAGTCTTCGTCATCATCATCATCTTCATAATCAACCAGCCCACCAGATCTACGTCTACAAAATTAAGACAAAAAGGCATTGTACAAATGTTATCAAGATGAATCCATGTAATCTGATCAAAAATGAAATATCACCTTAATGATGCGTTGCTGATGCTGGAACCATTTGCTAAGACAGTTTGAGCTTGTTGGTCACGGGCATGTGAAGTGCGTGCAGATGCAGTATCTTCTTCATCGCTAATCATATAAAGTACGAAACTATTCAGGAACCATAAACATAACATGAAGAATCATTTCATTCTTAGAAATCACACAACAAAGTATAGACCTGTCTTCATTGAAGCAGTCCTTCAGCTCTTTCTCAAGGACCCGTTCATCAAATCGCTTTTTTTTATTTTATTTTATTTTTTTAATCTAATTCGCATTTATATCAATGGTTTTGGTTTCAGAGCTGCATATTCGCAAGCGGATCCTTGGTAGTGTTTGTTATTCACTGGATTACGGAGGAGCTACTTCATTTGGGTTGGTGCATTGACGTCACTAGCTGCTTGCTGTGGTTAATTTGGGTATTACAAAGTAAGGTTGGGTCTCATGAGAATTGTTATGGGGATGCAGAGACTGATCCAGGAGAACTAGAATGCGTTGGGTTGGAAAAAGTGGTTCAGCCAATGAGCCAAGCATTTCAGAGGTTCTTTATTGTTAAATCATGGAAGCACACGCTGCTGCGTAGCTTCTAATGGTTCCTAAGAAGATCGCTGCCTGTCTGTCGTGTTGCTATGACCTACTTACTGGTGTGACGGTGTCAATACATATTCACGCCAAATTAATTGGATTTATTTTATATAGGATTCGGATCAAAAGAAGCCCATTCTTCAGAAGAAGGCCCAACGTTGGCCCAAATATTTTGGGCTTATGATTGGGCCACGCTGGGATGGGATGGGTTTGGTTGGCTTGATCTAAACATATCATCACTCAACCAGACTAACTTCTACATCCACCCCACCCCCTAAAAATATAAATAAATAAATAACAGACTAACTAATTTAACAGCTAGACTACATGCTATCCTTTAAACCGCCAAAACAAGTTTTAACAAATTTTGCAGGAAATACTAAAATTGGCAAAAGAGAACTAAAGTTGCTTCAAGGTCGTAGGTTGAAATTACCGAAGGTAGCCGTGATTATTGTACAGCAAACCCGATCACACAGCTAATTCATGTTGCCGCCAAAATTCAAAGAATACACAAAATGATAATTAAGGAAAACCCACTATTAAAAATAGTAGTTATCAACATCTCTTAGTGAAGAAATCAAGATTTCATCCTCCCTGATGGTGGTGTGTATAATTGTCTCCCACTCTACCCAATAAGTTAATGTAAAGCATACCACCGTAAACAAGAACACCTCTAATGCCATCAGTTTTTATTTATTTTATTTATTTATTTATTTATTTTTGAGTTTTGATGTCTTTTTCTTAGAGAGCTTAACTGTATGCCTCGTTCTCTTTCCAAGATGGCCTCATCCTTGGTAGGATGGATTGCTCTTTCTCCATTTAGTGAATTCTTGATCTATGTATCTACTTTGAAGAAAGTCTCTTTATCATGGGGGAGAAAAAAAAAGGACAAAATAAAATAGGACAGTAGAATTGCAGACAATGGAATGAGAAGAAGCCCTGAAAAGCCTCGACCTCGATCTGCAACAAAGGTTCACAAAACCACCAAATCCTTCAAATAATATCACGTTAGAAATTGTGATTAAATTTATTGATTTTATTCCCCCCAACATGATTTTGTGATTAAATTTATTGATTTTCATTCCCCAACGTGGTTTGTGATTAAATTTGTCAATTTTCATCCTCCCACGCATTCCCATCCCATGATGTAGTGTCACCTCAATGCCTTCTAAATTTTTTTTGTACTTCATTTGATTACCGATTTTGTCCGTCATGAAATTATGGGCCAAAACTTCGCACCTTGGTAATACCTTGATTAGCAGGTCTTTAATTATGGACCTCCATTTATGAACTTGTGGGCCCATTTCAATTTCTTTGTTTTGGCGCCACACAAGGATCATATTGTTGGTACTGATAAGTTTAGAAAATTATACTGATTATTTTCCTATTCTCACTTCGGTCTAATTCCATCATATGTGGGGTTGATGGACAGAACTGGGTTTCAACCGGTTTAAGGATATATAATTTATTTCCATTTGATACTATCATTCAATTACCCAATAAGGCACTCACTAACCAAATAGAGGCTTATTGAATAGTGTATGGTTTGAGGGTCAAAAAAATTGGGTTTTGATACATTCAGTTAGTGACCTGTCAACTCAAACCGAATAGACGAATAGACCAAGCCAGTACTTGGACCGAAACGTACTTAAAAATACACGTACCTGTCATAATTATTATTAGAGTTAACATCATTATTAATCTATTATTATGGGGGGAAGAGGGATATGATATATTCTTATTATTTATTTTCAAATTGTGAGGTTCTAGAAGTATTTGTCTTTGACAATAATTATTTTTGGAACATCCATAAATAATGGAACTAATTAAAGAATAGGTTAAAGTAGCTGGATATTTTGAAACCATTAATTCTATCGAAATGAAACCTTTTTATGTTTCTGTCTCATGGGTTTTTTAATAGTTTCTTGAGTTTATTTTACTATTTAATTAGAGATGTTAAAGAAGTTAAAAGAGATTTGTTTGTTTCCGCCTTAAAAAGCCCAATAGACAGTTTTAAGAAGTCATATTATTTTTAATTTGGAATGAGTTATAACAGTTTGGTAACAAGGTACTATGGTCTCAAAACTGATTCAACTCGAAACCCAAATTATTAGTCCATACTATGATCAACCTAGACCCAAACTACACCTAACTGAAATTGCACTTTTGCTAATGCCTCGTGTCTATAGTTTGGTGTTTTCAACCTGAGACTACCAATCTTTGAATTTTTCATAAGAATGCCTGTCGTTTCCATTAGAAACAAAACGTAACCTCTCCAAAATGCAAAGCTTACAAAACCCTTGTCCAATGTACAGTTAAAATTCAAACTAAATTTTCAATACGAACTTTTTAGCCTCCTAAAAGGGATAATTGATCATTACATCTATTAACTTAAATAAAATTATCAATTTATCCTAAACCCTCAAATTATTCATTTATCCTCAAATCAATATTCTTTCTTCCCTCTTCTTTCTCCAAGTTAAAATGAGAAAATTAAGACTCAAGAACCAACCCACCCACAGGAAAAAAATGATGACACAAACAGAACATTAATAACAACATAAAATAAAAATTCAGACACAAACAACTGCCAAATTCAGGAGATTTCGTAGTTAAACTCAGCAAAAGTTACTGATATATATGGAGGGGTTCTGAAAGCCAGAGTAATTGAACCAACAAGAAGGAAAAAAAAGCCAAAGTAAAACAAGACATGACGAAAGTTTTAATAATAAGAATATATAGACCCTCCATTAGCCTATTATCTGACTAGTGTTTGTTCAACTCGACAGACAACTACACAAGATTGGCTTGAAAACCAGCAGCCTTGGCTTTCATCCAAGCTTTCTGCTCTTCCCTCTTGTTGCGTAAACCGCACGCATTGCAAAATCGGAGCTGTAATTGTTTAGAAGAAACGAATTATATATCAGTCTTACTATCAAGTTTTTGAGGTAAAGAAATTTGTTTATTTGGAGATTATCACCTTGAAATCAGTACAATAATGCCAGTGCTCCTTTTTGCAGCCCCTAGTCTTACACCTTCAGCAGGTCTTTATGATGGGACCACTGCCGTACTTCAGGAGTTGTAGTGAAGGAGCAATTTCCTCAGGAGGATTTGGCTGTAAAGTGAAACTTGGCCCAGGTGCCTGCAGTGGATTGACAATTTGAGTAGAGGAAGTAGCAGCTAGCAGCGAAGCCTGTTTGTGCAACAAAGTTAAAGAAGTCTTTGTCATTCTAATGAAAATAAATAGATTCCTCCCAAACAAGGTTTAAAGTATCGGTATCGAGTATTGTATCAGTCAGGTGATTTTAAGAGATGTATCGTCCTATATATATCTAGTATTGTATCGCTCTGGCTAATGTATTTTAGTGTAATTCAATGGAGAGATGTATCGTATCAGTTTGGTCAAATATGGATACATATCGGCTAGTATCGTACGGTATCATGGAATACTTTAAACTTTGCTTCCAAGATTTATTTTTTAAAACATAATAATTAATGAATAAGCGTGTCAAAAAGATGTGAAACTAATCACATAATTGGGCCTTTTCAATGACTTCAAGTCCAGTGATGAAGCACATAGTGATTAAATACCATATCAAATGGGAGGACAAAAACTGTACTTAAAATACCGAAGAATCAAATAACAGATATACTGAGTCTTGGAAAACATATCAACCATAATCATGATTAATATTGACTTAACAAAATCAAAAGAAAGGGAAGCAATTAACATGAAGACTTCGGAAAATAGTATTGAAATCATTAAATCTGTCCTTTGATCCTTGAACTGTACTGAGAAAAAGAAGTTTCTAGTTTTCATAAATTAGGCAGATCAACTGAAACGGAAAAAACGGAAAAAACAGAAAAGGGGTACTGTTGTTGAGGCCACCACTGTGGTGATATCATAATCTTGTGATCTCTTAAGATTAGCAGGCTTCACCAGCCATTTAGCAATATTGAAATAACAATAGAATATCAAGCTTCAATGGCCAACCCGGCCCCCTCAGATTTTGCTCCAATCCCTGTCTTTCATAAAACTCTTTTTAATTTAGAAGAATATATATAATATTGCATGAAACAATTACCACACAATAATAAAAATGCTCATTGATTTAACTTGAAGCCGTCATATCACCAGTGGGCAGTACTCAAGTTCAATGCATAGAATTAAAAGTTGAAAACAAACAATTTCACTCGTACATTCAGAGAAATAAACCACAACATCTCTTGTGGTGAAGATCATATCATTAGATCTCGGCACCTGGTCTTCTAATTGGGTCAGTCGTTTGGGCTCTAAAACCAAGATGGACCTTTCATAATCGGTTCGGTTTTCAGACTGACCCCTGTTTTGGTCGGTCTGGTGTGGTCCGGTCCTTATATTTCCGGTTCAGTTTGTTGTTTTAGAGTTTGGCGGCTGGCGCCGGCTATGTTTCGTGTTGCAGATACCCACGGCATAGACATAGTGGAGCTCGACCACAGTGCGCAGCTGCGCACTGTGCTGGTCGAGATCGATTGTTAACTGCGCTACCGGTGCTGCTTAATTATTAATTGTGCAGCACCAAGCAATTTTACTGCACAGAGAGAAAACAAAGAGGAAAGAGGGTGAAGCTTGCAAGAGTGAACCAACACTTTACACGATGAGAAAACTTGACCAGAGTATAATGATTATTAGAGAAGAAACGTGAGAAAAGAAGTAAAATCAATCACAAAATTCGGCTTCTTAGTGATTTTGCAAGAAAAGAGTAGAGAAGAGAAGAATTCACAAATGCCTGCATGTTTCGGTCACCAGAGCCGGCTATGGAACAAAAGCCGGCTCCAACTAGAAATGCTGAACTATGCAGATGGTTAACTTATATATGCACTCACCACAGCAGGCAAACGCAATGAGAACCAACTATATATTCAATGAATTCAAAATTGAAACTGATGAGATAAGATAGCTAGAGATGATATATATATATATATATATATATATATATATATATATATATATACCTCTGCTGCAAATGTAGTGGAAGAGACGAGATTATTCTGGTTGTAGACGATGGCGCTATCCGGCCTGAGAGTCAAAAAACGGCCCCAGTATAAGGGATTTTGGCTACCTGGCCAGAGAGACAAATCGTCGCCCCAGGAGGATTTGTCTGCTTCCCCACCGATGATGAAATCCTGCTCAAGATTCTCCATTGCTAAAAATTATAGCTTTGAAGATAAATGAAAGCTAAGATACAGAAGAAGAAGAAGAAGAAGAAGAAGTGGAGTAACAATTCACAGTTTACTCTCTCTTTCAAGATTTGTTGAGACTCTGGCTAAATGAGACTATTTATAAAAATTCACATGCATGGTGCGGGAGATCTTCATAGACTCACATCATGCTGTGGCATGTGGGTGGGTGGTGGGGTCAACGATGGTGAGGTTAGATTGCTTTTTCCTCCTTTTTCCACTACATTAGCAAGGCATGCGTAAACAAGTAAGTTTAATGGAATCAAAATCTTGTCTCTGGTATGATTATGTTCCTAATTCAAACCCAATTCCCCATTAGAAGAAAGAAAGATCATAAAGTTAGTGGCGGCAAGCCTAGCCTGGGTGAAAAGTGAGCAGAGGTGGTCAAAACTCAAAAGAGAAGGAAAAGGCGAATCGATCGCTCTGAATCTCTGCTGGACATGATTTCCACTCTGCCACAAATCACAATCTGTGATTCTTCATTTCTTCTGTGGTGCCAGACTGCCAGTGGTTGACGATTTGGCACATGAGGGAGAGGCGACATGATAAAGGAATAAATGATACCTACAGAAACGTACCCTAGCCTAATCAATACATACATACATACATACATACTTGAGAAACCTAATATTTTTCCAAGAGACTCTTATATACGGTCAGCAATTAATTCAAACTGAATTTTCAGTATGACAAGTAATTAAAAGTAGATCGAACTCATTCACAGCTAGCAATCTCAACTCTCAAGTCTCAACTACAATTTTCTCTCTGTCTCAATATACTACTAACATGTCGTCCTTATATACTGACTGCCATATATATCTTGAGACTTGAGATGCACAATCTAACGTCGTCCATTTATTGGGATACGTTTCTGTTATTCCGAAATCTAACTGAGGACCGATTCTCTCTTGGTTCGGTTCGGTTGGATTTGAGTGGTTTATTATGGCTTAATTATTGAATACTTGAGATTTATTATTATTACTATTTATATTACTTTAGTTAACTATGTATATATATTGTTTGGCCGCCGACAGTCAGTGATAGCGATAGTTCTCAATCTTCTTATTCGCTCAATTGTGGAAATCTATAAAAATCTTTGTCACTGAGAGGCTAAGGCTCTGGTATAACAGGTAGAGTGGTATGTTCCTAATTCGCAAGTCGCAACAACGTTGGCAACTGTCGCCTGGGTTGGAAGTGACAAATCGCCCTTTTTTCTCTCTCTCTCTCTCTCTCTCTCTCTCTGTCTTTTACTATGGAAGGGAAAAGCAATTTTAAAGGGACAGTGCACAGACCTCGATGTCCTCTCTCTCTCTGTCCACTCGTGACAGCAGAAGAACATCAGCTTCTTTTTGGAAACATTTTGTTGAGATCTCAGAGAGAAAAGAAAAGAAAGAAAAAAATTACTTTTCCAGAGGCAGGAGGTTTGGACACCTGTTCATTTTGGTTGGGTGGGTCAGGGTGACAGAGAAAGGACACAGGTGTCTTTTTCTTTTTGCCCTTTTGTATTTGTTTTTCCTCTTCCGGTAGAGAGCAAGAGCATCATACTTCATTAACTAAAACAAGTACAAACACCCAGCTTGAATTGGGCCCAACCATCGTACCTGTGGGGAATCAAATGACTGATCTCTTCTTAAGATTTCTGGAGTGTTTGAACCAAAAAAGGAATGATTCCTTATAGATGAGGCTTACAAGATTTACTTCATTTTTATTTGAAGATTCATATGTACATGGGGATTTCTGTAAATTGATCAATAATCAATACGGATTGCAGAAACTGAGATTTTTGCTTCGCACTGAATCATTAAGTGAACGAGATCTCAATTTGACGGGCTTAAAACACGCTTAATGATTCAAAGCTTTAATGACGTTCGACCGAAGCAAAATCCCATAAACTCGGGCTTGAATGTGCACGATCACATAGTTTTATTCATTTCCCTAATCAAAATATATGCATATTGATCAATTACATGTGATGCGTGAGAACTACATCCAAACAAATAATTGTCATGGAATCCTTACTTCTTTTTGTATAAAACTAGTTAAATTGCCAACACTATGGATGCTTACCAAAATAATAGGATATATTTTGATATCTTAATATTAATAATTATCTTAGTGATCATAGTTAGTAAGTTCGAGTACGGCAACAGTTGGGGCATAAATACATACGGCATTAATCAATCTATATGGCAAATAGTACATTTTCAATAAACCGGCTCAATAAGTCCTATAAGACAATCATACTTTACATGTATAATATGTGTTTTAATACAACTAATTTAGATAAGTACGATAACAAAAGTATTAGGGAGGGGGAAATTCGTCTCTATAAAAATCAATTTGCTAATCAATAGGAAGAAGCATTAAAGATAATAGGCAACTAACTCAAAGTACCACGGTAGACTGAAATATCAATATAAGAATAAAGTGATCCAATCCCAAAATCACTATCAAGCAATGTCAATCATCTTCTACTCTTACTTCCTCCTCATTTTTAAATTCCAATTTTTTTTCATTAGTTTTATTTGTTGAAATGAGAGTAATTACATCCAAGTTAATTGAAATGACAGCAAGTTCTCAAGACACTGGGTTTTGCTCTTCCATTGCAATACGAATTGTTGTTTTTGGAGAACAACTTCAGCAAGTCAAACATTGTTTAGAAGACTTTTATTGTGTGTGTGTGTGTGTTTTTTTTTTTCCTTTTTCTTTTTTGTGGAAACATTTATTTTGTGGTTGTGCTATGCTATTTAAGGGTTAAGTTTGATCTCCATGTCTAAATCTATTCTAATTTATTTTGTGTGTGTGTGTGTTTTTTTTCCTTTTTCTTTTTTGTGCTATGTTTTGAATTCTTCAGTTGAAATGATTCTTATGAAGTAGGCATAAAAAAAAAAAAAAAAAAAAAAAAAGCTATGAAGAAGAGGTTTGTGGTATAGATTGAAATTATATAAACAGTTTATGAAAGAGTAAATAAATTTTTTTTTTTTTTTTTGAATCCGAAGAGTTTATATATAGGGTGGGAAAATATTACTAATATAAGTGCCACCCCGGACCTTCCCGTGGGAAGTTGGGCTTTTAACCGCTCTACTAATCCACCATTGGCAAAGAGGAAGTAAGTTACTTACCAACAAAGGAGACCATTGATGATAAGCAAATTGTGGGCCTTGAGTATTATAACTTGTTAGTAAAGAAAAAACAAAAACAATGGAAATGAATTCAATGACTGAATGAAGGTTCTATGAATATATATATAAGGAATAGGAAGGGATTTTTATAATCCTTTTGGGATTTATATATATATATAAGGTAAAAACCAACTAATATGCCAATTAATATGTCAATTAAAATGGAAATTAATGAGGAAATCAATATGACGATGTTAAGAAGTCGTATGACATTAAGTGCATATTTAATGTACGGAAAAATGTCGTTTTTTCAATTATACATTCAGATATTGTATATAAATACGACAATTAATATTCGGTCAATGCCCACCCCATGAAACGTGCAGGTCAGCCTTTTTTGGAAAGTTTAAGGCTTCGATCAGCAGATCAGCCGTTTTTTTTGCCGGCCAAACATTTAGCGTTCGAGCGAGGGAGTGGGGGACCCGGGGAAAGTAATAATGTAATATGATACGTGGAACAAGGAGACAAAAAGGGCGGACAAGAAAGAGACACTAGATTCTCATATTCAAAGCTTCTGCAACTGTAAATTCTAACTGTAAGTAAATGAAAAGAAATAAAGGAATTCAAAGCTTCTGTAACTGTAAAATCATAGACCAAAGTCACCAAACCAGTCTTGATTCGTTTTCTGTATATTTTTTTATTTAATATCGGGATCCGAGCTAGGCGTTTTGGCGGCCCATCAGTGACCGACGACTGGCTTTCTTACATTTGAATTTTTAACAGTTTTTCTTGAGAGAAAAATGATGCACGTGAGAGTTGAGACCGGTGACCGTGAACGTGCTAATTACAGATTGTATAGAAGGGCCCTAACAGCTGTCTTCTATTCTTTTGGCATAAACGTCCATGAACAAGAGGGCCCCTCCTTGCCAGGGAAGCATTACGATTTACGAGAGTTGGTCTCCTCCCATGGTTAGGCTAAGTGGCTAACCCTAAACCTAACCCTAACCCTAACCCTAAAGAGCCTACATCCACACGTCTTACATGTGTGAGAAACAAGAATCGCCCTGGGTCAATAGACGAGCTAAATTACTTCTTTTTCCCCGGTGAAAGTTGTGAGGAGTAGAATAAACCTATATAAACAATTTATAAATTACTTACCAATAAAGGCCACCATTGATGATGAGTAAGTTTTAGCGCTTGAGTATTATGAATAGTTAGTAAAGAAAAAACAAAAATAATGGGAATGAGTTCAATGACTGAATGAAGGTTCTATGTATATATATATATATATATAAAGGGAATAAGAACAGATTTTTATAATCCTTTTGAGTTTCTAGTTTATTATTTTTTTTCTTCTTAAAAATGTAAAAACCAACTAATATGCAAATTAAAATTACAATTAATAAGAAAATCAATATGACCATGTTAAGAAGTCGGGTACGACATTAAGTGCATACTTAGTGTAAGGAAAAATGCCATTTTTTCAATTATACGTACAGTTATTGCATAAATACGACAATTCATATGCGTATTTACCAACAATGTTAGTGACTAGTTAATGTATGCAATACTAGTTCTTGTCTATAATTTATGATAAATAACTATATTTTAAAACAGCATACCTTGGATTTTGGGACTTCACTCCAATCACTAACCCTTCCTTCGGCATCCCCCTCCTTGCAGTTAAAGTAACGACTTCGAACATGACTAGCTCCTAAGTGTGACTGGAAGTGTGTACAAGGCCTTCGGGAAGCATCACGGTTTTGATAAACTATATGGCAAACTAGCGATTACTAGCAATTCCCGCTTCATGTTGACAAATTGTAGAGTGCAATCCAAACCGAGGACAGTAGTAGTTAGAGGCCATTTTCTCAAATAACTAATTTGTCGCAACATGAGAACATCAGATCAATAATCCCTATCTATATGTTTATATTATTTCAATTTAGGGAAGGTGATTTTATATGTTCTTATCGAATTTTCCTTATTAAATTGAAAAACGTAAGACTGGCTTTCCACGTTTTAAACTCAACGGGAAACTAAAATAAAATTGACTAAAATCAAAACCAACTATTACTCAAAAAGATTTTAAATACATGAATTTTTCTATATGATTCTTCTCAACAGCCAACACACTTAACCATACTTTATTTCTCATCATCCAATGGAATTCCTCTTCTTAAGTTTAAAACTCGGGAATCCACTATGCCATCGTATGAGAGAAGTAAATACATGATCAAAAACTCTACTATTTAATTTTTCCTAGTTTATAACCATTAAAAAACACAAGCATTACAAAACTTTTCAAAGTAGAATTTAATCAACAAATAGGTTAGAAAATATATATTTCTAAACATAGATTTCTGACCACTACCAAATATAATTCAAAAGCTAGTACGATGCACGAATAGTGCTTCCATTTATTCTAAAGAAAAAAGTTCAGCATCAATCCAGCCAAATCAGGTTAACCCTAGAACATGATTGAAGATGAAACACAAAACATAATTACATTTGCCCTTGATACAAAGCCTTTTTAGTATATGAATCTTAATATCCAACCAACCAAAATCTAATGTACAATATAACTAGCCTAAGATGATATTACACTGATTTTCCAGAGGAGATTCGATCCTCGTCAATTGTTCCGACTAAAATCAACTCCCCCCTCATCACCTGATTATTAAAAAAAAAAAAAAAAAAAACCCTCTAATAGCCGTTCTATAAGGAATAAGAAATTAAAAAAAATTAAAAAAAAAAAACCCAGAAAATTGAAACAACTAAAAAAACAAAAACAAAAAAGAAAGAGTAAAGGAGGAAAATACACGAGGGCCGACCGCAAATATTGGAGCCCTTCCATAAGGAACTAAGAAGTAAAGACAAGCAAAGAAACAGCTGGGGAAAAGAAATATTAACGGCTGATGAATGTAATACAAAGAAACCAACATTTTTCCCAGCTTCCAGAGGCAAAGCAAGCAAGAGGAAGACCAGACCTCCTCACCAGAATTTAGGCTTCGCCGCTCTTACTGGTAGTACATTGTGTCTCTCTTCCTCTGCCAACGGTAAAGCCACTCCCTTTGGCAAAGCTCCCCTTCCAGAGTGTTTTGTTCATTGGAAGACATCGATCAACCCAACTGCCTGATTGCCATCTTTACTCCCTTTACTTGGAAAGAAAATAACATTACGAGTGAACTGTGCAAGTCATCGTACTGAGTATGGTTCTGAACCAGTCACGTTAGTTCCATTTACAGCCATTTCTGATGAATTGTTACCATTGGGTGCCATCAATGGGCAGTCATCTCCACTTGTTGACTGTCTAGCCCCTGAAGCATTGGGTACACAATTAGAACAGCTCCGAGGAGCTGTGGAGTCCTCACCATGGTTCTCATGATCTGAACTGCTTTTATCATCTGTGGTGTGAGTACTAATATGCATGGAGCTGGTCACTTTCTTGCTCGGTGATTCTGCATGGCTAAGTGCTGATGTCTTCACAGACACAGGACCATCCGTTGGGTTTTTATCAATCCTCCGCTTCTTTGTTATCTCAAGCTCCTCTTCTTTAGCAAGTGACTTGCACTTCTGCGCAAGTGGGTTTTCTTCTGTTGTCTCGTTCTCTCCAGCGGTCTCTGGTCTAGGTGGTGGGTTGTAGTCTTCATCATCATCATCATCTTCATAATCAACCAGCCCACCAGATCTACGTCTACAAAATTAAGACAAAAAGGCATTGTACAAATGTTATCAAGATGAATCCATGTAATCTGATCAAAAATGAAATATCACCTTAATGATGCATTGCTGATGCTGGAACCATTTGCTAAGACAGTTTGAGCTTGTTGGTCACGGGCATGTGAAGTGCGTGCAGATGCAGTATCTTCTTCATCACTAAACATATAAAGTATGAAACTATTTAGGAACCATAAACGTAACATGAAGAATCATTTCATTCTTAGAAATCACACAACAAATTATAGACCTGTCTTCATTGAAGTACTCCTCCTCCTCTTTCTCCAGGGCCCGTTCATCAGTTCGCTTTCTTGGATCCCCATCATTAACAGAGCTTCTTGTTTCCAATGCTTCCAAGGACTAATGCAAGAAAAATCAGAAAAAAAATTTCTGTCAAATGGCAGTTTATCAAAACTTAAGAGAGGAAGAGACTGAGTGAATCACCTGCTCGTACTTAACTTTCAGCGCTTGAATAGATGCCAAGTGCTCAAATTTGACCAACTGATTCCAGAAACAATTTACTACATATGTAATTAAAGTTTTCAGGTTTTCCTGCAGAGAAGGAATAAAGCTGAGGATTGAAAGCTTGCAAATACACTAATAACTCAGCAGAATGGAGGTAAAACAGTGACCAGCACCTTCCGGATGTACTCAAACAATTCTAGAGTTGCAGAGTTAAGTAGATTATAACGATTGCCATTCGCAACAAATGCCTCAACAATTGGTTTTAAAAGGTTGTTCTTGACAATGTGACGCAGCAGATGATCATCCTGCAATTAATGAAGCTCATGATGGCATTGCATAACCTCAAAATACAAATTTCATTACCAATGCTGACTGAAAAAAACAAAATGGTACATGGAGAGATACACAGGCATTCAGCCATCATATTAAAAAATATACACAGATTCATTTGTGAAGAAATAAATATACGTAAGTTAACTAGAATCTAGAATCAATTTTAAAGGAAGAACCACTCTGGACCAGAACCAATGCTTATTGGATTCTCCAGATCATTAACACAATAGATTATACAGTACCCATCCTACATATTGCCGCATCAACTGAAAATAGAGTTATAGAATCAACCCCTCACTGAGGGAAGAGCAGGGAAGAGAAAAAACCAAAATATTCCAGTCCAAAGCACAAAGCCAGAGAAAAATATCTCCCATGGGTCTGGTAATGGTACTAGTTGTTGTAGGGGTACATGGGGGTCTGGTTATGGTAAAGCTCCTATTTTGGGTACTTGAGCTGTTTCAGGTAAGTTCAATAAAGAGTCACCACCACTGTGATCAATCAGAACATACCCAACAATTTTGTTGGAAACTTCCATGGCAAACCAGTTTGTCACTCCCATAGTTATCTTCACAATCAGAGGGTAAGACAGTGAGGATGTCTAATAAGGAAAATAGTTTTAACAATTTAAGATTTATTAGGCGTCCCACTAGTGTAAGACTGTAAACCCAAGGGAGCAGTCCAAAGTATGATGTCAAACTCCAAGTAACTCCAGCATAAAAACCCAGGTTCAAGTCCATGCAGCCAAATTTTGAGAATAGAAAATGCGGCTTGAATTGGCCTGGTCCAGTGCTTCTCCATTTGACCCTGATTCCTTGTTCTTCGTTTGTCCAGACTTTATTCTACATCACCCATCCTCCAATTGCTACATTTGCCAAGATAGATAATGTCTGTCAACTAATTCCCACCCCTAAATCTAGTGTCAAGTACACCCCCTCCCCCCAGTCCGCAGAAATCATAACCTAGTGTTTACTTCAATTGATGATTCCTTAACTAAAGCCACTAGTATAGGTACTTGCTACATCTTCGTCCTTGACTTCCCGTTAAATTTTTTGTCTATTTATAAACTAACCAAAAACAATAATTGTTTTTAACCTTACTCTTCAACTTTTGTGTATTTCAGTATCTTACAGTAAGAAGAATAATTGGTAGAGGGCGTGAATAATAAAAGGAGGCCGAGAAGAACAACAGCAACAGCACAAGCCGCCGGGGGGGGGGGGGAAGATATGTGTAACCGATGCAGATCCAGCACCATGTTAGGCTTTTCCATAGGAATATGCCTGGGGGCCATAATGGCATCAGCGAACCTCATGATCCTATGTTCAGTTTTTCTAATTCCTCTTTTTTTTTTTATGTTCTTACCTTGGGGATAAAATCACATAGGGTCCCTTAGTAGCTTAAATCACGCTTGGGTCTAGAGCCAATAGACACCATTTTGAAGGCGTTAAGTTTATTTGTGAAATGACCAAATTACCCTTAGTATTAAATTAATGGAAATATAATTATTAATATACCGCCATGCCCGATTCTTAAAAACCATATAGGTGGGTAAAAGGATTCCCGTTTTACTCATTTTTTTCCATCACCCTAGAGGAAATTATCCACCACCTGCCCCCAACGACTCACTACCCCCCCCCCCCAACCCAAAAATAATAAATAAATAAATATTGTACCCTACCGGAAATCACCCACCAACGTCAAAGATCCCACACACGTTTTTTCCATCCTTACGTGCATGCAAATCGAACCCTTAGCATGTAAACATGTATTTGTTATACCGACAACAAGAAGTTGATGGCAATCCTAGTCATGGGACAGTGCTCCTTCTAATGATAAAAAGGCAGCCTACAACGTCTCTCAACTTCTATTTTCTTCCATGAGGAAATAAATTCTTTCCCTTAGCTTTACGTTTCCTGATTCTTCCCCTTGTTGAGTGTATATTGTATACATGACTATGGGTTTGAGTCTACCCGAGCTCCAAGTTTATTTGAAAACCCTAGGATCTCTTACTTGATATCCATCCTATTCTTAACTTATTGTGAATCATTCAAACTGATTGAACTTCTCAGCTATTGCAGATCTCAAATGCTTTTGGGTCCACCAGGTCAGTTTCTTCAATCTTGTGGCGGCTTTTGCAAACTATTGCGGTAAGTTTTGAATTCATTTAATTAGTGTGCCTTTGTCTCCTATTCTAAGTTGCTTGACAGTTGAGGAGTTTTGGAAGGAAACCTTATTATTTATGTTTTTAATTATTATTATTATTATTTTATCCTTTTTAGAATCTAATTAGCATTTATATCAATGGTTTTGGTCGCAGAGCTGCTTATACACAAGCGGATCCTTGGTAGTTTTCGTTAATTCACTGGACTCCAGAGGAGCTACTTCATTTGGGTTGGAGAATTCACCTCTCTTGGGAGGAATAAGGGTCAATCCAAAGTTTTTTTTTTATGGGAAGGCTTTTGAACAAAAGGGAAATTTTAGAGTTTTGTCAAAACCCAAGATGGGATCACTTACTAGGTAGTAGGATATCCAAAATAATATTAGGGAAGATGAGACGGGTAAAGGAAACCTGTGGCTGAGGTTTGGAAGGGTTTTTCTTCTTTTGCTCATCTTTCTTCTTTCTTTCATTCTTTCTTTCTTTCTTTTTTCCCTCCCCCCCCCCTTTTTTTTTTTTTTCTTCCCGTTCTGTCACAAGGAGAGACAAAGGAAGAGGGGGCCAGAAGGAGAAAGGGAAGGGGGACGGGTGCTGCCTAGAGGTATCACGTGGGGGGAGGGGATCTAGGGTGGTCGTAGGGGCTGGGAATGGCTGCTGCCAAGCTGCAGCAGCAAGGGGGAGGGTTCTAGGGTCTTGCACAGGGGAGAGAGAGAAGGGGGAGGGTACTTGGATCACATCGTAGGGGAGGGTTGTACTTACTAGTTGAAGGCTGTAGAACTACCGTGGATGCTGGATTGCTTGCAAGGCTTGAAGAAGGTGCTTAACTTGTTGAAGAAGAACACTAGACAAGATTGCTGATCATTGAAGAAAAATGCTTTTCTCTAAATCCGCCGTGGCCCCCTCAAATAGGAACCACAGACCTCCAAACTTAATTTTCTTATTCCCATAATCAGACTTACGATTGCAAAGAAACAATAGGCTTATTTATAGCCTACTAAAAGACTCTAATACTAAGTGGATTCCTTAATAGACAAAGATCCCACCACAAAATCTGGAGACTTGAATTGGATTCTACAAAAAAAGGCATATGCTAAAAATAAAACTCTTTTAAGTTATCTCAAACTCTAATAAGCACATACCGGGATTCTCTTATAATTAAATCTCTAATGGCACATATGATAAAGTTTAAGATAACCAAGGACTCAATAACTAACTCAAAACCAACTCTAATCAGAAAAGGAAAAAAAAAAGAAGCTCCTCAAAAGATAAGAACCCTTCTCGTACAAGAGTCTTATCTTATCCGCAACCTTATTCACAACTTAACCAACTCAAACACAACTTGGAATAAGAAGTAAAACCCAAACATAATTCTAGGAACCATGGAGAGAATGTGGCTGAAACATCGCCGAAACTTAGCAATATTTCGGTGTTTTGGCGAGCAGCAACAGGGAACCCTTTGGCGAAAACGAAATTACAAAATATCGGTGATATATCGCCGAAACAAGAGGATCTTTCGCCCAACGGTCAATATATTGCCGAAACAAGGCAGTATTTCATTGAAAGAGGAACAATACTTGGTATTGAGATGAGAGATCACTATTTACATGCCTACACTTGTATACTTGTATTGTTGACTGTTGTACATGATATATTATATGTACTTGACTACTAATATGGCATTGAGATGATGGGATCACTTGTCCCTTTTTCTTGCAATTTAATGAAGAACTCTGAGTTTTCTTGCATCATTTGCATATTTACATTTGTTTAAATTAATGACCCATAGTTCTAGTTTTACCTACATACAAGCGGGCATGTGCCGACAAGAACACCCCTTTACACTAGGTTTTAGGCAAATATAAAATTCTCAGTGTAGGCCCCAAATTAGGCTAGCCACTAAAACCCAGCTCAAATTGACCCCGAGTACCCCCCCCGGAAACTTGGGGGCGAAATTTCACTGAAACATTGCGAAATCGCGACATGGAGTGAAATTTCACACCTTGCTAGGAACAATTCTGGAATTAATTCCAAAAATAAAAGAGGGCAGAAAATGCCCTAAAAACCCTTACTAGGGGATACGGCCCGCTCAATGGGGCTTCTTGGAGCCATCTAGTGGGGCCCACTTAGGATTTTGGTCAAGAGGGGGTCACCATGGTCACATCAATGGGTGACCAATATGGTTTAATAGGTATGGGGCTATATTAGTAATTCTAGTTCCAATGATTTAATACAAGGGTGATTTAGTCATTTAACGAATGAACTTAACACCTCTAAAAAGGTGGTAGTTGGACTTGGACCTAGACATAATTTCAGCCACCAAAGGGACCCAACCCATTTTAACCTTCACTAAAGAAGAAATCTAGGGGGGGTCATCTCGTTCATGGTAGAGTTGATACATATAATTTAATAAGTCCTTAAAGAGCTGATGCAAGTTATTTAATTAGTCCTTAAGATTTCATAGTGTCCTATGTATAATGGGCTTTTACATTCTATTACTTTCAAAAGTTGGTTTCTTATTTCCATTATCGACTTTAAAGTTGCTTAGCCCCATTTATATCCCCTAGAGAGAATAATAAAGAACACCCTGAATATTATACGAAATTTCTAGGCTTTGCTGTCCAGTTCTATGGTCTCTTTACTGTTCTCAGGTAGAATAGTGTTCTAGGCTGCTGGTCAGGTATCTCCAAGGTGTTTGATAAAAGATTCCTTGTGAAGTCAAGTAAGGCTCTCTTTTTGCTTAAATTCTTGAATTTTCTTGAATATTTGGACTTCCTAAAACCGTAAAAACAAGAACCTAGATCTAGCCCAGTTTTTCCATTTGAACATCACCAAACTTGGAGGTAGATCATTCCCATACATCAATGTCAACCTTCCTTCCAAGTTCCACCCCATTCTAAAGAGTATGTCTCATTTCCCTTCATTGAATTTATCATGCAACAAGGTATAATTCAAATAATCTTTCTGAACGTACACATTGTAACAGAATGGTGTGGTCAACCAAAAGAACAGATATTTAATGGAGGTCACCCAGTTTCTTCTGTTTGAAATGAAGGTGACAATCATTTTGGGCAGCTGCTATTTTAACTGCACATTAACCGATCAACCCATACTTAATTTTTGTGTGGTGGCATTCCTTATTATTGTTGTTTCCTTCTAAACCTTTCTTTGTTTTACTGCCATGCATCATTGTTAGTGTAAAATTTTATTTGTAATCATCGTCCTGGCATTTTGAAGGTCAATCCTCAAAGTTCCTAATTCTTTAAGTCCATCCCTTATGATGAATCTTACTTTGTTGTTTATGAGTCGTATGATGATATTGCACTCGTTCAGTCTTTCGTTCATATAGTTCCAAAAGTTTCTTCACCACTGCCTGTACTACTGCTATCGTCATCTTTGGAAAGCTAGGGTTCCACCCAGTTTGTCACCTCTGCTCCATCTTCTTTGCCTACTGAAACTGCAATAAGTACTTCGTTGGATACTACTTCTATTTTGATGTTCCCATAGGTCCCGATAAAGGTATCCAAGTCCAGCACAAATTCTGACAGTGTCCTATTCCCGTTTGTCCTCTTTACCTTCTAATTGTGTTTGACTTGCTGAAAATCATCCTATTCCTAGTTCTGTTCCATAGGCATAATCTGTCCTGGTTGTAGGATGCTATACATGGGGAACTAGTCACAAGACCTTGTCTCCTTAAAGTCAGGTTAATCAGCTTTGGCTGTCTTCAGGTTTTATGAGGAAAAGGTTAACCCTGATTGTTCCTTAGCAGGTTTAAAGGCCCAGCTGATGACAAATGGCTACGGCCAAGCATATGCTGTGGATTATTTGGATACTTTTCTACTATGGCTAAGCCTACTCGTGTTCATACCTTGGTTTGACTAGCAGCTACTCATCATTGGCCTTTATCATCAATTAGATGTTAACAATCCCTTTCTGCATAGAGATCTTCACAGGGAAGTTTATAAGGAGCAACCTCCCAGGTTTATTATTCAGGAAAATCTGGTATAGTGTATAAGCTTAAGAAATTTCTGAATTGGCTGGGACACTCCCCTGAGGAGTAGTTTGATCAGTTCTTTAAGACTATAAAAAGAAATTGAGCTGACATGGTGTGATAGTGATCAATTCAATAATTTTCTGACATTCTAGAATAGGGAGAATACTTCCCATTGTTTGTGTAGATGACATTGTTGTCACAGTAAATGATGCTTCAGGTATTGAGATTTTGAAGAAGCATTTGCAGCAGAAACTCAGACCGAGGTTAGGTAAACCAAGGTAATTTTTGGGTGTCGAAGTGGCTCAATCAAGAAAAAGGGATCCTTTTTCCCACCACGAATTATGCAATTGATCTTTACTCAGAAAAGGTTACTGGATTCCAAACCTCTAGATATTCCCATAGATCTCAATTTTCAAGTAAACTGTTGGTGACATTCTAGGTGATCGTGTGTCTCCTGAATGAAGTGGTGAGTTGGGCCCCCCTTGCTGAACAAGCTATCGACTCTCCTGCCCCCCCCCCCTTTTCTTCTATTATTTATCACCAAATCAATCATTCCAGTTAAATGCAGTAATATGATTAAATTTAACTACTAAGAAATCCCTTGAAAGGAATAAAAAAAATCACTCACATGTCGAGAAATAATAGTCCGCAGAAATCGAACAGCAGCAACTACCAAGTATTTTTCTCTTCTACGAGTTAGAAACAAGACCTTTTCTATTACATTATTGGCAAGAAAATTGCACCTACACACAAAAAGTGAGCAGAGATGAGAGGAGACTGCAAAAGGTTACATGATGAAATGAGAAAAACCAAACTTAGCATGAGAAATATGATTACTTTATCCTGTAAGGATGGTGAAGCACACAAAAACAGAGGAGATCACAAATGTTTAGCAAAATTTCAGGCTTTGTCACAGCTTGACTTCCAGTCCTCCCAACAGAGCCAGCCAATTTGACAACTGAACATGTACTACCTTTCGGCGGGCACGATGATGTTATAACATCGACTAACTGATCCAAGTGCTTATCATAAAAAATCTCTATGATAGTGTCTCTCTGTGCAAAAGAGAAAAATAACGATAAAGCCATTCACACACTGCAAATATAGAGAACAAAGTTCCAAAAGCTGAACTAACAGGAATTATGAAGATGGAAGCATTCTTATACGTCAATTTCACCAAGAAGTTTTTCCAAAAACTCAAGACTAGAAAACATAATGAAATACAAGTGAAAGTTCAATTACCTTTCTTCACAAATAAACTTAATAGACGGATGCCATACATGAGATACCAAATAGATAATTACTGCCACCCTTCTATACTATAGCTTTATTACTACCTTAGCCCTTGTACTTCTTACTAGTCCAACCTTCGACTTTGCATGAACCGTTGACATGGCATCTTTGTATTTTTCAAACCCCCCCCCCCCCCCAAAAAAAAACCCTGACGTTTGTTATTACTTAGGGATAATTACTGATGTCCCCTTGTACTATAGTTTAATTATTGAAAACATAGGTACATGATGAACATTGCTTGTTTAAAAAAAATGCTTAATTTATCAGTAGAATTAATGCATGACTTTTCCCTTCACCATACTTCTTGACAGTCCCCAAGCATTTGACCAAAGCACGAAAAGCTATTAAAGATAAATAGAAGATGGAACAAAATCTTAGAAACAGAATTATGCTAGAGAGATTCTAAATCCGACAATTCAGAAATTAGCTACCAAATATGAACTTAATAATCCCAAGGCCCATCTACAAGGATTCTCTGAGAACACCTTTCCCCCTTTTTGATTCTCAATCAATTTCTTTTTTAGTAATTTGCTAGTGATATAAAACATCTTAAGAGGACAACATATCCCAACTTCTGAAGCTGAAATGGGGCAAACAGTCACGAGCATGCATATTCATAGATCATTTATTTTTCTATCAATACCTGTTTTGCACGCTAGAATAGTGTACATCTAGTCCACTTGTTATTTCCACAGTCCTGGATTCAATAGATACTCCCTAGATTATCACCCAGGAAACAGAAGCTGAACTCAACAAACATAAGATTCGAACTCTATGCAGCATCTGTAAGAAGGCGCTAGCAAGAGAGGAAGTTACCAAATGTCCAATTCCTCAATGGAGATAACATTCAAGAATAAAGAAGCCTAAGGAAGACCTAAGTGGCCACATCTCAAAATTTTGCTTACCATTGATGTCAAGTCATTCATAATCCATCATGTCATTGCTGCAACCAACCAAACTACACAAGATGCAAGGGACTTTTGCCTTTTTGTTTTAAGGAGTGAATGCCATTGATTATTGGTACAAGAGTCAAAATCTGAGAAGCCAGAACTTCCTAATAACCTTGCACTGTGGCAAATTCAAGATCGGCAGCAATTTTTAGCAGGTATTCTAGCAAGGGGTAGCATCCCAGAAACCAATCCACTGACCAGTTACAGGAGCATCTGCAGTCATGTGAATTCAAACGTGAAAAAACAACATGAAACAAGTCCCGAAAATGTCAAAACCTCCATTTGAGCCTCTTTCCTATCACCTATCCTAGTCGATCCATTTTTGCTTCTATTTTTACTAAAGCCACACCTATAGATTCCATATACCTAATTTTTAATATGGTAAAAAGCCCACTACATAGTCAGTGATCGGTATATACAAGCCTGTTTTTAGAGTTGGCCTCCGTCCTGTGACATGGCAAGATGATTAAAAAGCCCCCAGCTTGGCTACTTAACAAGCTGCCATTCAAAGAACTTCAAATTGTGAATAATTGATTGACCACTCGCACCAAACAATATAAAACATAGTATCTTATGTTTACCATCTATAAACTGCATTTCCTCCTAACCGTTTAATATCAAGTAAGCAATCTTAAGTTTTCTCAGCCAGCACAGGAAACCACCACGCTTTAGCATTACTTTCTGTTTCCATACATGAATCATGACCACTAGGTCACAATGGAGCAGTGTCACAATTGCATCAAGGCCTGGCCTCTAATCACAGATCAAGATCCCAATCTTCAGGGCAATCTCACCTCCTCAAAATAGTGACATGGGCCAAGATATCGTAAGATATTGTGTATTTTCTTTTTGTGAACTTGATGGTCCATCTCGAGAAGTATATAGTGTCATTTGGGGCTAAAATTGTTGTCTAACCTATTTTGGGCACTCTGTTGGGCGCTAAACAATATACAAGTCTAAATCAAAGCAACAAAATCACCAATAGATCAAACAATCACCAATGAAACCACACTAGCAAACACAAGAAATTTTTTAACGTGGAAAAACCTGCAAGGGAATAAACCACGGGACTTTTATCAGAGTCCACCCAAAATCCACTATCACCAAATAGTAAAAATAATGGGTACACAATCAATATCTCATCTCTAGATTACACTAGAGGAATACAACATCATCATCATCAAAACGGAAATCAAAGAGAAAATGGAAAAAAAAACACTAAATCTTCCTGTGAATTGTGGTAGAATGAAATTCTGACCAATGAATGTGAAGTAATCGGTGTCACAAACATTTCTTTCAAATTTTCACCTCATTCCGGCGAAATCTCGCCGTTGGATTCGCCATAGAAATCAAGAACAAAACCCTTGTTCTTCTTCTTCACCTTCTCTCACCTCATCTCTCTCTTTCTACAATTCTCTCTCTCTCTTTCCCCTTGCTTATGGCTGAAGCTAAAATAGCAATGAATTGAGTTTTTAAAATCTCAATTCCATTTTTGCTTCCTCCTTTTTTTACTTTCTAAAAGAGATTTCAAAAGCCAATTTAATTTCCATTTTGATGATGGTGTTTTTATTCCTCTAGTGTAATCTACAGATGACATATTGATTGTGTACCCATTATTGTTACTATTTGGCGATAGTGGAAGTTTGGGTGAACTCCAATAATAGTCCCATGGTTTTTTCCCTTGCAGATTTTTTCACACTAAAAAAATTCTTGTGTATTTGCTTTTGTGACTTCATTAATGATTGTTTGATCTATTGATAACTTTGTTGCTTTGATTAACACCTAAGGCTGAATACATCGTCGTTGTAGAAGCTAGTAAATAAATGTTATGGTTAAAAAGATTTCTTCAAGAATTGGGTTTGAAACAGGACAAGTATGTAGTCTACTGTGACATCAGAGTACTATAGACTTGAGCAAGAACCCTACATATCACTCTCACACAAAGCACATTGATATCACATATCATTGATTGCATGATGTCGTGGAAGGTGAGTTGTTAAAGATTGTGAAGATTCACAAAGAAAAGAATGCCTCTAATATGTTAACAAATACTCTTACTAGAGAGAAGTTTTTTAGTGTGGAAGGAGCTTGAACATATGAATTCCAAATAAGGAGTCCAGTTGTAGTTTCCTCCCTTATGGTCACAAAGGGGGAGATTTGTTGCTTTCTGTGGTTCATATGTTGTGGGACCCATCAGCATTAAAAAGAAGAAAAAAATCAAAAGAACTAAGAAAAACAAATTTGGCATTTGAAACCTCTTTTAGAAAGTCAAAAAAGGAAGAAGCAAAAATGGAATTGAGTTTTGAAAAACTCAATTCATTAATGTTTTAGCTTCAGTTGTAAGCAAGGGGGAAAAGAGAAAGAAAGAGAGAAACGGTGAAGAAGAAGAATAAGGGGTTTTGTTCTTGATTTTTACGGCAAGATTTCGCTAGAATGAGGTGATATTTAAAGGAATGTTTGTGACACCAAGTACTTCACATCCAAAGGTCAAATTTTCATTCTACCACAGTTCACAGGAAGATCTGGCGATTTTTCTCCATTTCCTATTAGATTTTCATTTTGATGATGGTGTTTGTATTCCTCTAGTGTAATCTAGAGATGAGACACTGATTGTGTATCCATTACTGTTACTATTTGGTGATAATGGAAGTTTAGGTGGACTCCAATAATAGTCTTGTGGCTTTTTTCTTGCTTTTAATGTTGTTGGGCCCCACAACATACAAGCAACGGAACCCAACAAATCTCCGCCTCCGTGCCCACGAGGAAGGAAACCACAATTGAACTCCTTATTTGGAATCCATATGTGCAAGCTCCTTCCACACTTCAAACTTCTCTCTAGTAACAATCTTTGTTAACATATCAGAGGCAATCTTACATGTGTGAATCTTCACAATCTCAACAACTCACCTTCCATGACATCAGACAACCAATGATATCTGACATCAATGTGCTTGGTACAAGAGATATTTGTAGAGTTTTTGCTCAAGTCTATAGCACTCTGACTATCACAGTAGACTACATATTTGTCCTGCTTGGCTGCTTCAAACCCAATTCTTGAAAAAATCTTTTCAACCATAACATTTCTTTCCCAGCTTCTGCAGCGGCGATGTATTCAACTAAGCAACAATTTTTTGTAGTTTGGACTGCCATCAAACAGCCCCCCTGCAAAAGTAAAACAAATACCCTAAAGTTGACTTTTTACAATCAAGGTCACCCGCCATGTCAAACTGAGTATACCCTTCCAAGACTGCATCTAGACCTCCAAAACACAAAGAGAGTTTGGAACTTCCTCCCAAATATCGAGTGCAAACCATATACATAAGACTACCAACTGCAGATGAGTAGGGAACATTTGACATTGCTTCTCTTTGTTGATTGATAAATAGACATGTCTACTTACTCAGTTTAAAGTGGTTGGCAAGAGGTGTGCTTACAAGCTTAGCACCCTGCATGTTGAACCTTTCAAGTACCCGTTCAACATATTTTTCTTGTGACAACCATAGCTTCCTAGCCTTCCTATAATGAACAATCTGCATTCCCAATATTTGTCTGCCTAGCCCTAAGTCCATCATATCAAAGGACTTGAACAACTGTTCTTTCAACTTCGTAATCATATCTACATCCTACCCAATGATCAACATATCATCAACATAAAGGAGAAGAACAATGAATTTACCATTAGGAAATTTCTTAAAGTATACACAATGATCTGCTTGAGTTTTCTTATACCCAATAGCCACCATAAGTGAGTCAAACTTCTTATACTAGTGCCTTAGTGTTTGCTTTAGTCCATATTCCATAAAGACTCTTCTTTAACTTGCATACCAATTGTTCACTCCCTTTGACTTCAAACCCTTCTAGTTGCATCATATAAATTTCTTCATTTAAGTCACCACGAAGAAATGCAATTTTCACATCTAACTGCTCAAGCTCAAGATCCATGCTAGCTGCCAAATTTAGAATCATTGGAATGGATGTCAATTTTACAACTAGAGAGAAGATCTCATCAAAGTCAATGCCCTTCTTCTGTTCGAACCCTTTCACCACCAAACGAACTTTGTGTTTCACTAGCTCTCCAGATACATCTCTCTTTATCTTGTATTGTTGAGTATGGCTCATCCTTCACATTGTGTTGCCGATGGGCACGGGGGTGGGGGCGCACAGCCTCAGAGCCTATAGAAGACCCACGTCTCTTTGGGCCTTGAAGTTTTTTTACAGTTTGGGCTTGGGCCCATGAATAGCTGTGGCTTAGGGTTTCAAAGTAACACAACATTTGTAATAGTTGTTTGAAAAGAATATAGTCAAAAACCTAATGTTTGACGCAGACTCACATTGAGGTGAACCAGGGTAAAATTCGTGTCTCTCTTTCTTGTTTTCTGTTTGATTGCGTGATTGTCGCTCTAATCCTAACATGTATACCCATTTGTTCTTCAATGTTTTTCTATCCTTAGGAAGTTTTACCAACTCATAAGTATGGTTCTTATGCAAGGAATTCATCTCCTCCTGCATAGCTTTCACCCAACTGCTTCTATCACGGGGATCACCGCTTCCTAAAAACTTTTGGGCTCCCCCTTATCAGGAAGAAGAATATACTCAAAAATGGGATACCTTTGTGTTGATCTATGCTCTCTTGTGGACCGTCTCCCCTGAGGTTCTGCAACCTCTTCTCGTGGGGGCCGCTCCCCCTACTCCATGTTCTCATGCTCTAAGAATCATATGACACCATCTCTAGTCGGGTGTACACCTGACATTGAATTCTAAATATATTGGCGGAATGGAGGGGGAATCTGAAAGCTCAAGAAAATTCAAGCAAAATATAGGTGTAACAAAAGGGGAATGGATAGGCTGCAAGACACCTGAATGGGGAGCCTTGCAAAGCTATCAAGTGAATCAAATATGGCTTCTTGAAGGCTGTCTATTCAGCCATAGCAAGGACCTAGCTTGACTTCACCAACAACCCGAATGAAATACTCAACCCTTGGACCTTCTTCGACAACAGTGACATAAACCAATAGCTACTGCAGGCAAGCAGCAACACACACATAAAAGCACCTAAAGCTTGAAGGGAAAATAACCTAGCAATCAATTGTAGTTGATTTCAATCTATTTGGGATTATTTATAGCCAAGAAGTCCTATGGAGATTAAGACTTGGAAATTGACTTAAGTTAGAACAGCATCTAACCCACTCCTAATTGACCAAGCAAGTCTGATACCAGGCTGCGTTACTGAATTAAGAGCTGGAAAGTAAAACTGACTTTAAATAAAAGATAGCAACCTAAATGAACTTACTGTCCCTAACCAAAAGTTAGGCAGGATTACTTTTACTGCCACTGAAATTACTAACACTGAATTGGAAAGGAAAAGGGCAAATTGGAACTGAAAGCAAGAATCCAGGCAAAACTGTTAAAACTCAAGCACGATTGTCAAGTCATCTTGATTCAAGCAAAACTGCCCCTTTTATACACTGGTTTGATCAGGATCTAAGCCAAACCAAAATCTCCGTTTGAGATCTTGACTAAGTCATAGTTCTCAATTTTGACCTTGGTTTTGTCTCATTATCTCAAAAAAAGTCAGATACCATTCTGTGCCTCTGATGATTAAGATATTAACATTTTCTAAATTTTTCAAAGAAAATAGTTGTTCTTCCCCTAACATGTAAACACACAACAAATGACTGTCTACAGATTTCAAAGAAACATGCTTGTTTTTATCCTTATGCCCAAACAAGTAAGAAAACATCCAAAAAGATGCACACAACATTGAGCAAACTCTTTGGGAAGAGAGATTTAAGTAAAAGTTGGAGCATCAAGCATAATCTTTTCACCTGGGATCCACAGAGAGTATACGAGTCCAATAAACTGCGTAGGATTTCAAGAAACTGACAATGCATGTCCTCCCCAAAGTCTGTTAGCATACCTTTAACCTGTAGAAAAACCCAAACAATTTAGCTCTCAAGGGAGAAATATGCAAATAACAGTGCTGATGCATCATCTAACACAAAGCTCTTCAAGCACATAAATTACAATTAAACAGAAAGTAAACACCAATAAAGAAATAACACCCAGCAGAACAGCACAGTAATTCATTGGATAAAATGAAGTATGTACCAAGTAGAATAAACTTTGATATACTAGATCTCTAAAAGTAAAAATATTGTATACCCCAACCATATTCTTTTGTAATATTCCTTGTATTAAAATATTGTATACCCCAACCATATTGTTTTGTAATATTCCTGTTATTCCCATTTTTATACGCTTCATGACGGTAGTAGAAAGCTTTTTCAGTGGACTAATTTTTGCCAAGAGCAAGGTTGTCAAGGTAGCAAGGTGACCAAAGCGAGTGGGGCTTGGCCTAGGCTGTTAGGCGAAAAAAAGCAGCGCCTAGGCGGCACTAAGGCAACCAAAGCGGTTGGGTCAAAAATTTTCAATACAACTACTTTTAAACTACTTTTTAATACAACTACTTCCTACAATAAACTAAACAAACATTCAATAGTCACATTCATCCAAAAAAGAAAGCATTCAAGAATCATAATTATGAGAAATAATCCAAAAAAAGAACACAAGCACAAGTTCATCTCATCAAGCATCATAACAATGACGATGTACTAACAAGGCCCAACACGATAAACTAATAGATCTCATTATTCTGATTTCCAAGTCATTGTCCATTTAATGATTCATTGATTCTCGATGTTGAGTATGGCTCATGCTTCACATTATATTGCCAACGGGCACGGAGGTCCCGTGTCACTTTGGGCCTCGGAGTTCCTTTCCAATGGGGTCTCGATTCCGAAATGACTAAGCTTTAAATTTATTTACGGCTTTGTAGAATAAATTTGATTTTAAAATTTTTAAAAATAAATAAATAAACCAATATTATGTACAAAATGTCAAAAAAAAAAAAAAAAGTTGTTTTAGTGTCTGGGCAGCAATAAGGCGCACAAGGCAACAAAGTAGTAGTGCTTAGGCGAAAAGGCGGCAAAAAAACAACGCGTCAATTCAGCGGTTCAACGCGGTTGAAAAACCGCTTTGCCTCCTGGGCAAACGCTTTGACAATACTAGCCAAGAAGTGACGCAAAAACAATTGGGAAGGAAGGGCACAGTCTAATCAAACAGTGGATAAGTTTCAGATACAAAATCATTGATGCTTCCTTGTATCTGGCTTTTTCTTTTGAATGAATAATTTTCATTACCAACAACCCTAAAGGAAAGAAGAGAAAAATATACACCACGGACCACGCGGGGGTGGGGAGGCCAGCCAGCCATTAGGTAGGAGGTTGAACATAGAACCCTAAACCCCAGATAACAGCAATGAGCCTGTTCCTTGGGATGTCTAAAAGGGGGTTAGAGATACAACTGGAGAGTACAAGAGACATCGAAGTGAAAGACTTTACAAATGGAGTATAAAGATCTAGAGTCGGGGGGTACATCTCCTAAGGTTTCTTTCTCGCCATAAGTGATAGATGGCAGCTCCCAGTATCAATTACCAACAAAGTCACAATTAGAATAGCCAGCAAAGAACCTCAAAATTCACAAACAATCCTAGGCAAACTCATGTAAGCATCTAGCGTAGGGCCAGATGGAGAAAATGGCTTTTACCTATAGGGATTGGGCAAACCCACGCATCTATGTTTTCTGATTACCAGCTGTTGATTCGAGCATTTGAATTGTCAAATTGAGGGAGATATTTTATGAGTTTCTAAGCAAAGGGCCACCAAAGGTTGTGTCATGTAAGACTCTGTCTTATGTCTTTTACTTCAGCTTTTTTTAATGTACACAGATAATGGTGGGCCTGTTGGGGGGGGGGGGGGGGAAGACCTGAAGAAAATTTAGAGTCGCTAGGAGGGAAAACAGAAGAGTGCAGAACTTGATTCACTCAATCCAATCTATTCTTTAACTATGGGGGGATTGCATCATAATGGAAACATTAGAAACCCCTAAAATAAGACAATTTTTTTTTTTTTTTTTTTGTGGGGGGGGGGGGGGGGGGACAAAGGGGCTTTATTAAGCCGGGGGATGGGGATATTATATGCCTTAGCAAGGGTCGAACCCACGACCTCTTCACTAAGAGGTGTTGGTTTCACCACTAGAACAACTCTGTGTTGGCCCTAAAATAAGACTCTACCAAGAACATAAATCCAAGTACAGAAAATAAGGAATCAGAAACCAAATATAATGTTTATCTAATTTCTAAAATAAATAAAACAAAAAACTTAAAAGATGTAATTTCCCCCAAATAAATAAATTTATAAAATCCAACTTTACCGAGAATCATATTAGAACAGGTAGGTTCATCACCATCTAGAGGCCCAGTTGGGTTTGGTTGACCAAGACAGAGTATATACCCCAATGGACTTAGCGCCATTAGAAATCTGTTTACGGTGGTATCATTATACTAGGTTGAATTATAAAGCCCTTATATAAGGTCCCAATGGGTTGCACAGATTTATCAAGCAGTAAAGTGTGAATGTTAGACCTCAATAGATTACATTGCTGGACAAAAAACAGAAGCCCAATCCAACAACACAGTGTCCTAATTCTATAACACACCCAAGGATGGCTGATCTGAAGTTGCATTGCAAAGAGTGTTTTTGGCTCTCTGCAATTAAGATTTTCAGTAAAGGTCCATAAACAGTCACACTGAATATTAGAGCCCAATAGATTATATTGCTGTACAAAAAACAGAAGTCCATTCCAACAATATTGTGTCCCAATTTTATAACACATCCAAGAATGGCTGATCTAAAGTTGCAGAGTGCTTTTGGCTCTCAGTAATTGCAATTATGATTTTCAGTAAGGTCCATATGCATAGAGTCACTATGCAAATGATGCCAAATAATTTAAGCTCTGAATTGCTTCATGGCCATAATAGTGGTCATTAACATCTCTTTTTTTCCCTCCTAATGTTAGCTATTAAGCATTGGCATTGTTTGACCTCACTTACTGACATACACACTGAAGCATCCAGCCCATCCGTACACCTTCAACAAGATTACAAAATCACCCACATGGCTCGGATTTTTGCTTTGAAAAAGTACAGCAGTGGGAGAAGAAGAGACTATTTGCATACCAGGAGCCCAAGAAGAGGAATGCCCTCCTGTCGAAACACATATGACCTAAGAAGGTTGGGATCCTGGTTCAGGAAAAGAATAAGGATATCTGTCCTGCACTCCACATAGAATGGATAATTATTGTCATAACTGTCAATTTTCAATAATAACTTTAAAATAAATATGAAGACCAGAGATATGAAAGAAGTATTTAGAATAATTAAAAAGATAAAAAAAAAAAAAAAATTTGCAAATATAGCTATTACCCAGTTAATACAAGCCTTTTATCTGGACTCTGCAATGTATCAGTTATGATGTCAAAGATGCCTTCGTTCATGAGATCCCTGAAGAAAATATGAAACTATCAGAAGTTCCCAATACAAAAAGAATATCATCACAATGCCAAACTGGACAAACTAAATTTCAGCATAGCAACTTGGTCCCTAGATCAAAGCAATATAATACAACAGGCTACCTAAATAATCGCAATTGATGGACCAGCTGCAAGCTTTTACTCAAGCTACAAAACTCGTGCAAAAAGAAAACCTGTTTCAGAATAATGACAAGAAAGTCAGTCATCTAATATGCCTTGACACCAAAAAATGCATCCAAGGTTCCACTACAGTGCATTAGACACAATTCTACTGCTATAACTTCAGTCATTCTCTGTATGTTGGCTCTCCACATAACTTTAGTTAATTATTTCGGTATTTGTGAACAATTGCAGAAACCACCACTAAGCAAACAGTAAGCATAAATGAGAAAATTATTATTGAAGGGAAAACCTACTTACACTTTGAAAATTGTATAGGATAACAATTGTGGTAACAGCTATCAGATAATTACACAACGTCAGGTAATATTCTTGCTGACAGTCATTCTTTGAAACAGAAACTGACAGAGATCCACCCCCTAATTTGGAATTTCAGATTTAATGCTCAGCAGTTAGAAACAAAAGTGAAGCCCCTAGGCTTTCTTCCCAGCAGCACATCGATAGTTCAAATATAACTTTATAGTTAATTTTCAAGTCCAAAAAATTCTGGTTGGGAACAGCATTGTTCTAATTCTACTCAATTTAAAGTCAGGGACAGCTAAGAGCCTTCATGATTTCTTTATTTAAGTCAGTATTTTTTGTGCGAGTCAAGTAGCAAGCAGCCCACAATTGGGTTCCTTTAATGGTGAACTGTAAGATTAAGATAAGTACAAGTTTCCTAATTCCAGTCAAAGCTCCTTCCCCCACCCCCACCCCCCAAAAAAAGAAAAAAAGGAAAAGAAAGAAGAAGAAGAAAAATCAAAGGATCAAGTAATCGATTAGTTAATGAGATTCTTCAGCTTGGTTGCCATCATACCATTTTGACCATGGTTTGAGATATCAATCTAGACTGGGATCACGGTGGCCCAGAAAACTTAGCGAGATCTCGGCCGAGATATGGTATTTTTGGCCACCACAACTCGAGCCAACTCGTACCCATCTCTGTGGGTTCTAGGACTCTGTTTGGGCTGGAATTTGGTATTTACCCTATTTTAGACCTTCAAAACATAGTGGTGGCCTTAGATTTGAGAGAAAACAAGTGTAGATGTGAATGCCAACTCAACAACTTAGAAACCAATATGCTAAAGGAATGACCATACAGACTTATAAAACATGAAGTACACAACCATTACTTGATACAAATGAATACATAACAGTTTAAAGTCAAATAATAAAAGATATAAATATTTTAATGAATTTAGTACTCCCTACAACCCTAAAACCAAGAAACCCCATATCTTCTAATTCAGCAATCAAAACCTGCCCAAACTTGGAGGATCATATCCCTATCCCATTACCTATATTTCCTCCGGGTTTCAGCTCAAGCTAACATCCTAACCCCAGAAACCTAAAAGCTACTCAAATTTTCTGCTTCCAAAAGCCCTAAAAACAAGAACATTGATCTAGCCCCACTTACCCATTCGAACACCAAATTTGGAGGATTATTCCCCTACATCATTATCTACATTCTCTCCAGGTTGTATCTTATTTTGAAGCCTACAAACCCAATTCCCCAAAGGAATATCCAACCATATTGCAAAACTCTGATTAAGAAACCCTTTTGTGTATCATCTTAGGAGATTCTCAACCAAACCATGAAGGATTCAAACTTAACCACAGGCTGATAATCCTAGTCCATCACAAACCTAGACGTTTCAACCAATTCTATCTAGGGAACAACAAGAGCCCATAGGCCTACTCAACCTAACCAACATTTACAAGAAACCCCATCTTGCACTCATTTGGGTAGACTCTGAACAAGATCTTGGAAGAACTGACTCCTAGTTGATAATCTATTAATCTAGAACTACATCAGAAATGGAAATAACAGAGGATATGCATAACTTTCAAAAGTAGTCACCAACAAACATAAATTCCAGCTTCATTTTTCAAACTAGGATTCCACATAGTGGAAGGTTGATGAAACAATTCCAACCATAAAAAAAAATGTATGATTTGAAATAATCATGTCATATTTCCAGGAAATCAACAATCACATATCTTTCCACTTGTTGACATCATACTCACGGGAGTCCAGGAATTTCCAAAGCTTTATTTTCCACTTCAAACAAGCCATTTGAGTTCTAAATTTATATATTAGCAGGGGATCATGAGATCTGTTGACAAAATTGGTGCCCATTGTCACCTGCCACCAGGCCATGTTTGAGTCATACAGGAAGTTCCTCAGTGGGCTGTCCAGGAGACCATTGCCCCACATAATAATGAAATACATGATAATTGAGACAGAATTTTAAAGAGCTGAAGAGGTTATGGTAAGCACTAACGGATGGTCTAATGTGAAAAATTATCCAACACTTGCATTCCATGAGCATCCTCCCATTACCATTGATATCCAGTGGCTAATGGAAGAACACAATGTATTTGAACGCTTCCATGGAATGATTTATGATTTTATGTGCCACCTCAAAATTAGGGATAAATCAAGGACCTTCAAGGTCTTGGCTTTCAGAAAACTGGTCATTGAGAAGACAGGACTTTCCTCGGTGATACACAAGTAGTCTCTCGAATGTGACTGATCATGGGCATTGACAAGCAAACTAATATCAGATATCCAGCTAATGAAACTCCAGCAAAATCTCCAATTGACCCCAGATGCAAAATACCCATTTGTTCATCAACTAAATAAAAATCCAGGACCCAGGTAACAATGTTTGTGCACTGCTCCCTCCAAACAACAAACTTTGCTTCAATATTATCAAGAACAAAGTACCACACTTCAAGAAGAAAAGCTCAGCAACAGTAAGAGTTCCCAATCCCCTACCCAACAAAAGGAGAAAATGGGGGGTTGGGGGGGAGGAACAAGAATACACCCCTTTCACCAGCCTACAAGAGGACTTGGCAGTACCACCCATCCAAGACGGTAGAGGATTTCCATGAGAATCTCCATCAAAGTCCATCAGAGTAGGTAAGAGGATCCAACCTATGGAAAGAATATAAACTCTATCCTACCCAGGAGGGCCAAGACAAATTGACAACAACTGTACAAATCACTGCTTCAAACTCCATAAACTAGTCTCAGAATACTCTTGCATTGCTCTCCTCCCATAAACACCTAGCTGCACATCTCTCTTAAGAAATTTCACCCCAAACCCAAAAGGGCCCTAATGCCAAGTCCACACAAGTTGGCCTGCGTCCTCAGCACACACTAAATCAGTGAGAAGAACCTCCTATGGTGAGATCAGACCTTCTGAAGAGAATGATGAAGGAAATGGTAGTCCAGGCATCGAACCTCGGTGATGACAGTGTGAGGAGCAGGTGGCACCAGGAATCCTCTTCTGATAAAAGTCACAAGTAAGAAATCTTCTGTGAGATTCTCCAACCTAGTTCCCTACTTCAGTGGGAATTCAGACTTCCGAAAACCTTGATAGGACAAGACACTTTCAGTTGGTTCCCTCAATCATCAATAAGCAGCATAGACAACACCTAAGGTAGGAATACAAAGATACAAAAGGGACTCAAAGACAACGTTCCTAACACAAATGACACTAAAAATAGTATTCTAATTTTCAAATTAATTCTTTAAGAGTCAAAACTACTAAACTCTGCACTACAAAGAAACTCAAATGACACTAAAGCTAACTGTAAATGAAAATTTGCTTGATAAAAGCTGACTGTAAATGAAAATTGTTTGATAGTTAGATGGACGCCAAAACACTACAATAGGAAAATATGTTAAATGATCATCATCGTATAAAAAAAGAATCTGCTGATCCTTAATATCAGAAATGTATCTTTAAATTCAGAACAGGAAGAAGCCCAAACTAATATTTTCCATACATCCATATGACATGGGCCAGCAAAACTAGTGCACCCCAAACACAACCACTCCAGACTGTAGCCTCAGTAATCAGTATCCATGATCTTTTACCCTACTCAACATACAGATAGGCCCCTAATATCAGAAGTGTATACTCGCAAGAATAAAAGGGGAAACAGGGGATCACATGAGCAGCCAAAAGGGAACCAGATATGGGACAGAGTGTGTTGCACAACTGGACCAATTGAATTAGAAACAACTGTATTGGCCAGGAGGAAGAACTGAAACAACTGAACTGGGAAGAAGGGAGAATCAGCAGGAAAAGAACTGATAAATAGGGGAAGGGAAGAGGGGAAATGGCATTGGATTAGGGAAATTGCAATGTAGACCTTAAAGGGGAGAGGAGTTGCTCTCAGGTACTGTAGGTGAAGAGTGGAGCCACTGAATAAATCTAATTCCTTTTGATGTTCTACAAGAGTTATTATTCTTCGTGATTGATTGATTAATAAAGCTATATCCTTCATCTTAACCTGATTTGATTATGCGATTGCTGTGAGTTGCGATGTCGATTGTAGCGTGCAAACCTGAGGGAGGGAAGTCAAATGTTAAGCTAGATTGGGAGCTTTAACACCTACCTCGAGGCTAGAGATGCCTGGTCAAGAAAAGAGGTGTTGTCAAATATGTCCAACCAACCCATAAAAATCAGAGGCTCCCCCCATGCGTCTCGGGCAGAGGAGCAACAACATAATGATGGGGATCCAGTTCATGATGTAGCCTATATTGGATGAGGGCCAATAATCCCAGATCTTAGATGAATAAGCTGTCAGGCAAAATGAGGGTTTCTAGAGAATTTTGGCCAGAACTATTTGGGGTTTCTGTTTGAGTCAAAACAGGAATTGAAGGTGGGTTGAGGGCCTATATTATGTTCTCTAAATCTGGAGGATTATTGATGGATGACTGCGGGATTAACTCCCTTCGAATTCTGGACGAAGGGTTAGGGTTTTAGAGGTCAAGGGCATCAAGCAATAAGGTTGTGGATTGGGACAAGGGGCTGGAATCAGGATCAAGAGCTTGTATGAATCCTAGGATGATGGGTCTGTAGTTTGGGAAGATTCTGATGGTTGAATATTCAGATATGGGTGGAAGGCTTATGGACATGGAGAAGAGGGCTTCAACGGGGTTGGCATCAAAATAGAAAATAAAAGGATGGAAAGGAGAATGGAACAGCTGCTGGCTAACCAATTTAGTTGGAGAACAAACACTGTATTTGATTGACACGGAAGGGCGGAAGCAACTAGGCGCACTGTTCCAGCCAAAGAGCTTCTTCAATTGAAAACTGGGGAATTTCTATCACTCAAGCAACTGGGGGTTCCTTACTACCACTGAAGCAGTCTCTTTCCTAAGCAAACATACATAGGCTGTAATAGCCAATTTTATTGATCCGAAATCTTATTACATGCACAGGGACTTATTTATAGCCTTACAATTGTTTCCTAGTATTACTTGGATAGAAAACTGAATTGAAATGTTAAACTCTTAATAATAAATACTAGCCTAACAAGGATACAAAATTAAAGTGTATCAGGTCCCAGATAAGGACTATTTAAGGTGTACCAGGTCTTTAATAAGCTCTATTTAATTAATGTGCTTTTCCAAATTAAAGTAAAAGAGGGGTTGGAGGCAGATTTTATAAAAGCGGTTGATTACTCGGATTGGTTCTGGCGTTCCTGTGCCCAAAAAGGATGGGCGAGTTCGGTTCTTGATAGACCTGTTCTAATATAGACTGACTGAAACAGAACAGAACCAGAAAGTCAATGTTGGGTCTTACTACAAAACTGCACTGGTAGTTTGAGCGGTTTGTTTATGCTGCTGGGCAGCAACCTAGGCTGCTGGCAGCAAGCGTAGCACTTATTCCCTGTTCTTGCCATTGGTCCTCAAGTTGGGGTAGGTCTTGGGACTTGCATCAGTTCATTTTCCCAAACCACATGCAAGAGGGGTGGTGAGGAGACCAATATTTGATTTTATATGATCATTTTGACTCTTATTTTAGATAACTATGCAAATAAATGTAACGTAAGCCTATAGGTCAAAGCAATAAAATGACAATTTCAACATCAACCATGCATGCCAGCTCAATTTGATAACACAAAGGCAATAGTACCAAATTACTTCAAAACCAGGACCGAAAGGCTGGTCCCTCTCCCTTCCTACCATTATCAAAGTCTAGGGTAGTAATGCTGTAGATGAAACCATGGTCAGAGGTCTCGGCAAGATCTCGCTTTTCCAGCATGGTGGGACAAGATGTAGGCCGAGTCCAGGATTTTACCCCAAGTCGACCGAGATCTTGATCGAGTCAAGATCTCAGTCCAACCCAGCCCCTTTTAAAAGGATCTCACTCAAGTCAAGGCAAGATCCAGTCTCATCTCAACTCTCTCTCACTCCTCTCGCCACATATCTCAATAGCACACTTGAACCTTCATTTTGTCCCCATTTTTTGCCCAATTCTCGCCGGATCTTCACCTACCACACTCCTAAGCAAGATTTAGCACATCAACATTAACAAAACAAGACAAATCAGTTGAAGGAGTTCTTCTAGCAAGGAGAAATTTCCCCCCGAATTTTATTTTTTCCAAATACTCTGTTCAGTAAGTCTTTGTGAGGGATGATATTCTTCAGCACCTCATCAAGTTGGCTGAACAACATAGAGCCACTAGTAAAGGACCTGCAGGATGTGGTCATGGTGCAGGTCAAGCTGATCCCACCTTCTGTTATGAAGTTATGATTTATAAATTTATGATGATTGTATTATTGTATTTTTGAGAGTCAAGAATGATGATGCTGTAGTATACTCATATGGATGGAATTCTGAACAATTTAAGCTATTTGATGTATCTTATCACTTGGTTTTCACTTATGTCTTAATGGTTCTATATTTTATGTTTTAATACCTCATGTTCATTCCTATAGCATTTCGATTTCAAACTTAGGGTCAAGTTAGAACTCATACATAGGGTTCTTTTCTTACAAATCTAAGGCCACCAGTGTGCTTAGAAGGCCTACAATTGGCTAAATACCATATTTGAGCCCAATTTGACTCTTAAACCCCCCCCCCCAATCTGAGCCCTCAAGATTTACAGTATCTCACCCAAGATCTCGCCACCTTGAGCACGATCTTGGTTTTTCTGAAGGGCGAGATTGCCCTCCAAAGCAAGACGTCTAACCATGAATGAAACCAAGGGCATTCATTGCTGCAGTGATCTGAGTTATGAGGTCAAAGTCATTGTGGCGTACACTCATCAAACTGGACAACAGATAAATACCATAGAAAAGAAGCTTGCTCCAAGGACCCTTTATCATTTACATGCAAATTGGCTATACTGAAAAATGCATAGAGGGAGAACGAGAAACCCATAAAAATTTCACTGTTTATTGAAGAAAATAAATTCTCCATGTGATCAAAGCAACGTCTTTTTTTCAAATGGAAACCAAGACCAGCTGACAAACTACGCAGATACTTTAGAAGCAGATAACATGAGAAATTCCATAAAATGGAGACTCTTCAATTAGTATACAGATACAGAATGGGCTTTGTTTTGTTATGGCTCGCAAAAAGAAGCTATAATGGAATATAGAAAAAAAACTATTTACTAGCACACTCCAGCTTTCTTCAATGGCTTCATAGCCTCCTATTGCAGGTAAGGGTTTTCTCTGTTGCCTAAGAATTGAAACCAGGTTCACCCATATAAAAATGAGATTTGGGAACACAATAAGAAACTCCCACACGACTGTGCTAGTTTGGAAACTTTGGAGAAAAGATGGGGTAAGAAAGCCTGCACTTTAATTGTCTTATCAGTGGGATACGGCCAAACACACGACATAGTAATGCAAAGATTAAACTTAACAAGAAATCAACAACTATCACCTAGGAGTAAAGTTGAAATACAGAATTCATACAGCTAACCTCAATCAGAAGGGTTAAGGAATAGTTGAGTTTATATAGAGCAAAATTTGCAATAGAAAGTAAACATGCCTTAGCCCAATGAAAAGATGCACCAAAATATTACCAAATTCTTCTTTGACTCTGTAGAGGTGGAAGGTGATTTCATCTTTGAAAACAATTCCTGAATAAATGTATTGTCATCCTTTAACAATGAAATTACCTACAACAAAGTAACATAGAGTTCATCAGGAAATGAGAAAAAAATAAACTAAAGCTAAAGCTAGAATTTGAAATTTCTACTAGAAAAGATCATAATTTGGAACAATCAAAGCATTAAATCTTACTACAGCATTATTTGCATGGATGATGGAATTGAGATTTGCAACCGTTGCCTCATCCAATGCCCTTGGAAAAATCACATCCTAAAAAAGTAACAGCACGAGATGAATCAGAAGGGGAGCACATCTAAATCCACAGAGATGGTGAAACAGGCATTCAGAGAGAAAATCAACCCAATAATCCAGCATCAAGATAGCATCATAACCTTTATATAACCAATTCTGTATGTCTGATGTATCTTTGACAAGACCATATGATCTTTAATAGGGACTGCCTGTAGAAAGCAGAAAAGAAAAAAATAATCAGTTTGTTAATATTAAAAGTGATGAGCAGACTAAGACCCACGATGACAATGAAGAGAGAGAACAGGTTAACAAAATATCACCTCCTTAAAAACCACATGCTCCTTTAGGAAGGCTCGATGATGCTGGACTAGACTAATATCAGGATCATCTGCAAGGCAGCATCAACAGGAAACATTGGAACAACATTTGAAGTGTGTGTTGGTTAAAAATGAAAATGAAGAGAGAAAACCAAAGAAGAAAGGCATTGAATTGTCTATGTTTCTAGTTGACAGAATTTCAAATTCAAAACACCCTTACAAATGACGCAACAGAATATATCAACCAGAAGGCAAAGATATATCCACATTCAAGCTCTTTATAAACATCCAAATAACAAGTTAACAACCCTATTTATTCGGGCCAATAAAATACTGTGCTCACTGCATATTGGGTAGTAAATGATGAATTTAACTTTCCTCACTTCATATAATTGAGTACTAAGTGATTAAAGCCTTCAGTGGGACAGAAACTACAAGGCAAGCAAGATAACCTGTGACGTCATTATATTTTAGCCAATATTGTCCAAATGTATTTGTCTTTTCCTTCCCAACCATTTTCACCCCCGAGTACTAGTAGACTGGCATTCGATCTTTACTCAGAGAATTATGTCATCCAATTCTTATGAGTCAACAATGTATGCCTCAGCTCAGCAATTGAAAGAAAAAGACTACTCCACAAACACACAATTTTTGTCCCTCAATAAATCTATAAATTGATAGTCAACTATACTGTTAGCTACAAGCCATTCCAGGAGAATTAATTGGTACTACTATTACCTCAAATTTTTGCATGACAATAGCTAACAAACATCTCCACATTATATTACTGTACTATTGAGAGCAAGACATCGATACTCCTTTTCTTCAACTCAAAAAACTAAAAAAGTAAAATAAAAAATAAAAACTGACAGCCAAAATAAGAACCTACATTCCAGTGAACCTATAACATCCATGATGAGCTCATCCCCAAAAATTTTCTCAAAGATCTGAGGATTATTGAGCAAAACTGTGGACAAAAACAATAAGAAGGTAGTTAGCACTAGAATAAGGGTATGAAGACAATTAAATACAAATAAAGTACATAAAAATACAAGCACTGACTGATCCCCTTGACTATTTTGAATATCATGTGAAGACCCTCGATGTTTTCCAAGTCTTCGCACATTCTAAACAGATCCATCAGCTTGCTGAAGAAATCTTGCTGCATGAAAAATGGAATGTTCAGAAATACTAAATTCATAACCCACAGGAACAAGAAGAAGAAAAAAGTAGGATCATAGAAAAACTTTACAAAAAAAAGAAAAATAAAAACCAAAACGTTGCAGAAGTTTAGTAAAATAGAATGCACTAGAACTTCATCTCCAGTAGTAGAAGGAAACACTCCTCATTTTCTTTTAAATAGCACTAGTACTTCAAATTTTTTAACTTTGAATAGATACCATTACAATTTCACAGAAGCATAGCCAACGGAATGCCTAACACAAAGTCATGAACCATGAGCAATCACATTGTAACACAAAAAGTCAACTTAAAAAAGGGCCAGTTCCTTAAATATATGCCAAAAAAAGGGCACTCTCAATGGAACATCAATGATCTCATACGAGCATTTTTCTGGTTACTTATTGATGTGTGAACACAGTGTATCACAAAGACTGTAGGCATGTAAAATGAGATATCACTTTGATAGTGCAGGTAATGAATTATGCATTTGAAAAGTTACGAGATGGCATCTTTTATCCAACCAAGATTGCATGAATCATCAAAGACTGTTTCCATTTATTTTCCTTCTTTTCTTTTCTTTTTTCCTTTTTTTTTTTTTTTCTTTTCTTTTCTTTTCTTTTCTTTTATGTTGAGTTGGGGTGTCACAGAGAACCGCTTACTTCAAGAGCACACTCAATACATTACCCAATAATTAAAAAAATAAAAATAAGAACTAGATTAAATACTGCAACTGAACTGGCTGAATTCCATCAAAATTATGAAGTTTAGCATTACAACTGAAGTTCCCTGCGCTCAGTATTTAATCTTAAGAAGCAATTTGTACACTTTCATGGGTACAGATAAAGTAGGCAAAACACCCAGTTTTAACCAAACCAAATTGGCTGGTTCGTAAGTGTAATTGGCCCCTAGTTGATCCTTTCAACCTAGGGATACATCCAGAATAGAAGTAAGTGCAGCCCAGGATCTTCAAGATCAATGACAAAGCCTTGAAACATCGATATTTCCCTGCCTAAAGTGTTCAGTTTCTTGGACAATACAGTCTTCAGCCGAGTTTTTAGGGTTTCTGGCCACTAACAGATGGATCCTAGGGGTGTACACTGACGTCATGGCTTCGTCCAGCTTTTTGGTGAAGAGAGGTGGTGTTCCGGTAGTCAGGTTTCTCATGAAGCATCTTTCTTTGCATTAGTCACAGACTGGACTAGTGTCATAGTTGGATGTGAGAAAACTGGGTATGGAAGAAGTTGGTAATATTTCAGTCTAGCTTTCAGTATCCCCAACATAGTTTTTGGAAATGTCGGGATCTCAGCTGAAATTTTTCGACTTCAGAGAAACAAGAATTTACACAAAATAGAAGTTATCGACTTCTTTCCTGAAATTCTCCCTCAATTGGATTATTTAATAGTACTTCAACCATGCAATTTGCCATTACTTCCAGCAGTGTCCATACATAATAACATCTTAGTGAATCTCACTTACATGTAGTACTACAAATATTATTCTAAAAGTCCAGATTACTGACAAAATTTTCAATGAAGTACTGGGAAGAAGAGTTTGAACGGAAATTTCTTCGGCCAGTTGGTATGTTTATTATTCTAGTCATTTCTGAGAGTTTCCAGTATGGTACAATGCCTGGCAAAACATAACAGCAGGCACATACCCTGTTAAACAAGTACAGATTTTCTAAGGAATAAAAAGGTTGACTCGATAAAGTTATGGTTGTTGTTGCGCTTGTTGTATTCAAATTTCAAAGTTTATAAGAAGCTTACATCTTGTACAATAAGCTCTGTCACTCGAATCTGATCTGCAATGCCGCTTTCTGTCACAGTCTGCAATAAACATTGAGCTACTTAACAAGCAATGAACACATGCTAATAATAATTTTTTTTAAATTCTGGAAAAACAATAATAGTAGTAGCAACACCGTGAAATAGGTCATTACATCTCCTCGCCCAGCAGGGAAAAAGTAATATCAAATAGGTAGATAAAGTTCAAATCTCATGCTAACCATGATCCTTGTGCTAAGAACAGAAAATAGGTTAAACAAACAGTAAATTGAAAAAGAATCTTTTTTTTAAGCATCTCAAAGGTGCACAAACAAGAAATCAGGAATTTTACTCGCCAAGTTGCAGTATAAACCAATAAATAATTAATGGGAAAAACAAGACAGTAGGCAAGTTCAGTTAGAGAATTCAAAATACTGTCGAGATATGTAAACTTCAGAGTTTGGATGACCTCCCCGTCAAGGGAGAGGTGTATGCTCCCCTAACATCTCTCCACCACAATAGGTGGGCCCACCTCAGAATATTGACAAAAAGAATCAGAGGTGGACCCCCAATGGGTCCCATGTGCCCCCCAATTGTGTCATGGAGAAGCGTCAAGGGAGCACATACCTCTCCCCTGACAGGGAGGTGATTTGGACTCTAAACTCCATCAGACGAGAATTTTAAAACTCGACCGCCATCATCACTTTATATAAAAATCCAAACGACTTAATTCAATTGACTGCCAGAAAAAAGCAGGGAAAATAAAAGCGAAAACCAACTCAAGGAAAGAACAAGACATTCACCAAGGCAACTCATACAGCAGCAAGAAACAACAGTACAAATCCACATATAATGAGAAGTCAAGGGGTGAGAAGAGAACAATATCTATTGACAAAACCTTCAAGATTAGAGGAAGTGTTGATAGTTCAACAACTGGCAATTCCCTCAGCTCACTGTGGGCACCATGAAATGTCTCATCTACATAATTAATGGAAAAAAAAGGGAAAGGAAAAATGATTAGACAAACAACCAACACTCTGCACAAATTATGGAGCTGAAAATGAAGTGAAGGAAAATACTAGAAACCTGCTAATTCAAATAATGCTGTCCACATTAAAAATTAAAAATAAAGGGGCCAGAGCAGAAGCTCCAAGGGTCATAATGAACACAACTTACCATATTTTTCAGATTACATAGAATAGCGAAAATTAAACAAACCAAATTCAATGAACCAACAGTTGATAGGTTATGAAACAATCACACATTAAGCATATTAATTTGAAGGACATAGGAGAAGATGGAAATCTTATGTTTTCAAGGTGAAGCACATGCAGAACTAGCCAAATAACCAGCAGTGAAAACCAGTCAAATTAATTTATTATGGGAATAGTGTGGCCCGGAGGGCACCAACAAGCACTTAGGAATTTTTTCAAATACTGAGCTCAGAAATCAGTCTCTTTTAAGGCTGTTATGTAGGCTACCTCTATTAGTGGGTGTTTCAATAAAAATTTTCAATGAATATCTCTTTCTTTTTTCCTTTTTAGGGAGGGGCCGTGTGGCACTGTTTGTTGGTTGCAAGAAAACCTTCCATATCAATCCAAGACAAACCCTCAATCTGACATCAAATCAAACCCTCCTAAGTATCACCAAAATCTAGAAACAATAGCCAATACAATCCGACAAGCAGTTCGGCAGTAATTTAGAAAAAAAAAGATCCCATGGGCGAAGAGCCTAGAAACAGTAAAACCAAAACTAAACCCAATCCGATCTGCTGATATACCTAAATTTTGGATCAGACCTTCAATTCAATAAAACTAAATCGAACACCTAAAGAATTTAAAAAATCCAACGGCTAAATTAGAAATAATTTGAAAACTAAAATTTTAAATGGTGAGAGAAAAAAAGAGATCTAAGCAGCTAGCAATCAGAGGCAGCCCCAAACCAAGGTCAGGTTGACCTCTTGTGATGGCCTTAAAAGTGCACAAACAAAAGCGGCGCTTTACCATCTCAAGCAAGTACAGCCCCTCACCTCCCCATCCCAGCCCCTCTTCCCCCTTTCCTAGCTCACGGAAGCCCTCCCTCACCCTTCCCCTTCCATCGCAGACAACCTCAGCCCCCTTTTAAACCCTGCAGTACCCTTAAAACCCCTCCCGCTTCACTAATACCTAATCCCCTATCATTCCAGCCTTTCTCCTTTAGGTTTTCCTTTTCTTTTCCTTATCACAAACCTGGAGCAGCTTCCCAGAAAGCCCTGACTGCAGAATCTTCCAACCCAAGAAAAGATCAAGATTGCAAGAAAGAAAGAGGTGGCCGATTCTGTATAAGTTTGTTGGTTTACATCATAGATAACTCACAAGATCTGGCGGGTTCTTGATCCATGCCCTGGATTCCTTAGCTACATTGCAGGGAAACACTTCTCAAAATTCATATAGCATGTGAAGCATTAGATCTTACATTGTTTAAAGAGAAAATAATAACTCCAACTCCTATTTGAAAAACATTCAAATCCTAGTCGAACTAAAATTACTCAGTAAGAGCCTAGGCCCCAGGTATCAACAGTATATCTGTTCATTGGGGTATCCAAAAATAGTGGGGGAGGGTAAACTTTGAAGTCTCAAGGAAACATTGAACCAGATGACTTTCTCAATCAAGTCCACAACCTTAGAATTAGGGTTCATACCCTAAGATTACTTTGCGACCACATGTGCTAAATAGCTGTCCCAAACACCAGCTTACCTATGTAGTCACAAATAGAGTTACTGGAGAAGGATCTCAAAATCCACATCAAGCAAAAGACCTAGGGCAGCAGCCGCAGGGCCTAACGGAGGCAATGGTTTCCTCCCATATGGAGCTAGAGAGAGCGCAAGAGAAGGAAAGAAGACAACATATTCAGCACTATTCCAACATAAAATGCAACAAGGGTTGGCTGAAAAGCCTGGAATTATAGCAATGGATAAGCGAACTGCATGGTGAGACAAGGAGAAGTTAAACTGGGTTTTTAAAGCTTGGAATCGTGATGCAGAATTAAAGACATATTTAAGAAAGAAAAAGCCCATTGGATTAGGCCCATCAAAGGCCTAAAGCTATCACCTGAATCAGCCCATGGCTTTCATGGGCTAGGACTATTTTAGTGGGTTAAAGTTAGCCCACATATGTTGAACTTCATAGTCTAAACCTAAGCCCAAGTCTAGTTTTTGAAAAGTCAATAAAAGGGGTTGTGGTTTGAAAATAAAAGAACTCATTGTCAAAAGAGTTTTCCTTTGTCAAGAGTTAGGTAGTAGTTGATTATTAATAGGTAAGTGGTGTTAGCTAGTGGTTGGATGTTACCATTAATGTTTATGTCTCTTTAGAATGTTATATAAAGAGACTTATGTAAGATGTGAAGACACAACTCATCAATTGAAATCAAATTGCTTTGTTCGCATTCCTTCTCTATGGAGAATCTTTGTGTTTGATCAAGGTAGGTTGGTGTTCGATCCAATCGATCCACCTTGCGGTGTGAAGCCCAAGTGTTAACATTGTTATTCTCAATTCCCTAATGTTGTCCTTTCAATTTCTTCATCATAGTTCTGCCTTGTTTTGAAGATCTATTCAGCCCGTATTGTTACACTATTATCTTTATAATACCACTCTAGTTTCAACCCTCTTTCACATCTAAATTTTGTTTCATCTTAAGTCTATCAAATCTGAACTTGATTCCCTGTGAAAGGTCCTATTTGGCTACTGTTTTGATCAATCAAATACAGTACTCAATTAAATCGTTTTCTGATTCAAAGTGGATATAGTTTATCAACATATTCAACATTTACAATAATAACCAGAAACACTCCAAAACGGTTATCTGTTTATAGTAAAACAATAAAAACTTACAGAATGTGACCTAATATATTACAGAGGGCAACCAATAGTTTGCTACCAAAGAAGAAATTTTTCCTTAAGAAACTCAGAATTGACCACTTTGTGCAATGAGAATCAATCTATAAGGTGATCTTCTCCATTTAGCTTGGATTTCCTCATGATCTCCGAGTAATTTGTTTCTTTCATTCATAAATTGCACGCACGCAACACACACACACACACACACACACACACACAAAAAACAAACAAACCCAAAAGGAGAAAGAAAAAAAGCTTAGGAAGAATTACCATTGGCCTGGGAAGTCCCAGATGTCTCCAATGGCTCTGTGGTCGAGCGATGACCCACGTCAAGGTCTATGAAGAAATTCAGACATTTGAACAAGGTGATGAAAAACAAATAACAAGCAATTCAGAGACCACAAATAAGAAACAGATACTTACTACCGAGTGTATGAAATTGTATATTTCTTTGCACACTGCAAATGTGGTCCCTAAGTGTCAAAAAGAGGAGGGGGGAGGAAGAAAGAAAAATGTTATATGATAGCATAAAAGTTAAAAAAAGAAGGGGGGGTGGGGGGGAGTGTCACCATGACACTATTAGAAAGAGCTGGACAGTTACCAGATATAAGAGCACCCAGCACTCTCTTGAAAGCTAAGAGCCAGCTCTGTAAGGTACTGTGGATCTCGCCAAGAAATGATAGTATCTAGGAAAGTAAAATAAAGCCGCATTATTACGGTTGTTCCATAATGTAAGAACCATAACTGAAGACAATCAGGAATACAATATAGAAAATGGAAATACCTTCTTGCCTTCTATAGATATCATCAGAGCAGATACGATGCACAAGTAACGTCTCATTGTCTTCCTCATCAACAACAAAAAGACCAATTTCTTCTGATCTCTGTTATTTTTTATTTAAAGGGGGTGGGGGTTAGTTTGAGTAAGCACTCCAAGTTGACCATGCCACACTTCTTCTCCCACAGAAAGGGGAAAAGATAAATGCACAACTTACATAAGACCAAAAATTAAGAGCAGTTGGAAGAATAAGATGCACTCCAAAAATATCAACAAACCTCCAGATAATCAACAGATACATGTCCAGTTCCACGATCATCCCATTTTCCATCATCATTCAAACGGTAGACCTTAACACGCTGCAAAATAAGATCTATTAGGGATATAAGAAGAGATTCCTAAGAACTGAAACTTCCACTCATAGGGAATAAGAAGAAACCATGCAAATAGAAATCCCTCTGCGATTAAAAGCCATACAAGAAGAAAAAGTCAAATGCAACAGTCAGATTTTTTTTCAACAGTTGTGAAAACTAGAGAAAGGTGCTAGAGTAAAGAAGAAGATTATTAAAAACTGTATTACAGGTGCCATTGACTACAGCCTGATGAAATCCAAGCTCTTAACTGGAGCTCCTAATCTGGTTCAGAATGGCCCATACAGCAGGACTATCGAGCAGCCTGCAATCTTTGGTCCTATTTCATCCATATCAAGCCAGCAGCTGAAAGTGATGATCTTAGAATTCAGGTCACCGCAGCACAGCTGATGGAGGTTGAATTGAAGACCAAAACACTGTTCACACAAGCAGTGTCAACCAACATTGCCTCATCTTAAATGCTTCTAGAAGATCATGTTGGGACCAAGTCTAGACTGTGTGGAGAACAAATAATCCAGCACATCATCTCCTTCACTTTGGTTAGTTTCTAGTTTCATATTTGAAAAGTAGGCCTAGGTTTTAATTAGAAGTTTGCAGTTTTATTTCAGTTGTTTGTTTCAGTTTATATAAGCTTTAAGTTGAAACTATGCAACTGCTAGGTGAATAAGTTACTAATCCCTATTGCTGGAATTTTTTTTATCTTAAGCATGTTAGTCCATGGTGTAACAGACCAAATTAGGACCTAAATGTTTTAATGAAGATTATATGGTGCTCTGCTTTGGGCGCAATACGATGTGGTGAGGTAGTAAATCTATGTTAGGAGGAGTGGCCACAATCTAGTTCCACCACCAAATTAAACTTTTTTCCTTTAAAATAAACCAAGGGTTGATAGATGTGGGTGTTGCCCCTTATTCAAAGGTTTCTACAATCACAGACCTAGAAGTTGAGTGTCTAGGCCAAGAACAAAAATAGCTTAACAAGTGGCCTTTATTTAAATACATTCTGCCTAGCTTAAGTTACAAGGGCATAATAGTAGTTTCTATTCCTTTTTTTTTCTTTTTCTTTTTTCGAGTGCCCAAGTCATAAGCCTAGTAGGAGCCCACGATCTAAGAAGTTTTTCAGTTCTATTTCTTTTAGGAATTCAATTCCTAAATCTCCCATGAGTTATGACATTGATTGGAAGCCTATTTATAAACCCAAGGGAGATACACTTTAGGCTCTCTTTGGCATAACTTGTGTTCATCTCTTCAAACTTTTTGTGAATAATCGTTACGTTAACAGGTTGAGTGATAAACAGTTTTTGTATGGTTACTGCTAGACATAAGATATTGTATAACAAGAAATAGCTTTGGTACCATTGGATGAACACTATATTATGTATCATCAGTTTGGTTTTGAGTTGGTTTTGGTCTACCTTGTTAAATATATGATGTAACCAGCCCCCAGGCAGCCCCAAAAGAGCCTAGAAGGAGCCAAGCCTATCCAGAATAGGACCCAAACCAGGGGGCCGAATCTGACCAGGCACAATGGTCATTTTCACCCCTTGGAATCAAGTCTATGTCAGTAGGGTTGAGTTCAGAATAATTTCTGATTTTCAATTCTGTTTTTATTTTTTAATTTAGAGTCTTAATAGTTACGTTAGTATTTGTTGATGAGTGTGATTTGTTTAGGATAGGGTTTTCTAAATTTAGAAAACTTATCTTAGACTCTTAGTAAGTGATTTTATTTTAGTCAAATTCTAATTAAGTAGTGTTGGATCCCAAATAGGTAGGGGAGTTCTTTTATAAGTCCAATTCAGTTGTATAAAGGCTATAAATAGCCTAGTCCATCATGTTATTTCTCAATCTTGATTATTGAATAAACCAAAGTTTTGTGAATTGGCTTGAGAAGTCGAGGGATCCTAAGGGATACCCTACGGCTGGATATTGTGCATTGTTTTTTCAACTTCAAGGCTCCCTCTGCATCAAGCATTCAATCACAGAGTTTTTCTGCAAGTTCTTCAACTTAGTAAGTGGAATACCCCAATCCAAACCCTAGCCATCCCATCTTCTATCCGCAGCCCTCTCCAGTCTTTCCCCTCAACCCCTGACCTCCAAACCAGCCCCAACACCAACACAAATCACCCCTCACCCTTACCCTTCTGCCCTAGCAGCCCCTATCCAACCCCTTGCAGTCAAAAGCCCTCCCCCTTTCCCTCTCTGTCTTGCAGTAGTAGCAGGCCTTCCCCTTTGAAAACCCTAACTCCCCAGCCCCTATTAAACCCATTCCACCCTCCTTGGACCGCACCCAACCCCTAAGCAAAAGCCCTCATTCAATTGGCCCATCCAATCCCTTCTATCCTAATCTGAGAATTTCTGCACTTTTCAACCTTAGGATTTGCAGAATTTTTGGAAATTTCAGAATTTAAATTCTATTTGAGTTCCAGCAATTAGAGTCCATTCTAGTTTAAGAGATGCATTAGAATTTAGTTTTGAAGAGCTGACCCAGCAGCCCTAACACTCCATCCCTCCCCAGCCAAAACCCTAGCTGAAACACTTAGAAACCCTAATTGAGTGTTGGTTCCAGTTTAGAAGATCCTGCAAGCTAACCCTAAACTATGGTTTACATTATTGGTATCAGAGCTACAAAAACAAGCAGCAGACAGCCCCATGGAAGGCTTATATTGCAGCCACTCCCTCAACGTCAACTGTAATGTCCTTTCAGCAGAGCCAGAAGGAGAAGAAGACTGGAGGAGGAGTTGTTGCTTCTACAATAAAGTCCAATCAAGCGAGCACAAATCTTTGGTAACTGTTGACAATGGTAGTAACTTAAATGTGGTGTCAAAAGAATTTGTAAAGAGGGCTGATATTAAAAGTGAGAGGCATCCCCAACTCCATAAAGCTTCTTTTGTAGACAGTGAAGAATTAGAAGTCACCATAGGTGTGGAGTTCTCATTAGGCTCCATTCTTACTCAGAGGAGATATCATGTGATGTAGTACCCATGGGATTGACTGACATTACTTTAGGGAGACCCTGGTTGTATGATAATGATGAAACCATCATGGGGAGGGAAAACAAGTGTAAATTGAGGCACAAAGGTAAGAAGATTGTACTCTTACCCTTATACCAGCAGAGATCAAGAAGCAGGCCCTCAAAGCAATTCTGAAGTACTCCAATACCAAAACAGAGCACTTGGTGGATCCAACACCTGGAACCCAGTCAAAAGCTCAACCAAGACACCACGACCAACTCCCTCCACAACCAGATGGTGAACCCTCTCACCAATCCCACAATTTCCTACAGACAAGGCGAAAGCAGAGACAAGGTCATAGCAACTAAGGAGAAGGAATTGAGGCACCCACTCCTCCAGGGACTCATTATAGTACAAGACAAGCATTGTTGTCCATAGATATCAGATCCTTACCAACAACACTCCCATGTGAGACAGGACCACTTGGGTTTCACTTTCTTTCTTGGGGAAGATACTCTAAATCTCCTACGGGCCATAACAACAGTGACAATTAAAGTGCAGACGAAAAGGGATCCAAAGGCATGACCATCAACTCCATCCTTCCTCCTTGGGTTCCTAACACTTAATCCTCTACGATTGAAGATTACTTTACCACTAATCCAAGCCCACCCAAGTACTATCCAGGAAAGGTGCAAACAGTAACACACCTACTGCTTCCTCTCCACGACAAGATGCAAGGAAGAGTTCACATCGAAGACTTCCAAGGCATTGATCCAAGAGAGCTAGAGAAGCACATTCATCAGAAGACGAATGTTTTCAAAAAAGGCAGAGCTGATGAAACCAGCCCCCAATCAGCCCCAAAAGAGCCAAGAACTGGGCCCAAGCCCATCTGGAAGAAGGCCCAAACCATGGGGGAGCCGAATTTGTCCTGGGGTAGATGGTCATTTTCCTACCCCCTAGATTGAGCTTCATTAGTTGACCGAGTCCACTTTCATTTCCAAACTTTAATTTTGTTTTTATTTCTAAGTTGGAGTCTTAGTAATTGAGTTAAAGTTGGTATTTGTTTGTTGGTGTGATAGGGTTTTTATTTTAGAAAGTCCAGGTTTGGTAAGTAATTAGATTCCTAATTAGTCGGGAATTCATTAGTTGAGTCCTAAATTATTAAGTCTTGGTTACTTAGGAACCAAGTTTCATTGTTTGAGTCTATTTGGGTTAAGTGGCTATAAATAGCCTAATCTTATTGTCATTGACAGATTTGATAATTAATTAATTGATTGAGTGAAAACTTGGCTTAAGAAGTCGTGGGATCCCTCGGAAGGTGACCTGCGGCTGGGATTAAGTTATTGTTTCTGCAAATTTCAAGTTATTTCTTCTTCTTCAAGAACTCAAGCAATCATTTCAGCACTTAAGTAACAATCACAGCAATCCTTCTCAACATACAAGTAAGTACATCCCCTTCACGCATCATTCCCAGCCCTTTCTTCGGTCCGCAAGCCTCCCCACCCCCTCGGCCCCTCCTGCACCTTGCACAACCTTCTCAGCCCCCTATTCCCTTGTCTGACCCTAACCACCACCTCAAACTCATCACAACTCATTGCAGCCCCTTCCACTTCAAGTTCCCACAACTCCAGCTCCTTCCTCAAACCCTAGAAGCCATCCCCCTTCCTTCTCCTTCCCAAGTTTGCAGATACCACCCCAACTAGCCCTAAACCATTCACCATACCCTTCCTAGAGTCACCCAAGCCTATAGAACCATAACCTTAAAATTCCCTAAGCAGCCCTAGATCTGGTGTTCCAAATTTCTGCACTTCATCTTCCTCCTTGAGAAGAATTGCAGAATTTTTTAAATTGCAGAAAACTCTCAAACACCTTAAATCTCAGTCCCACTTACCTAAACCAATTTCTGAACTGCAGAATGGTCCTTCACTAGTGATAAACTGCAAAATAACAGCCCAACTCCCCAAACCCAAACCCTAGCCGAATCCCAGTTCAACTAGGATTTGAAATTCAAGTTTGTATTCTGATTCTTCCTGCTTACCTAAACCAGTTTCTGAACTGCAGAATAGTCCTTCACTGTTGTAAACTGCAAAACAACAGCCCAATACCCCAAACCCTAGCCCTAGACGAATCCCAGTTCAACTAGGATTTGAAATTCAAGTTTGAATTCTGAATTCTTATCAAATTTCAGATCCGAAATACCATTCCCAGTAGGTTCTAAGACCCCTACAACCTGTAGCCAAACTTCCGGAGGCCTTAATTGTGTGCTGGTTCCACTTAAGAAGATACAAAAATCTAACCCTAAACCCTAGGTTGCATCAATATTTGTTGGCTTTAGTTTTAGTTTTGACCCGCGTTCATTGGTTTGGGCAAATTTCAATGTCCGTAAAATATTGTAAAGTGAAAATAGGAGCAAACGGAGGTTGGAGAGAGAGAAAAACAAGGTCTTGTTCTAATTTTTGGTAATTTTACCATTCTACCCCACATAAGTTGCAACTCTGCATATGTTAATAATACCCACATAAACAAAGAACAACAGCTTATGGTGATAAATCATCAACAGCCCTTGTTTATGAAGCTATGTTTAAATCAATTTTATTTTTGGGAAAATTTCTCTCCTCTATACTTGCTCTCTATTAACTCTTACTCCCCTCTCAAAAGCTTCATCTCTGATTCCCCCAAAAAAGTGAACTTTTACCTCTTCTTCTCCCTTGATATTTGAAAATGACCAAAGTACCCTCCTCATCAATATCTATCGGGTGACCGATGTACATAACCTTCATTCATTTCCTTCCAGATAGTCTATTTTGGGCGAACTATTCATTTTAGGCGGGTGGTAGGTTCATGATCAGACTTTGGGGAACTCGAGACTTCGATAGTAAACGAGTTGTATTGGGCCCACGGCCAGGATGATTGGATCGGAAAATGTGAGACAAGCCCTCTCTTCATGATCTTTCCTATCTGATCAAGGATTCAATCTATTTTTATCCCTCTAACCGACTAAAGAAATTTCTTAATCCTAATGTATTTTTATCCCTCTAATCGATTAAAGCAATTTCTTTCTTTCTTGGATCATTTTTTTCATCTCCATTTTATTATGACAATCAATAATGTCATAGGTGAATTTCTATTCTCTATTTTTTTCTTTCCCCTTTAATTTTTATTTATATTTTCATTTTTCCTTTGGTGGATGCTTATAAAAGAGTGTGAAATTAGAAAAATACATCTAATCATGTTTAATAGATTCTGATAAAAAAGATGGAGGAAGGAAAAAAATTACATCTAATTACATTTAACAATTTCCTATAAATATGGAGGAAAAAATAACTCTATAAAAAAGAAGAAAGAAAAATATAAAAATAAAAATAAATCCATCCAAGTATGGATTCGTACAAAAAGGGAGAAAAGGAAGAAACAGAAATAACGAAAAACAATTTAGAAAAATCAATGTAACCGATTAAAGAGAAGAAAGAAAAAAAAGGGTAATTTGGCCATTTTAAAATATCACGGGAGAAGGAGGTAAAGTTACACTTTTTGGGGGGGAATCAGAAGTGACACTTTCAAGTGGGGAGTTCCACTTAATAGAGAGTAAGTACAGTGGAAAGTTAGAGATTTTCCCTTTATTTTAATGAAAAATAGGGGGTCATAAATCATATCAAATATATCCATTTTTTTTACTTCTCACTGAGCAAGGTTTTGAGCCCCAATAGACTCATAGTAACCATTCAAGCCAATGAAATCAGTAACATCATTCATGCACCCCTAGTGCATCCCACTAGGGGGAGACCATGTTGCCAATCAATGTCCTCTGCTAATAGTTACTACATACAAAGCCTGCTTCAGCTAGGGCATGGCAATAGGAATCTCCGACTGCTAGTGGGACGATTCTATTCCACTATTGATTGTTGTCCACCATCAAGACTGATTAGTACAAGGGACTAATCAACAGACTGGTAATTAAAAGGACGCCAGGGAGGGCTTCACAGAAAGACTCCCTAGAATTTAGGATTCACCCAGAATCTTCCAGCAAATAAAGGTAAAAATATTATGGAATGTCTAAGATTGATAGAAATAAGCAAAATAATTTTTTGGATTGTGGAAAGGATGGATATGGATCAATCCAAAATTATGTGGGAAGGGTTTTAGAGAAAAGGGAAAATCTTGGGTTTTGTGATGGGATCATTTACTATGTAGTCAGATATCCAAAATATTATTAGGGAAGATGGGACGGGTGAAGGAAACTACTTCTTCCGAATGGCATAATTGTCTGCAAATGCACCTCAATCTTCAAAGAACCAACTCGGAGTTCGGATTGGAGTTTTGATTCAATTGAGGAGTAGGTCTATTTATTTCTGGCTCCAGTCACCAACATTGGCATAAAAAAAGTAGGAATGGATAAATAACACATAAATCGAGGGCTATGCGGATCCTCGGACATATATGAATTGCAGCTGGGTGTGGGAAAAGTTTTAGGGTTTTAACAAACCCAAATTGGATGATGATGTAATGGGTATGGGTTGCATCTTTACAGGAAAGAATCTTTCTTCCTTTTTCTTTTCTTTCTTTTCTTTCCCTTCTTCTTTTCTTTCTTTTCTTCTTTATTTTCTTCTTTCTTTTTTTCTTTTTTCCGTTTTTTCTGCTTTATTTTTCAGCCACAAGAAAGAGAGACAGAGAGAGAGTCTGAGAGGGCTGGGAGGGAAAGGGGAGAGGCCGTAGGGCAGGGACAGTGTGGGGGAGGGGCTTAACAGAATTGTGGGAGGGCAGGGGAGGGACTCGGGGAGTCGTAAGGGGCTGGAGGTGTTGTTGGATGGGTGTGGCAGCAGGAGCAGGGGGTGGGGCAGGTTGCACAGAAACAGGGGAGGGCTGGGGGTGTCTTATGTGAGAGAGAGGAGGCAGGGGATGGGGTGGGGAATTCTGTACTTACTTGGTTTAAAGCTGTAGAACTTGAAGAAGGCTGCTTGGCTGCTTGAAAATAGCTGGAATGAAGACGACTAAGCTGACCTTGATGGTAGATGTGCAGACCTTGAACAAAATCCTTACTCAACCATGGCCCCCTCAACTAGGAAACCATCATTCTCAAAATCAATAACTTCATTCAATAATCAAAACTGCAGAATTACAAAGAATACTAGGCTATTTATAGCCTTCAAAAGACTCACACTATGTGGGATTCCTTAACAGACAAGGATCCCAACACATAATCAGGACTTGAATTAGAATCTAAACAATTGAAGACATGTGCTGAAAATAGAAGACTAAATAACTCAAGACTTTATCAAAAGAATTCCCTAGGACATTCAACCACCCAACTAATAAAAGATAATCTCTAATTAAAAGTAAACTCTTAAAGATAAGAATCTCCTCAAAGATAGGAATCCTCGTTGTGAAATAGTTTATCTTATCCACAACCTAACCAATTCAAGCACAACTTGAAGTAAGAAATAAAAACCAATTCAAACTCCAAATAATTCTAGAAATAATTTCATCACTGCAAAGATGAATAAAATGCCCTAAATACCCCTACTAGGGGGTTTCCCAGCTCAAGGGGGCTTCTTGTAGCCCTATAGTGGGCCCCACATAGGGGTCGGCCAAGGGGGGACCTCTGTGTTCACATCAGAGAATGGTTAAAGAAGCATGGTTCCACACTTCTACCATCAAGAACTGAATCATTCTCATGATCTGCTCACCCCAAAATCACCTGGCCCAGTAGAGGAATTTGGCTTTTGAATACAATCAACTTTTACACTTCTCCCTTGCACTTCTCGGCCAAGATCTTGGTTTCCTAGAACCTCGAGACGAGATCAAGGGCAAAAAAAAGGACTGGTAAATCTCAATCAAGATCTCAATCGAGTCAGCTCTTTAAAATCCCACCTCTTGTTGAGTCAAGACTAGATGTCTCAACTCGACACTCAACCTCCTTTCTTGTCCAGCTGTTGTCCTTCCACTTTTGGCCTGGCTTTTGCTAGAAAACTGCTGAGATCTTCTATTACACTGCATCATCACTCCATCTAGTTCATCCACAGCAAGTAATAAACAAGAATCTAGCAATTTTGAAGCTATTCTTCAAGCAAGGTGAGTTTTCTTCCCCAATTTCCTGTTTTTCAAATAATATGTTCTGCAGAAGGTGTTTGGGTGTGGATTAAATGTATGTTGAGTGATGGTGTTGGTGCTAGTGTTGGTTGCAGAGGAGCAAGAATTGGAGGAGTTGTTTAGTGACTTAGTCATTGACTTCATTTCACTCTCATACTCTAGTGATGACTATAGTGTAACTTATAAAATACACCAATGTTCTAATGTCATAATGTGGAATTGTGAACAACTGAACATATATTTATAAGTCTGCAATTTCATTTACCGAAATCACACCCGCGATCCCATAACTTATAAATACACCAATTTTGCAGTGTCATAATGTGGAATTGTGAACAACTGAACATATTTTATAAGTCTGCAATTTCATTCCTTCAACATTTTTGGTTTCAAAGCAAGGGCCAAGTCAGAACTCATATATACACTAGCTTTCTTCCAAATCTAAGGCCACCACTCTATTTAAAAGGCCTCACCAAGGCTAAATACCAAATTCCAGCCCAACCTGAGCCCTAAAACCCACCAAGATGGGCAATTCACTCGAGTTGAACTTGGAAAGAATATCAGATCTTGGTTTTTTGCTGGATGAGAATCATGAGATCTAGGTTGAGACCGAGATCTCAATTCCTAAACCATGCCATCAAGTACATTTTTTATTTTTTTTAAATCCTTTTTCCGTTTCCTTCTTGAATTCTGTACTCTTCCCCCATCCAATACCTAAGAAGTTGTCAGCAAGTTTTTATACATCTTGGAAGCCAAACTACTAGGCTCAAACCCATCAGTGATGGCTTGTCATTTCTGACCACCCTATTTCGTCACTCGAGGTCCAAGTTAGCACAAAAGATAGGAACGAAAAAATTTAAATCTCTGAATGGGGAATTCACAATCCATTACCTAAAACCAAATCTGTTTGTCCCATCTAGATCTTTGGGCACCACAAAAATTTTGAATGGCTAAAAATATAATTGCAATTGTTAGTTGAAACCACAATTGATTGAAAAAGACTTTGTTTGGAAGATTGCCACCTCTAGAGTTAGCTATTCTACTCTTCATCCCACTCTATCAAGTTCTTCAAGGAAACCACAAGTCTACAATATTCAACCTCATGAAGCATATTCTAGTTGCTAGCCATTCTTTGCAGCAATTCAAGCACATTTTCAAACATTCGAGCTGCTATGCAAAGAAGATTTTCAACATGTTGAATAACCCACAACCCACTTCTTCTCGTTTTAGTCCTCTAGCCATAAACACTAGCTCCTTGAAACCCCCCCACCCTCCAAAAAAATATAGCTCCCTAAACACCATCCATGAATCCGAAAACTTCCACATATCAGACAAGCCATTAGAACTATTCCTTTAAGTTCTCCTCTCACCACAAGGGAAGGTCAATCCAAGTAACATCCCATTTTGACCATTCGAAGCCCCATATTCCTTCATCTTCTTCTTTCCAAGATCCTAAAACCTAACCCTAAATTGGAGCAATTCATATCCAGAAAACCTTATCCCATAAAAAATAAAACCTAAAATCCAATGACAAACTCCGCTAGATAAACCTAATGATGTGAACAAGAGCCCTACCCCTAACTGAAACCCTAGTTTGGGCCCCAAGGGCCAACCAAGATGGTGCACCTAGGGTTGGCCAAACACCTATAGTGGCAATTTCATCATTGTCTAACCCCTAATTAGTGGCTTATTTTATTCAGAAGTTTGTTTCACTCTTCTGAGTCCAATTCTATTTTGAAGTCCTAGTTTGAGTTGGTTGAGTTCTTGTGTCCCAAGGAGTCTTTCTTTCAAGTGGGACTCTTTATGGATAATTAGGTCTTTTATAAAAGACAGATTCTTTTATTTTATGTGGCTGTTTTTAAATTGTAAGGGGTCTCCTAACTTATAGTTGAGTCAGTATCTAATCCCTAGTTGAGTCTAAGCCAATTCCCAAGTTAGAGTCAAATCCTTTCTTTCTTGATGTAAGGCTATAAATAGGCCATTCTCTTCATTGAAAAATTAGTCTGCATTGAATAAAGAATCGAGAACTCAAGTGGGAGAACAGGTTGTGGCCTTCCTGGGAGGGCCACGGTGGATTTCAAGCTTCTTGCCTTCAATTGCAGCAACTTTTTAAGATCCAGCAGTCCACTCCATCTCCAGCAGCATTCCAAATAAACACACCTCAGCCCCCTTCCCCTTCCTCCTACAGCCACCGCAGCCCTCCCCCTTCACTCCCGTTTCTTGCACCTTTATGAGCCCCTCCCCTCTCTTCACAGCCCCCGACCCTGCCAGTCCCTTCCTGCGATCCATCCTCAGCTACCCCCACCCTGGCGATCCCTCCAGACCCCTCCCCCACCTTCCCAAAGCCCTCTGGCATGCCCCACCCCTCTCTTTCTCTCTCACTCCTCCTGACTTGTGGCCACCAGAAAACAGGAAAAAAGGGGAATTGAGAAATATTGCCTTAGATCTTCAAAGTTCTATCCGAGATCCATTCCCAAAACCCTACAATCTTCTTTATCTTTGTTTCACCTAGGAATCATCACCACAACTTTCCCTAAACTCAATCTCATCAATCCTAGGATACACTTTTAGTCTCCCAAAATCATCCCACGATAATTTGGTAAAACCCTAACTTTTCCCTCACCACCATTTGGATCCCAATTGTATCTCCTTGTCCTTCCCTACAAACCACAACTAGCCCACCATGGTATCCATCCCATCCTTAGAAATTAGAATCTTGGTGATTATCTGCTGGAAGAATCTGAGCTAACCCTAAGCTCTAGGGAATTATCTCAAGAAACCCTAACCCTTGGGTTACATCACCTAACCTAACACAGCCATCATATCCTTGGTCCTACAAAACCCTAACCTAATTTAATATCAAACCGTCATTTTGACCGAGCCAAACTTACAGTTCATACCAGATCCTCACTGTTTGACTACTAGATAATCTTTTCTAACTTAGAACTACATTAATCCCTGGCCTGAGTCAAGAATAAAGAAAAGATACGGACAGAGAGAAGCAGCATCATGGTTTTCAAGAAAAGGAATCACATTGGAAAAATTGGCAAATTATAACATAGAAAATGTTCACCAATCGACAGTTGGATCAAAATAGTTGCAGGCTTGCAGCAAACAAACAAGACCTCAGTCAACAAAACTGTTCAATGAAAGTTCTAGCAGGAGTTTCAAACAGAAATTAAACGAAGGAATAATCACGGATTAATGGCCCTCTTTCAATCAACTGCAGAAGCAAAATCTCCATTCCAGGAATCAGACAATAGGAGGATGAAAGAAATAAGAACACAGAAAGTAGAAAGGATAAAAGTGTTCAGCTCTCTTAGCAAGGTTCCTCAACCCTCAGTATTTAAATCTCATAGCAAAGCCCTAGCCTTAATTATCACTCATATAGTCATATATGACAAGAGAATAAGAGAACTCAAAAGTAAAGCTTCATGAAACAATACTCAAATCATGGGAAAACTGTGTTCAGCCTATTACACATATAAAATGCTACGGTTTGCTCAAAATAAAATTTGAAATCAAACGCCAACAAGAAAATAGAGTTTTTTTTTTTTTTTTTTGGTTTGGGGGAGGGGGCAGTCATCATCTTGGGGGAAAGGTCTTCTAGACATCAACTGCATTCTATAGACCCCACGTCGATGGCAAAACATGTGCTGTAACATGAACGGATCAGCTGATGCTGGACCCAATTCCTCACGTACTGGGATGGCTGATTCACAACCCATTTCTAGCTCTCAAGCAGAATCTATCCAATTCAGCATGGAATCGGTTAGGAATTGATATGACCAATCTTGATCCTGGTTCCAAGTTCAATAACCTTGGGTGGCACACACAAGCAGCAGGACACACATTCAACAACTTTCAGAAACCTCAGTCTCAACAGTTTATCGTATTCCATTATCCAAATCATCATCCACTTAAAGAAAGTAAATCATTCCAAATTGTAAGATGTTTTGGAGGTAGAGTTGGTCAAGTTCAACCTGGTGACTGCTAACAAAAAAATGATAACAAAATTTACCCATCCCTATGTAAACTAGGGCTGCAAGTCAGAGCCAATTCTAATAGTCGGATTCTCAGTTATTAAGTAACCCTCGTGCAACTAGGAAACCCCAAAAATGCAAAATGCATGAAAGAAGTTTAAGAACTCAAAATAAAGATCAATCAAGGAATCAAATTTTAGGATTTAACAGTAAACTAAAGTTGTTGTTTTTTTTAAATAACAGCTTAAAGCCTCCGTAGTTACACAACCTAATCTCCCTACTCCCAAAATGTTATTTTCACAACACAGCTCAAAACCTCACTAGTGACACAATGCAATCTCTCTAGTCTCCAAAAATTATTTTTACATTACCTTAGAGGCACTCTTCAGTCTTAAATTTCCTCAACCATCTAATCATCTTCTATGAGCTCATTCTCAAACCTGGTCATAAAAACCTAGCTTAAACACCCATCAAACGCATTCCCAAATAAGCAAAACTTAGTAATCAACTAGTCGAAGGCTCACCGAAGAGCACAATAGTCATAATCTAGCTGCAAAAACTACACTGCCTACAAGTGCGGAAAGAGCTTGCAGCATCCACCATGCATTCTTACGACTGACTATTACTTTGTATAAGCATGATAGAATGTCTGAATAGCTACTGCCCCATATGACTTGGTGAATAAATTAGTCCGCGTAAAGAAATTTGTGGTGTAATTTATAACAACTTCTGCAACCATTCAGTTCCCGTGAGGAACGTTACCAAACTAAAAGACCTCAGTTTAGTAGAAGTCGGAATTGAATTAAAATCAGCGTAACTTCTTAGACAGATTCCAGTAGCCATTAAATGAATAAACCAGGAAATATAAAATTTTACACCTCCGGGAAGAGGACCCAAATATCCCGCCAGGCCAAAATGAGCAAGAACTCAGTGTTAAACGTGCAGTCAAAATCGAATTCAAAGTTGAAATAGGATAACGAGAAAAAGAGGGGAAGAACTTCACCGCTAGGGCATCATCGAAGTCGAAAATTTACGAAACCCCAGTCAACAGAGATCATATAAAAACACTTACCTGCATTGAATTCGCAACAGCCGCAGTTTTTCCTTGTGCGCCCATCAGTCTTTTCTCTCTTCTTCTACTGAATTTATACAAATCCTTAAAGATATCGAGAAAAACAATATGACATAATTAGGGAATGGAACACAACATTAGGAAGTGACTAAAGAGGGAAGTAGCCGGAGATTTGACTTCATGAGATCAACAGAAAACCCTAATTGCCATTAACATCGGAGAGAACCCTTGGTTATCTTAGCTCCCAACCTCGCTCTCTTGGTTTCTCCTCTCTCTCTCTCCGTTTTCCCTTTTTTTCTCTTATATATTCTGTGCACTTTTCCCCGCCCATCGATAGAAAATAGAAATACCGGAAGGTGCCAGAATACCCAGAATGCCCTTATTCTTTCCATAAACTATGCTGACATTTGAGAACCACTCAGTCAACATCAGTGTACTATCACTACATTGGCCGTGGACTTCTTACTTTACTTGGCTCGGAATTCAATTTTATTTGATCTCCAGAGTGCAGCACAACAGTTATAATGCAGATTCTGACTCTGAACTCATAGCTTCGTCTTTCTGGGAACCTGAAAAACCTGAAAATTCAATGATGATGTGGCCACTTAACCATGAATATCTCAGGAACTTCATGCATTTACAACCTTGGGAAGAGTGTATCAATCTTTTTGGAGTTCAATCTGGTTTCAGTAGTCTAAATGGAAATTGAAACACTGGAACGGAGACCACCAAGTTTGGTTTTTTACTGTTTCGGTTTAGCTTCTAATAATAGGAAAGCATGTTTTCACTGTTCTTATGGGGAAGAGTTCCTTGTCAAGTCATTTTTCTTAAGAGACAATGAGAGAATGTATGTAAAAGCATCCAATGAAAACGAGATGATAACCCACCTATCAATTATCATTGAGAAATGGCACAAGAACTTAATTCAGAATATTACACAAAAATAATAAATTAATTAAAAAAATTTTTTTTTTAAACTCTTAATCCTAGGCAGCAATCTTTCAATTTATTAATAACTTCTTTTTAGATGCTCTTTTTTAGTTGTGGTTACAGTTTCTATTTTAATAGGTTTGGCTCCTTTATACAGTCACTCCAATGCTAGTCCAAAATGATTTAGATCGACTCTTTTTTTGAGGTCTCCATTAGTCCAATTCGTTGGGTTTAAAAAGGAAAATTGCTATCAAAATGAATTATTCTTTTATTGATATTGACTTTTCTTTGATTTTTTTTTTTTTCTTTTTTGCTTTTGAGTTATTTCAAATGGGCAAAAGTCAGGTTGAGTCACTTATCTACTCAAAATTACATTTCGGTCACAAATTGTTGGGGTTATTAATATAATTTTAATTTTAATTTAGTATGACTATATTACCTCCTTGACCATACCTTCTATGACAAAAATATCCCCAAAATGTTCAATAAATACAATTTGATTAAAACACTCATACCTATCCCAATCCTTCGTGTAAGTGGGTGAAGGGATTCCCCCCACCCATCTTCATGTAGAAAATCACCCACCACTACCCATTGCCAAAAACCACCCACCCACCCTCCTCTTGTCCCCCCCCCCCCCCAAAAAAAGGGCCCCGCCCAACACCCCCACACACACCTCCCCCTTTAAACCCTAAGAATGGTAAAACAATTTAAAGATTCCAAGAGCTCAAATTGATCCTGCAATGAAGAAATCCTAGGTTTCAAAAAAAAAGGGGTACTATCAACGAGCCTCTCTCTTCTATTTTCATTTATAGTTCAAGATCACTATGTTGTTTCCTCACATATCAATTAAAACTCAAAACTAGCCTTCATGTCAATCCATCCATCGCTACCTTTGCAATTACTAATGAGTCAGAGTCCACGAAGAGCTTTATGACCACTAGATTTAGTACGATGGAGTTCCGATCTCTGTTTATGCAAGGCACGTACTGCAAGTGCACAATCAGATCTAAACGCAATACCAACACTCTACAATGTAGAGAGGGATTTACCAATGCTCATGAGAACCTCCGGAAAACTATCTCATCCTTGACACTGCCTTATAGATATGCAAAGATGTATTTTGCATCAACGTAAACGACGAATTTCGATATCACGAATGCCGACAGGCTCAACTCAATAGAGAATGATGGTGTCATTCATCTTTGAAATCAAGATTCACTTCCACATTCTCTTCCATCTATGTGAATATACACTACCAAAAGCACTCCCAAAGGTTACATCATTATCCCATTGTAGTCCGTGCCCCGTGAGGCTCCTTATCATTGTTGAAGCTCCAAAAGGCCGATGTTACCAGGAAATTCAAAATTTTGTGTTCCATTTTCAAAATTTTCTTTTGGTGGTTGTTGGGAATCTTTTCACTCATCTAAATGTTAGATATGATATGAGAAACAAGGGTATTTTACTAAATTTTTATCATTTAATTTCACATGTGGGTAATTTGGTTATTTAATAGTGGTAGTTAACTGAGCTTGACTATCAACTGTTAACTTGTAACCCAAATGAAATTTTGAGCTAATAAGTTAACTTGTAACCCAAATGTAATTTTGAGCTAATAAGCTACTCAACCAAAGTTTTAGCCCCATTTTAAGTGACTCAAACATATTAAAAATAAAAGAAAAGAAAAAAAATAAACTTTTTTCTTATGGTTGATGAATTTGTCATTATTTTTATCCTCAAAAAAAATGTAGACGTCCCAAGGGGTTGACTTTGTTAATAAAGACCAATGCCTCGTGATATGATTTCAAGAGTTAGAACCTCCTTGGGTGTAGGACCAAGCCACATCATATCATATTGTACTATCATGCTATTTTATTATAAAAGCATAAACTCAAGAGAAATGACTACATTTTTATTTCCTTAAAAATTTTCAATCATTCATTTGCATGCGTTAATATATAATATATTCAATATTGTAATTTTGTTTATGATAAGAATAATCAATATTATTTGCAGTACCATTTTCAAGAATACATACAAGACAACCACTTTATTTTCAATTTTGCTTCAGTGTTCCATTAAATCGCAACACTATCTCCTCCAGATGAAACCATGTCCTGATATTCGGCCCTTGATTACACCATGTGGTTTTTGCTTGTTTATGGGTAACCGTGGGTTCGTTCATGAAACCCACGTTCAGCTGACTTAGGGGTGAGACCCGTCCTCCTTTGTCTTCTTGGGTGCCCTTTCGTTTTGAGTCTTGGTTCATCTTTCATTCTGGCGGACTTGCTTTACCCTAATTCTGCTCGTTTGCTTCCGTTTCATCTCCTCGTGTTCTTTGATTCTGTGTCTTGGCTTGGCTTTGCGATCTTGTGCTCCGGCATCTTATCCAATTTATCTGTTCCCTCTGTTTCTCGTTTTCGCTTGGTTCTGGTTTTTGCGAGTTTGGCAATAAGGATGGCAAATTTGAGTACAGAGTTTCCTGCGTATCTCTTTTGGTCCTTTCAGGTTTTCTCGCAAAATTGATGCCATCTGCTGAAGACCGAAAATTTCTAAACCGAAGCTTAGACGAGTCCTTTGAAATTATTGACTTCGTTGATCACAGACCTACTGTTCTCAGTGAGGCAGATGAAACGAGGTGGACATCAGCAAAATAATTGTGGGCACAATGGGAGAATCCCATTCATTGGTTCCCAATCAAGATTATATCTGAAGCATTCAAGAAGAACTATGAAGAAACCGAGTTAAAGCAGAATGCCCATAGGATTCTTGAGGAAGCTAGTTCCGTGATGAACTCGAAGTTTAGAGATGCAGGAAAGAAGGTTACTGAAAAGAAAGATGCCCCAACATGTTTGGTTTTTCTTCGTCGAGTCGAACCGGTTTTACTTTTACACTACTTAAAACAAACAAAATATCACTTGGTGTCCATCAAGGGCCAGAATTAATTTTGGTGACGTGGCTTTATCTGGAGCGTTCGCAGCTCAGTGTTGCGCATTAAATGCGCAACACTGAAGCACACCCCCTTTATTTTTCATGTGTTAATTAAGTTTTTTAACCCCTAAATGCTTATTGACATGTTTTTTTTTTCCAATTCTTATTATTATGTTTACTAGTAAAAAACACGTGGCGTGTCTTCCACTTGAAGAATAATTTTAGAATACAAAAAATTATTGGTTAAAAGTCATTGTATAATATCTGAGGATAGTTCCAAACTGAATAGGAAACTTCGAAGCTAAAGATTTATTTTGCAAAACATAAGAAAAAGGTGAAGAAAAATGGGGGAAAAAAGAGAGTGAATAAATGTGTTAATTTAAAATTTACGTTGTGAAGTATATTGTATCATTTATTAGTTCTATTTGTATACTTATGTATATAACATGAATATCTCATCAATTATAATCAACCATGGTATACATCCAATTAGGGGTCATCTCTCTTGTTGTCTCTTCGGATATTCCATCCAGCAAGCTGTGAAAGTACTTGAGTCATCTCATGAAGATCCAAAGCATATTTGTTAGCAAATACAAATAATTATTCACTTTCCTGCAATTGGTTCTACTGTGCTTCAAGCTGGTTCAAAGCTTCTTCGGGTTGCATACAATGGTGAGGTCAAAATATAGCAGTATATAGTCAATTGCAAAGACAACAAGAACTGTTGCTCTGAATACAAATTCATTAATTATTTTGGCTGATGAATATGATAGAGTTGGTTTTCAACCATACCTTCTGAAGAGCTTTGAAGTTACAATTAAAGTCTTCATAAGCAGTAGCAATGACAGATTCAACAATGTTAAGCAAAATCTTTAGGGCTTTAATTGATCCATAGCCGCTCCATATTCTTCTTGAACTACAAGGATGAATTTGTAAGATGTTATTAGTTTGGAGATCAAACACCAACACACAAACAAGGAGTAATGATGAAGCAAGAAAGCAACACAAATTCCTATATGATTCAACATCTCAAAAGTATCTTATTGAACAGTTGATCAAAAAAGAACACTTGATCACAAATTTGACTTCAAGAAAATAAAGCGACACATAAGTTCGATATTGCCAAAAATTTATCAAAAGGCCATTCTTTTCTTTGATCTTATATTCTTCTAAACCATGGGTTTGCAGCAGTCTCCTTTGAATGTAGTAGAGCAAAGTAGGCTTAAAGGCAAACCCTGCAAAATCCAGCCTTTGAATCCACCTTTCTCATGCCTTCCCTTCCTCTCAGATCCCTCGTTTGCCATGATATTCTTAATTGCATCTCTACTTTCAAATCCTCCATTAAATTCTTCGATATTGTTGATTCCAAGCAATCAAAGAGTGGTTAGGCTTAATCCCATAAGGAAAGAATATAAAGGGGTGAAGATTATTAATTGTTCTTTTTTGTTTTTTTTTATGTGTAAAAAGATGAGTGTATTGAAATTACTGGTTAGGTGGGATAACACCCAAAACTAGGATAAAAAAGAGGCCAAAAATCACATTCGGAAGTGAAGCCTTCAGTGCCTGAGTGTAAGCGAAACTGTTTTGCACCATTTGAATGTATGAAAATTTACAATACTCAAATAATTAAGTAAGATGAGGAACATCCTCTAACACCTTTTGGAACTGGATGGGCAGATCCATGACGCCGTCCTGCAAGTGACAGATGACCGTTTGAGTATCCAAAGAGAGTTCAATGACTTAATGTCCGCATTTTCCAGCCTATAGAGAGCAGCCCGCGTACACAGCCTCTTTCAGTAGTGGTGCAAGGAATGTGCATGGCATCTAATAACTCACCATTTGTGTTTTTAAAATAAAAACCTAAGCCACCTGTAGAGGTAGATGTTGAGAAACTTGCATCACAACAAATTGTCATACATTTTTTTTTGGGTCAAAAGTTAAACACTTCATTCATAAACTTGAAAAAAAATACAAACACAAACACCAAACAAAAGCTAAGGAATGGGTCGAGCCCAATAAACCATTAGAATACTGGTTGTGACAACACAGAACCAGAAAAGCATAATGGGTATAATATACATATCCACCACCACCGCCTGTGGAGACACACTACAAAAGCAGACACCGACACAGACATAAACAAGCCACTAGGGCTTACAAACCACACGCCTCAAGAGCGAAAACAGAGCCAGCCACAAGGGCGGATATAGAACATGCCTCATGGGCAAAGATAGAACACGCCACAAGGGCTTACATACCACACGCCTCAAAGGCGAACACAGAGCACGCCACAAGGGTTTACATACCACACGCCTCAAAGGGGAACACAAAGCACGCCACAAGGGCTTACATACCACACGCCTCAAGGGCGAAAACAGAGCACGCCACAAGGGCTTACATACCACACGCCTTAAGGGCGAAAACAGAGCACGCCACAAGGGCGGATACAGAACACGCCTCATGGATGAAGACAGAACACACCACAAGGGTGCCAACTTTGTTATTGAAGCAAAAAGCGCCAGATCTTGTTTTTGAACTCCCATCTTGAAACTGCAAACATGGATACCACCACCAATAGTAGACGAAAAAAATATGGCATAAAAAACATCAGACCACATAATACACAACCAAAGCTCGCATCAACCACTGTCTTTTTTTTTTTATTTTAATAACCGGAAGCTTAAAGCAGTGAAACAGAGATAAAAAAAACAGCAAAAAAAAAAGAAAAGAAAAAGAAGAGATGGAAAAGAGAAGAGCGATGAGGAAGATGCAGAGGAATGCGGATAGTGAAAAGGAGAAAGAAAAATAAAGGTGGAAGAGGCGGAAATGGACGGAGAGAGGCTGATAGCCTCAAGCGAAGAGAGGCGATAAGAGAAGGAGAGAGAGGTGGAGAGCCTTAGTTAGAGATGAAGATGAGGTGGAAAGAGGCGGAGAGAGGCTGAGACCGAAAACGGGACGGAGATAGGCGGAGAGCCTCCGCCTCTTGAAACAACGCCTAGGTTTTTTTCGCCTCAATTAGAGAGAGGATTGATTGTCATAGATTCACTATGATTTGAAGCGTGCACAAGTGGCACCCCACCTTGATTTGGAAAAAATTGATTAGCAAGGGAACTTGAATGCTACGCATTTATTGCGCAACATGTGCTACCGACGGTAGAGATCAAATCTCAATCGAGATTTTGATCTTGACCGTCCATTTCGAAGGTGCTGAAAACCAAAATGGACAGTCGAGATTTGATCTCCACCGTCAACAACTCAATGCTGTGCCTTAAACGCATTGATTAGAACCTTGCCACCTTGTACGATAAAGTAGTTTGTCACTTGAATTTCACCTCCCTGGGACATCACTACTAAAAACTCTAACGCACCCCCTTGCGCCATATCTACGATCATCATCGATGGTATAAGCAATATGAAACCAAATGCAAAAGAAATTGAACTATGGTTTACCAAGCTTTTTAAAGTGTTGCCATGAGTTAATGAAATTAGAAGATGATGGAGAATAAACAGGGGGTGGCAAAAAACCTAGATTTCTTCAAGGGGTGAAGATTAGTTACATTTTAAAGAGTGGTAGATTTCGAAAAGTGGAATAATTGAAAGACAAAAAAATAATTTAAATGTGTCTAACTAATTTGAATCTCCTTTTTTTTTTTCCTTTCTATTTTGGGGTGGGGGAACAAAAAGACATCTAACATATTTGATAATTAATGATTTCTTTAAAAAAATGATACGTGGAGAAATTGAGAATTAAAATTAATTCAACGATTTGAATTTACAATTTCAAACATTATTTATTACTAATTCAAAAGTCTAATTGACGAATACAAAATTGTATTTGTGGAACATGGAATGTAGCCGTGTTCATTGAGTTCATATTCTTATAATAATATTATGATATGATTTAGCTAATCAATTGTCCTCTTCCTCTTCAATTATAGGATACGTGATAAATTACTTGCACATTGCAATGGAAGAGAAAGAAGAAGAAAAAAATACCTGATGATTTTTCATTACAACTTCGCACAATTACAATATTGTAACTTTGTTCATAATTAATTATACTAAACTAACAAAAATTGTAAAAAACCACTTAACATTTATACTTAAATATATAAAACATTGAAATTAAAGGAGTTGCATAATCATCAGTTCATGAAAAATAATATTTTAATTTAGTTCATACTGTTGTGAAATTAGGGAGAAAAAAATATATCTAAAATTTTATTCTTATTATCTGTTAGTAGTATTTCAATTGCCTTCAGAATATAAGAGTTATTCTTCAAAGAAAGATAACCCGAAAAAAACATAACCTTAAAAAATGACCATAACTAAAAACATTACCGATTATCGTTTATGTTGATTTTGTATGGTTATTTATTGTTTAGACTCATGCATAATGTGTTTTAGGCGAAAAAAAGAAAAAAAAAGTCATACATAATGTGTTAATGGACAAAATAGTTATAATTCACTGGAAAAAAAAAAAAACTGAAACACTCTTAAAACACTTCATTTGATTTGCATTTTTATAATCATTAGAAGTTTAAACAATTTTTTGTTCATTTTTATTTTTCATTTTTCATTCACTACTTCACATTATAGTTTGAAATATTATTCCTCTTTATGATATGTCCAACAATCTTATAGCTAATGGTTGCCTATGTGTTTTATTTGAGATGAGTTTATTTGGTTGAGAGCTGGTCCAACCTAATTTTGACAAGTATTGCCAAATGTTCAAACTTTGCATGAATTATAAACAAAGTATTATGTGATCTTTTAGTAATTGTATACACAAATATGAAAAGTAATTAATTATCAAGTCATACATAATATTTTATGCATCTCATATATGACTAAGAGTTCTACTATTTTACATAAAATAGTTCCCCCCCCCACCCCAAGATTAGCCAAGGTGAGTGTATAAAGTGTAAACTGGCCCAAATGAATCTCAATCCCCTTCCCTCCACCCCCCCACCCAAAAAAATAAAATAAAATCACAGGCTACAACTATGGTCCAATGACCATTGTGCCAAGGCCCTCTCTTTTTGTACTCTTTAATTTTTTTTTAGGGCTATGGAAAAATCCTGTATATTGCATGGAGTAAGGCCCATGAGTATTTACAAGCCCATTCAACATGTTTTAATACTCCTTTCCAATCTCTTCCTACGTTTGCCTCCAGATGGATACCCCCAACAAGGCCTTTTTACAAAGTCAATTCAGATGCCACTTTTTGATCATAATAATAGAAAAGTGGCCTGGGTTTCATCATGCGTGATTGGCAAGGAGTACCAATTTTTGCCGTGTCTCAACCCGATTTTGCATCAAGTCATCAACGGTTTTAATGGCAGAAGCAGAGGCTATGAGAGAGGCAGCACTTCACTCGTTAGCTGAAGGTATTGACCATGTTATTTTTTAGTCAGATTGTGAAGAGTTAATCTCAATCCTACAATACCAAAAGCCGCCACCTATTTCGATCCATGCATTCATAGAAGACATTCGACACTTAAGCTCTGCTTTTGAAGAATGCCGTTTTTCTTTCGTTTATAGGAGATTCAATCATGTATCGGATCACCTAGCAAGGAGGGCCAAGTCACTTTTAGGCATGACTAGTTGGCCTTTATCTACTCCCTGGCTACATAATATTTGTAACTCTATTTCCTCGGCTTTGCCTTAATAAATTCGTTTGGTTTACCAAAAAAAAAAAGAAGAAAAAAGAATCCCGTATATAAAAAATAGATCCCCCACCCCAACATATAAAATTATCTCCCTTAGGATTAGTCAACATGAAAATAAGTTGGCCGGGACAAACCTCAGTTTTAGAGAAAAAAATCACAAAGCCAATATAATGCTTGGGAGACCAAAAAGCTCGCCCTTTTGGGAAAACGGCTCTATTCCGTTTCCATTCTAGTGATTATAAGTCCGTCAAAAGCACAAAGTAAATATTTAATCAGATCTCTCAAATGCCATCATAGAGATCTTTTAGGTGGAGCTGTAGAAAGGCTTAATGCCTCCAATTTTCAGTTAATTAGTTATATCTTTTAAGCCGTTGGCCTTGTTGATGTACCATGGTAGAAAGAAAGAAAGAAAGAAAAAAAACAAATCATTAAGAATGCAATGGATTAAACCTAAAATGGCTAGTTGTTTGTTTCATCAAGCAACATTGCTTGAATTGAAATAACTAGATATTGTGTATAATAAGTTGATACTTGATTTCATGTGGGGTTTTTGTTCTCTTAACTAACCTTAAGTACAATTTTAACCCTACTTAAGATGTCATATTTCAATCAAAATGCAATTATATATGATGCATGAATGTGTGCAATGTTACATGTATACATGTAATTTAAATGCATTTGTTATACTTGAGTTTGGTTGATCCTTCTTAAGGTAGTTTTTATTTTTTTGGCCCAATTCTCTTTTTGTATTCAAGTCTACATACTCTTACTCTATTGTTGGGTCTTGTGTTTGACATTCATCTTTGTCTTGTTCCACCTCCCTTGTGTCTTGATCAACTTAGCATTGGTTCCATTTTCTCGTCATGGTTCATTAGGCTTGACTTAATTAGCTACATCTTAAGCAAGATAGTGGAGCTTTGTGTTTATTATCATCGAGATGAATTAGGGGTTAATGTAGCATTTCCCAACAAAAATTAATCTTACAAAGAAGTAACTAGAAAATATAATAAGAAACTTCAACTTGGAGTTCTCTATTTTATCATTAAAGCATCAAAGTATAGAGGCAATGGTATTCAAAATATATCCACAACACTCACACACCACTGCCACCAATCCCACCACCATGAGTATTATGCTAACTGCCTCTGCCTCTCACAACCATGATCTCCACCACCATTTGTTTTATCATGTAATTAAATGTCTATGTTTCTTATGCAATTATGCTTATAAAGTAGTTCGATGATTCTGATAGTTATTGTGGCGTCCTTGTAGATAGAATATCATAGTCATTGTAGGGAATAATAATTAAAGTAATTAGTAAACTTCAAATTTTTTTTCCCGTATCATAGTACATTAAACTACTTGATTTCGTTCGGGAAAAAAGTTACATTACTCGCATAGTACGGACATAAATGTAAACCAACTAAAAATGATTGCTCATGACGATTGTGCACGACTATACGTCACATCAATACGTGCACGACTAAATATCATCATGAGAATTAAAGAAAGATGCGATCAGTTTTATTTGGGGAGGAATAGAGGACAAAAGGAAGATCTGCTGGGTGTCATGGGAGAAAATGTGCCAATCAAAGGATAGGGGGGGGGCTTGGATTTAGGGATCCTCATATGCAGAATATGGCCCTTTTATCCAAATTAGCTTGGAAGATATGGAGCAGTCTAGAGGCATACTGGGTGAGATTTCTGAAACAAATCTACTTTCCCAACTCGATTTCTTATCTTGCTAAAGTTGGATATAATCCATCATGGGCGTGGAGAAGTATTATGGAGGGGAGGAAGATTCTAAAATCAGGACTTGTGTGGGCTGTTGGAAATGGAACAGCTATTCGTGTTTGGGAAGATTTATGGATTCTATCTGCCCAGGGTTTAAAATTCAGAGCTGCAACAGAGATCATAAAGGAATCGTATGGGTATTTGAGTTAATTGATGATGAATTAAGAATCTGGAAGAGAGATCTAATCTATGAAGTCTTTGGTAGGGAGGATGCAGAAGCAATTATTAAAATTGGGATTAGTTTAATTCCAAGGGAAGACAGACAAATATGGGGTCCAGCAATAAATGGAATGTTCTCTGTTAAATCTTCATATCATCACATTCAAAAGATGAAAGAGTGGGAGCATAGCAATCAACCATCATCATCAACAATCTCAAGCAAAAATCAGATATCATCGATGGTATGGAAAAACATTTGGAACTGTGACTCTGCTCCTAAAATCAAAACATGCTATGGAGAACTTGTTTAGGGGCTTTACCTTATGCGGTGGAGCTTTCCAAAAGAATCGAACAGTTTGATTCATGTTGTTGCAGGTGCGGAGAACCTGAATCAGCTGACCACATTTTGCTCGATTGCCAGTTCGCTCACAGGGTTTGGTTTGCTTCTCCTCTCTCTTTCTTGCCACCGAACAACCCTCTGTTGCATAAGGTCATTAGTGAGTGGAGAAGTCGTTTACCCAATGATAAAAAAGGGTTTAAGGAAGCTTCATCCTTGATCGCTCATACCTGCTGGAGGATTTGGAAGGCGTGAAACGATCTGATTTTTGAGGGGCGATTTTGGTCTCCATAACAAGTGATGGAGAAATCGGTGGCTGAGATGCTGGAATACTCGAGCTTCAACGAGAGGAAGGCTGGAGTGGAAACCCTTGATCGTCATGAAGAACCTTCTAGAGACAGCAATCAATGGTGTAAACCTCCTCGTGGTTCGGTGAAGATTAACGTTGATGCTTCATTGAATAGCGTTGCGAGTGGCCTGGGCTTTGTCTGTCGGGACTCGGAGGGAAGGCCCATTAAGGGGTTTGCGGTTCCAGCCCAGTTCAATACAATATTGGTAGGTGAAATCTTGGCTCTTCGAGAATGAATCACTTTTGCATTGGAGGAAGGATTTTGCAGTGTCCTTATGGAATCAGATTCGTCGGTAGCGATTAAATACGTTACCAAGTTGGAACTGATTCCAGTGGACATTCAACACCTTGTTTGGGATGTGGTGATTCTGGCATCTTGGATTCAGATTATTTCTTTTGTTCATGTTAAAAGGGATTGCAATGCGGTAGCTGACTTCCTTGCCGGTAAGGCTGTGTCCGTTAGGTGCCGGACTCTTTGGCCTTGTTTGGATCCATGGTTTTTAGATTTATGTAATCTTGATGCCTTGTGTGGGTCGCACATTAATATATAGACCTATTTCTACCCAAAAAAAATAAAAAATCAATGGCTATAGTGAGAACAATATACTAATATAGTTGGTATCTCCATTTTTCTACATAAGACTATTAAGGGAAACAAATGTAGTGATGAAAACTAATGAAATTATTTTAAAATCGATATATTGTTTTAGATTCTTAAAAAAAATAATAATAATAAAATAAAAAAACTGTTATGTATAATAAAAAATGCACTACATCTATATTTATTATAATTACTTTATAAATTTTGAAGATTGTGGTTAAGTAATAGTTTCTTATATACACAACAACTAATAAATATCAGACCATGCTAAAATTTAACATAATGAAATAGGTTAATCATTTTCAAATATTTAATATTACGTTATCAAAGTTTGCATTTATCTTATATGAAATGAATTTGAATATAAATATAGAAAAGAGGGTTGATCATGATATTAGTGTGAGGATAAAGCTACATATCACGCCAACAATGGCAAAATAATAATGTTATACACATGGAACTGACATGGTTAGAGTAGAAGAGAAAAATAACCACACAAATTAAGAGGGAAATTGTGCCATGGCATCACCTACAGATAAGTGAAAATAATCTGTCGAGACAACCAGGTTGAACCATAGTCAACGGGCTTTACCCGATCAAGATTGGAACGACAAGTTAACTTGAAGGTTCCTTAGCAGTAAGGAATTCAACAGTTATGGTAGAAATCGTGATCCTGCCAGATTTGGAATAGGCAATCGTGCCTATAAAATAACATGCAACCACTCAAATTTGGGAACCTAACCTTACGATTGAACGGTCACAAATAGGTCTTATTGATTGATCCTATAGTCAAGAATGGAAGGTAAATCTTATATATGCTGATGTGCAATGTGAGGAGGAGAGAATTGAATCGTCTCCCATTTATTCTAGTTTTCAATTAAGCTCTGCAACTAGTTAGAGCTCTTTAGTGGTGCATTCATTGTTTTAGCCAATTGAGGCGGCTTCCCAACCGACGAGTCATCCCACGTTTGATATTTGTTTTGTAGGCTTCCGGTAGTTGGAAAATTTACAGACACTTCATTTTGACATTGCCTGTGGGAAACGATTCAAAAAGTCACGTGGATACAAGGTCATCACTATTGAGAAATGTGCAAGGCATAATCGGAATCCGATTCATCCAACCCCCCCCGAGGTGAAGATCCGCTTCTTTAAGAGATCAAGGAGTGGGGAGAAGAAGTTAATGATGGTGGATTATTGGAAGTTCAAAATAATGAAGGACCAATTGTTTCAGCAACACAAGAGCAGATGAACTAGATGTAGTTCAGTTCCTTGACATGTAGGCATTACTTAGGAGCATGGTGAGAAGCATCGGGGTTTCGAGGAATCCGAATCCTTACGATCAAGAAGAAGCAAGACACCATGCCCGATAGATGAGAAGGAGAGTGTCGCCAACAATATGTGAATGACCATAGGGTTTGGGAATGGAGTGCAATAGAGGTAGCTAGTCTGTGAGGACTAAGTTGGTTGGTGCTATAGGGGAAGTATCTGAACTACATGTAGTATGTCACCGTATGACCTTGCATTGGATTAGAAACCTCGACATGAGCCAGTACTTATGCCAATGGTCGTGGTGAGAGAGTGTAGACCTAAACCCCAGCCATGGTTGATTGACGAAGACTAAACCCCTTGCCCGGGATTCCAACAGAGGCAACCAGTCCTTGAGGGATCAGAGTGACTAAACCTACCCAGAAGAGGGCTAGTGTCTTGTGAATGATGACGAGATGTACTTCAATTGCTATGTGACGTTAGTTGTTTAGCTATATCATGATGGTTGATGATGTGATGTAACTATGGTGGAGGGTATCCATATTGGATATATATTGCTTGGGATATCAGGGGTTGTGGTATGGGACACTACTTATTGATACCCTCAGCACGATCATGGTTGTTGGATGACATACATAAGAAGTCTAGATTGTATGGTTAGATTACCATACATGCTACTACCCTTTCGGCAGGGGTATTGAAGCCGATGACCCGTGATGACTATGATGTGACTAAAACTTTCTCATCCTACAGTGGTAGCCAGTCTGTGTGAATATTAAGTGGTCCATTGTTGATCGTGCATTGGTTAGGGTTGGGCTCATGGGAGTCCAAGGAGCGGCTAGGAGTCGTGAGGGGATATGAGAGCATCCGCCCTAACAATATGTGGATGAACATGGTTAGGGAATGGAGTCCAACAGAGGTAGCCAGTCCGTGAGGATTCTCATTCTTAGGACAATCAACCAGGGCTGGGGTTTAAGTCAACACTCTTTTACCACGACCATTGGCAATGAGTAGTGGTGCATGTCGGGGTTTTTAATCCAATGCAAGTCATCTTGGTAACATACTATATGAAGTCCATATACTTCCCCATTGGCACCAACCAACTCTGTTCCATATCCTTCGCAACCTAGGAATGAGAACCCTCACGGATTGGCTACCACTGTTGGGCTCCACTCCCTAACCCTATAGTCATCCACATATTATTGGGGCGGATGCTCTCACTACTCCTCATGTCACATAGGCCGCTCCTTAGACGTCCATGAGCCCAACCCCAACATATGCAACCCTACCATTGCATGAACAATAGTGGACCACTGAGTCTCCGCACGGATTGGTTACCTCTGAAGGATGAAACAAAGTCACATCACCATTGTCACGGGTCATTCGGCTTCAATTACCCTACCGAAAGGGTAATAGTATGTAGGGTACCTAGCCATACAATTATAGATTCCTAGGTATGTCATCTGTCATCCAGTAGTCATGATAGTGCTAGAGGCATTAGTGAACATGTGTCCCATACCACAACTCTCTGATATCTCAAGCAAAGATACCCAAATGGATACCCTTTCCATCATAACTACACCACATCAATCAAGACCATATCATGCTCAATTGTTCAATATCATAAAGCGATAAAGCATATAAAGACATCACAACAATAGGTGTACAATAGTATGATAATGAATTATAGAACTACAACAAGGTACATGATTAATGAAAATATAGGAAACAACTAATTTATCATATACAAATAATCAAGATAGTGCGTCCTTAATTATAATTAAGTAAAAGTTTAATAGAATGCAACCAAACCACAATTACAAGACCTTCAGTAGACTTAGAAGACACCTAAGCATAGGGTTACAAGAAAACATAAGAATCATGAGTCAAATCAGAGCAACCACAAATCACACACAGCTACTGTGACCCAGCTAGTCGCTTGGGTCAGACGACTGCCTTGAGCAACTGTCCCTGTTACAGACAGTTTCCAACTCCGAAATTCAGACCTTTGATCATCCGATTTCAATTCACTTTTGGGATGATCTTAATCCGAATTTCAATCTTAACAAGTCTATAACAAATGAGCAAAACAACAACCTAAAATTGACATTGATCTAACACCCAAAATATCTCCCTTTATTAGGTCCATCATTTATTTGAATGCAGGGATTCGTTTTCGGACAAGATCTTCTCAAGAACATTGAAAAGGGAATAGAACTAGTCACAAAAGGTTACCACCAACAAGAGGAGATGGATCTACATCATTTCAAAATCTAGAATAAGAGAATTGAGTGAAGGGGGTTCACTTACCTCAACCAGATTTGCAAATAGACGAGGGAAACAGATCCATATCTCAAACCATGCTTTCCTCACCTTCCGATACATGTTCTCTGCCTCCTAGACGTCCACAACAACAACCCCAAATATAATAGTGAGTTAAAAATACGAGATTTTTTATTTATAGAGGACGGGGGCAAATTATAGCTAAATCCCACAAGCAGACCATGGTGGTCGCTTGGGGTGGCTGATTGGCCCAATTAATTGCTTTAAGCAACAATCCCCTAGTATATTGTTGCACTTGGGTGTTTTGCTCAAGGGGTTGACTCCCTAACCTCAACCTAACCCTAAAAAACACATGGGGGAGGTCTTATCTTCATTTTAGACATCTCCAAAGTCCAAACACCATTTGCCTTCTACCAAATATCCAACTTCCCACAAAGGAAGGTTCTTCATCAAGAGAATCTAGATTCATGGGTTCAGAGTATGGAGCATAGACTTCTATTCGGACACTCCATAACTTAATCCGACTTGACCTTCGGTTATTGGACCTACAATATGGATTACAGGTTAAAATTACGGGATTGTTACACTTTGATCATTAAAATTAAAGGTAGATTTTATTTCAATAGATCTAAGTCATTTTTAATCCAAGTAAAATTACATTCTCATGAATGATGTTAAAAAAAGATCAACTAAGGACATACTATTATTTTTATGACAAAAAATCCCTTGGCCTTTATCGATTTCATTTATTCAATTTACTAAATATTGAATAGAGGCATGGGGTACCACAATTTGGTGTTGGAGTAATTTTCCTAGCTACTAGTTGATGGAATAAAATTAAAGAAATATAAAACATTTTGGTCATAAGAATGACAATGTGTTTACTGTTATTATATATCTATGTATATATTACAGATGGGACAAATGGAATATGTCAATTTTTTTTTTTAATTTAAAAATATATTGAATCAAACTTGAGAATTTTATCAGGTCCATTTATGTCAGGGGCATGTTCATTAGTTACATCAAAATGCTGATATTAGATTTAGAAGATAGACATTTTTTTTGTTTTAATTTAATCTTAACCATTTGATATGACTTATAGACACGTGTCACTGACCCAAAAGAAAATCGATGGTCTATTTCATTGTCAGAAATGAACCTAATAAAATTCCTAAACCTGATTGGTTCAAATGAAAATTACCTCAATAATTAGTTGGATTCAACATTGTATTAACACGTTTATGTTTTTTTTATGTTATCACATGGCAAAATTAGTTTAAGCTGAAACCTACACATTATTAGGAGATTCTTAATCTACTCTTTTTTTTTTTGGTAAACAATTCTTAGTCTACCCTGACCTCTATAATTTTTTCGAATACGTTTTAGTTGAACTTTATCACATGACAAGTATTTTTACATTTATGCTATGGATAATGGATTCAGGAATTTAAATTGTTATTCTAAGGTGACCGATGCTTGGGAATTATGTTTGTCATTATCAGCCCAACAATACATGTGACCTTATGGATTTCATCACTTGGCCTCAATGCAAACGTGGTTCCCATCTTCTATTGAAAAGTAACCTTTTTAGTTTAAGAAAATTACATATACCTCCTTTAAGATATTAGAAATTTTGTTTTCATCATGGATCAATCTTTAAAATTACATGCACTACTCCCTCATTTTATAATAATTAACATTTAAATACTAGGTGTTAGAATTATAATTTTGTTAATTGATACGTTCTTATTGCTAAAACAAACTTATTTTTCTTAAAATAATTTTATATTAATTAAAAAAATAGTCCATCCATTTTCAATCTCCCTTCCTCACCTTAGCCCCCAATCTTGGCCTCGGCACCAATTTATCTCAGTATTCAGAGGCATTTGATAATATCCAGCTGGAGTTAAATGCTAGGTATCTTGAAAAACAGAAGTGATATATGATTTTAAAACTTTGATGGAGGAAAATGTGATTAACTACTCTTCTGTAATGAGAATCCAATAAAGTCCGTTACTTGCAATACCAGCGTCCGAGTCGGATGCCAGCGTTACACCAAGCTTCATTCGTATTGGCTATCACTATCAACTGGAGATGGGTTCGGTTTACGTGTAAAACACCCATTGGCTGGTTGCCTTAAAAGTGACCCTAGGTCGCGTCACTGATGTTATATCCACAAATGGATTTAAGAAATTTCTGTAAGGTGTCTTATTTTTTTCCCCCAATTAGGTATTGTAGACGTGATAAACGGACGAAATAAACGTCAAATGACCAGAATATCCATAACATTGAAACAAATGACGCGTAAAGGCAAGGGCGTTATTACTCCATTGACCCGTCGCTTGTTGTACTTTCTGGTTCAGTCAGCAGATAATCCGGTCAGCCCAACTTACACCATGCGAAGAACAACGTTAATGTGTGCGATTCCGACATGCATCCTTTAAATGGTGGCGCCACTTGTTTTTCACACTAAAAATCGATCCCAACACATTTTAGAAATTTAGATATCGGGTTTCATACTAGAAATCGGTTCTTTCAACACGTTCAATAGGATTTAAATTGGTTGTTTCAACACGTCCAATTTAGAATCAGTTTCATACTAGAAATCGGGTCCACGAGGATTTAGATACCAGTTTCATACTTAAAATGGGTTCTTCCAACACATCGAACAAATTTATCAAGTTCATACTAGAAATTGGTTCCAACTTCCAACACACTGAAACGGATTTAATCGTCTTGTGGTTAAAAAGTGTGGTATTTTAACGAATAGAGATGGACCGGGTTGGCCACCAGGTCACCCAACCAACAAGGAAGAACAAGGAGGGTAGTTTGGTATTTTGAAGTCACGGTATATTCGGCTTTGTACTATTCTTCGGACGTGAACGCCAATTAAACCTAAATTGATAAGCGAACAAGATCCCGAAAGTTCCACTATATTATAAGCAGCGCCCGATTTACTCTACAGATCTCTGTGTCGTGGAGCGGTAATTCGTTCTCTGTTGTTGCAATGGCGACTCCGGCAAAAAGCCCTACTCTTTTCATTTTCGTCGCACTTACAATTCTCTCAGTTGTTGCCGCCGAAGTGTACTTTGAAGAACGCTTCAAAGGTATAACTGATCTCCGAAATGTCTGATCACTTCTGTTGTCCTCATTTGCTCCGATTTGTTGGCGCATTTTGATCTATCGATGGGTACTGAAATTTCGTGGTTCGTTCTAGTTCTACATTGATCTGGTTGATAGGATCAGTATTATACTTGTATATGGCTATAGCGTTGATTCGGTTTTTAGCTTTATATCTGCGGTACATTTCGTGAAAGCTGTGATTTTGATTTGGTGATCTATCAGGGTTTTGATCCGGTTTATCGTAGTCGACATCTAATTTTGCACTTGAGTTTATATTTCATGGTTGAAATGCAAGATTTAGCATTTATATGCAGACAAAATGTCTTCCGAAAAGAATTGTTCGTACAGAATCGAGAGTTTGTGGAGCAATGCTCTCCAGTTGGAAATTTCGAAGTTAATTTTGAACATTTATCTGTGTTTATATTCTGATTTCCAACTCATTCCATAGCTGCTATGTAGTTTGGTTTCACTTCAATGTTGTTAGCAATTGTGTATGCGTTGGTTCATAGTTTGCGATTGTTAACATTTTTCCGTTTTGTGTAATTAATAATGCTAATGATCTTTGTGAATTTAATGGTATTGGATTCTGGATTGTTTTGGCCATATCTCAAGTGGTACTTCTGATGGGGATTTCCGGATTTGTCTGAATTCTGATTTCCTTACCAATCTTATATTAATTCTTATATATTTCGTACGAAGATTAATTTGTGCATTAAAATTGTGCGGCATGAAGTGTAGGGCAATTAGGAGGCACTAGTAAATTTCATTGAATTAACATCTCCATCAGTACAAGTTGATTGTGTCCTCCATGTTCCTATGGCAGATTAGTATTTTCCAATTTGGTTTTTGTTTGAAAATGTAATATAGGTTTCTGTTTATTAGTTTTGAAAATTTTACTCTAATTGACTTGGATTCTGTATATTTTTACTGATATCGTGGATGAATATTAAGATGGATGGGAGAACAGATGGGTCAAATCTGATTGGAAGAAAGATGAAAACATGGCTGGGGAGTGGAACTACACGGCTGGAAAATGGAACGGAGACCCTAATGATAAAGGTATCCTTGTTACCCTTTTGCTCTAGTCTTTTGTTTTATGGTGTTTGAAGAATTTTATGGGTTCTTTAGTGCAGCCTCTTTAATACTCCTGGGTATTCATTGGCTCTGATATTTGATGCAGGTATCCAAACAAGTGAAGACTACCGGTTTTTTGCAATCTCAGCTGAGATTCCTGAGTTTAGCAACAAGGATAAGACTTTGGTTTTCCAGTTCTCTGTAAAACATGAGCAAAAACTTGATTGTGGTGGTGGCTACATGAAGCTGCTCAGTGGTGAAGTAGATCAAAAGAAATTTGGTGGTGACACACCCTATAGGTAATGAACAACTCTAAACTTTATTCTTATTTTCCCCCCTTCCCATACACAATAAGAATGACATAACTTGCTATTGTTTATACTGGTGAATGGCAGTATCATGTTTGGACCAGATATATGTGGTTACTCCACCAAGAAAGTTCATGCTATCCTCACACGCAATGAAACAAACCACTTGATCAAGAAGGATGTTCCTTGTGAGACTGACCAACTGACGCATGTTTACACTTTCATACTTAAGCCAGATGCAACATATAGCATCCTTATTGACAACGTGGAGAAACAATCTGGGAGTCTGTATAGTGACTGGAGTATTCTCCCACCAAAGAAAATCAAAGACCCTGAAGCCAAGAAAGTAAGTCCTCTTGTAGTTGTCCTGTAATTTTTTATTCCCAAATAAATCTTCACTTTTAGTTACTAGCCACATGTTAATCTGCAGCCAGAAGATTGGGATGACAAGGAGTATATTCCTGATCCTGAAGATAAGAAGCCCGAGGTATGCATTCCTTCTAAAGTCATATGGTTTTTGTGATATCTACTCTAATATATGAGTCAACTCTCTACTATATTGTACTCAAAAGCAGACTGATAAATTTTTTTTTGGGGTGTGCAAAGGGCTACGATGACATTCCAAAGGAGATTCCTGATACTGATGCGAAGAAGGTATCTGATCCACTGCTCTTGGTTTTCTATATATTTTTTAGTATTCGGGAAGCTCCTCTTATCTCTAGGCTTAAACTAAATACCGAATGTTGTGTTCCTCCTTGTAGCCAGAGGATTGGGATGATGAGGAAGATGGTGAATGGACAGCACCAACCATTCCAAACCCAGAGTACAAGGGTCCTTGGAATCCAAAGGTTTGTGTGATTCATTTTGAAATAACTCTAAGCATGACTTATGTTGTTACTGAGCTACAGTCTTTTTTACTGATACTCGTCATCTGCAGAAAATTAAGAACCCAAACTACAAGGGCAAATGGAAGGCACCTATGATTGACAACCCAGGTACTGACCAATCTATGTTATCAGTGTCATTACCTTTGAATGGTCACTTTCCTTGGCACTAACGTTTTCAATCCTTATGCTCCCAGATTTCAAGGATGACCCAGATATTTATGTTTTCCCCAATTTGAAATACGTTGGTATTGAATTGTGGCAGGTATAATAGTACTACTACTTCACAGCAATTCTTCATATTTTTAGAACTAAATAAATGCTAATGAGCAAGATATGTACATTTCAGGTAAAATCAGGAACATTGTTTAACAATGTTTTAATTTGCGATGATCCGGAATATGCCAAAAAGTTTGCTGAAGAAACATGGGGCAAAAGCAAAGATGTACTAAACTTCTACTCTATCTTTGTTTGTTCTTCAAAGTTGTCTCCAAAGAAAAATAGAAATTCACTCTTAAGATGCTTGGTTTTGTAGGCTGAGAAGGCAGCATTTGAGGAGGCTGAGAAAAAGAGAGAAGAGGAGGTATAGTGTTGCATTTAGCATTTGCTGTCTGCATTTCTTTGTGGGTTTTGCCTGTGGCTGCTGTGCCTGTGAATTTAATGAGCAGGAGAAACTTCTACTACCCTTGTTCTGGTTCTGCTGCTCATGCAATAAGTGTTGATACTGGAAACGTAAGTAGGCTAGGATTTGCTTTTAACTCGTTTACCTGACTTCTTTTGATCCATTCTGCAGGAATCAAAGAGTGATCCTCCTGTTGACTCCGACGTAAGCTCTGTTTCTCACTGAAGAAATTCTATTAATATTCTTAATGTATTCTATTTCTGATTGTACCACTGACTATTTTGCAGGATGATAATGAGGATGATGAATCTGATGATTCTGAAGGTGATAAAGCAGATAGCGATGAAGCTGAAGACAAGGCTGAGGATGATGAGGAGGGTGTGCATGTATGTAGCAACCTCCTATTTTGCAAACCTATGCTTATTTTGATCCAAGTTCGTCTTTGCTTGCTTCTGACTTTTGTTGCACATATGTATGCTCTTTTGCAGGATGAACTGTAGCGTGGATCTCTTGAGAAAAATAGTGAAGGCAGTTTATCCTAGGAATGACATCTGGCAACAAAAATTTTCCAGCTTATGATTTTTCTTTTTTTTTTGGTTGTAGTAGTCTTTATAGTGAAGAATGTTTACAGCAGCGTGCATTCATGTAGCTATCATAGCTAATATTTAGCTTTCATTCTTGTTTGCTATTACTATCTAAATTACCATTTAAAATTTCATTTTGATAACCATGTTATGTAGCTACCAAGTGAAATCGCTGCCCGCATATTTATTCCTCAACCCACACTGCCACGCCCTCGTGCCCAATTTGTCTGACAGGTCAGACAAAGGAGGGTCAAGTTCCACGGTCAAGACCTTCGATCAGTCATAAGAATCCATTTACCTCAGCTGAAAACAGTTTCTAGAGTATTTTTCAGAGAAGGTACCCAACCTAAGTAGCACGCAACCCTTCACGAATTACGCTGGTTATGGCTTCAGGTGTGTTCGGATCATCTATCTACAGGAAGAGAGAGGGATATTATAGCATATGGGTTAGCTAAAACGCATTGTATATGGTGTGGAGTTCTCCTTGCTGTATGATGCTGATGAAAGACATACGAGTCAGAATTTACATACCTATTACATTTATATTCCATAGTAATCCGAGATACTTAAATATTATATGCTCGTAAATAATATATCATGCAAAGCTGTAATACAATTCAATATTTTATACAATATATATAACAATAAAAATAATAGTTAGTGCGTATAATGGTTCATATATTTTCTTTCACCATACTGTTGGATCCACTGACTCACATTTTAAAATTTTCTTTCATTCTTTCAATCATGGATAAGAATTAAAAGGTCAAGTTTCTCACGCACTAGTGTTTTACTAGTTTTATGTAAATAATAAGTATAAATAAAAAGGCAGTAGGAATTAGAATGAAAAGTTAATAACAATGACACCTAATAGAATCACATTATCTATTTTTACTTAGCAACAATTAGGGTTTTTTTGATCGGGCAAATATTTAATCATAGAGTTGATAAATCTTTCTGCTTTACATTGAATTGGATTCATAACATAAATAACAATATCAAAGTTTTCTAATTGATTCACCATGAATTAAATATTGAATCCTATAGTAGAGGAAGAACTTTTTGCCCGAATCCAAAGTAGGATCCAATATAAATTTTGGTTGAATTCTGCATTAAGTGAATTTCATTAAAGATAACTTGAACTTCTTTCACCAAGCTTGCCCTATTGTGGGCGTTGAGCAAACAATTAAAAGATCCAACCTCTACAGTTTCATCAATCAAAGAATAACAATAGTCATAAATCTGAGGAGGCTGAAGTTCGTTAATATAACTTTTTAATCTAATCAAAGCATGGATGAAGCAGAGAAACTAAACGAGGTTCTGTGCAGAAATGGAGAAGAAAATTCTTCCCGGTTTTGAAAATAACCGGTTTCTCTTAGTTCAGACCAACTCAGAAGTTATCTTAGTTCAGACCAACTCGGTCCTTTGTGGCCATGGGGACGAGCGCTTCTGTGACTGACCAGAAAAAGTGAGGGTGCGTAGTACGCTCCCAAGTTCCCGCCATTCCTGAGCAACTGAAAGGCTTTCCATATTTCCTTGTATTTCCGTTTCAATTTCCCGCCACCAGTCAAATCGTATATTCTCATTTCGTTCGCCACAACTCGCAAGGCTACTGCTTCGATCTTCTGAAGCGACATTTTCTCATCTCTGCTTCCACAGTTCCTCTTACACCAGAAAAAGCTCCTCTCTGCTTACTGTCATCTGAATGGCGCCTTCACGTCGCCTCAGCAATGGCCGATCTGCGCTGGTTAATCAACAACGCCAAATCACCAGTTTCTTCTCCCCCACCAAGACCTCCACTTCTCCTTCTTCGACCTCTCCTGCTATATCAAAGCAAAACCCTAAGCCTGACCCTGCTAACCCTAAACCTAGCCCTTCTCCTACCACTACTCCACAGACGAAGGAGAAGAAACCCCTTTTAATCATTGGTCCTTCTACTAATCTTTCCCCCCTATGCCTCCTCCAGAGGTGGTGACGACGCCTGATTCTGGGAAAAGATTGTATGGCGATGAGGTTGTCGGGAAGAAACTCAAGGTTTATTGGCCATTGGACAAGTGCTGGTATGAAGGTTGTGTTAAGTCATTCGATATGCTATCTTGTAAACATTTGGTTCAGTATGAAGATGCTGAGGAGGAGGAATTGGATCTTCAGAAAGAAAAGATTGAGTGGGTAGAGGAAGTGCCAAGAAGCTTTCGCCGGTTGCGCCGAAACTCAGTTCCAGAAAATGTAGTATTGGATGCGGAGGAGAATTCGGAACGGATAAGCGTAGGGGATGATTCTACTGATGAAGTTTGGGGGAAGAATGCAGGGAAGGAGATGGTTGAAGATGATTCAGAAGAGATGGATTTTGTTGAAGAAGCAGAAGAAGATGGAGAAGTAAAGAGCTTGATAGTACCACACAGCAGGACTTTGGGGTCGACAAAGAGAAAAATGCTTAAACCGGAAAAGTTGGGTTCTGGTAAGAAGATTAAGGGTGGCGGGAATGTACAGAATAGTGCATCAAAACATTCTTTGGACGACAAGGGAACTAAATTAGCGGAGCCTGTGAATCGTAAGTGGGTTTGATATGGTTAGGATTATTGGGATTAAGTTAGACCATCTTGGAGTTGATTTAACTGTAAATAAGGGTTTGCTTTAGGTCTATTCAAAACAATATTGACATAAGTTCTGATACGAATAATTTTAGCTTTCATACCCCTAAATTTGTTCATGGGCAGTACATGTCGTTTTATTGCTTATGGTCTATGATAACAGTTTAGTGGGCTTGTTGCATGTGCCATCTTTCTCCAGGTTCAGTGTTTTAACCCGATTGTGTTTCAATGACTGGTGCTATATGATAAAAAACCATGATTAAGGCCAGTTGCTTCCCACTTGTATGTGTTAACTTGATTGTCTCATCTCATGTTGCACCTCCTTAACTTCTATGGTGAGGAGAAAACCCTAAGGAAGTCCCGAACAGTCATTCTCTGAAGATGATATAGAGATTCTTGTACAATATCAGACTAGAGAAGTAGATTTGGTATTCCAGCTTAGCTGGGAGAAAACTGCTCCTACTATTGAGAAAACAAAATTAAATTATGAAGAGATATTAGAAAATTCTAGCTTAGAAAATTAGTGCATATCCTTTATACCTTGAGCTGAGACGTCACTGAATTCCTTTTCAGATTTCTCTACTTGAATTAATGCATCCAATTAATTTGGTCATCCAAGTATCCTTTATACCTTGAGCTGAGAAGTCACTGAATTCCTTTTCAGATTTCTCTACTTGAATTAATGCATCCAATTAATTTGGTCATCCAAGTTACAAAATTTAATCTCTATGCTGTTGTTTTTTGTACTTGCCATCCTACAAAGCAAAAGATAAAAAAATGTATGGTGTTAAGGATCATAAAATGTGGTTCACTTTTGTTTGCGATGCACAGAGTTTTACACTTAGCATAATTAAAATACATGCCTTCATGTTTTGGAGAGCCCTTTTGGCATTGATAGAATGGGTGCACGTGCCCTCCGTTATTGGTCCACTTAATATGTAAATGTATCCATCCTTTTGGCATTGATGGAATGTGTGACTTGGCATCCATCATTGGTCCATGTAATCGTCTTTCTCTGTGACTGATTTTGAAATGCTTTACTGCAGGGGAACACATGCCTGATATCATTGACAACAAGTTAATAGGTGATGTTGCAGATCGATTTGGTGCAAGGGAGGCAGAAAAATTTCACTTCCTAGGGAAGTAAGTTTTATTTATCTTAACTACCCTTCCTGCGCCCCTTCCATGTTCTAAGGCTCTTGGATTCCTTATCTTTTCCCCCCTGTTGATATTTAATGTTTTCGTATTCTCATTTTTATGAAGGTTTTGAAATGGTAGTTAGACATCATTAATTCATTACTAGTCTATCAATTTAGCCTTAGGTTGCTTTGGTATTGCGGTAGCTTGAGGGTCATCAGTAGCAGTTATATCATTTGCGACCTGTCTGCAGAGGAAGCAGAGATGCTAAAAGGAGACTTCCGGGGGATGTAAATTATGATCCAAGGACTCTTTACTTGCCTCCGGATTTCTTGAAAGGTTTATCAGGTGGACAGGTAATTGATTTCCATAGAATTTTTTAGGTTCTTTTTAATTTTTTTTTTTCTAGTGGAGGAGGGAGGGTGAGGGGATGACGGGATTTTTGCTTTCTATTTTAATTTACCGTTTAACTTGTAGAGGCAATGGTGGGAATTCAAGTCAATGCATATGGGCAAAGTTCTTTTTTTCAAGGTATTGCCGTGCTTCATGTAGCTTGAATTGGATATGTTGTTTAGTCTTAACATAAGTTCTATTCAAATGGCAGTTATCTTAACTTTTCATCATTTTGGACCAGATGGGCAAATTTTATGAATTGTTTGAAATGGATGCACATAGAGGAGCAAAAGAACTTGATTTGCATACTGAGGTCACATGAGCATGTGACATATCCTTTTTGTTTCTGTGGTTTCCTCAATGATCTCTTGGGTGACAGTAATCGGTAATTAGCTATTTATGTGCTTTTCTATTTTCAATTCTTTGCTTCCGTGAAATTGACTCCATGGACTCCCCAGCTCTTTCTGTTTGGCTCTATCTCTTTCCGTTGTCCTCTTTCCCTCCCTTCGCAAATTCTGGTTATGTTGGAAGGGGGTTTGGAATGTTTTGTATGTAATTGCCTCTTGTTTTTAGCCCCCCCCCCCCAAAAAAAAAACCCTAATGTAGGTCTAGACCAGATGCTGCTGAATGAACCAAAGGGATTACCAAGGGCATTGCGATTCTCAGCAGTGGGATCTCAAGGATCTTTACCTCTCTTTGCTGTGCTGTTTGGTTCCTGGAGATGTGGCGTAGTCTCCAAGAAATCAATGGATAATCTGTTGAGGGAATCCCAAGTTTAGCCCCTGCTCAATTTGCTGATCTATGTAACCCAGGTTCTGGGCTTTTTTTGGGTTTTTTTTTTTGTTTTCGCTCTTAATACTTTTTTTTTTGATTTTTTTTAATTTTAGGGACCTTGAATGATGGGATAAGATTGGGAATTTGGGATTAGGTGTTTAGTTATAGCCAAGATGGGAAGGGTTAGGAAGAAAATGGGGAAAGTTTAGGTTAATACAAATTTGGATGGCTCGGAGAAAATCACATCTTGGTTATGAAAGGGTTAGGTAGAATTAGGGTTTTAACAAAACCCAAGATGAATGAGATGGGAAACTAAGGCTTTAGTTAGATAAATGGGATGGAGTGGGGTTTTAACAATTTAGGAAAAGGGTTGGGGAAAAGTTAGGGTTTTAACAAAACCTGAATGGGAAGAGCTTGATAGGTTTGTGGTGATGTGACCACGAGTCTTACCCTTGGTCGAAACCCTAAGTGGCACCCACTTGATAGCTCTAAGAAACCTCCATAGGCTGGCCGAACCCCTAGGAGGGGGTATTTTGGGCATTTTCAGCCCTATTTTATTGCGGGAATTAATTCCAGATTTAGTCCTAGAGTCCAATCTGGTTAATGCTTCTTCACTTGAGTTAGTAGTTAGTAGTTTAGTATCCTAAGGAGTTCTTTTTCAAGTAAACTTCCTTAGAGTTTTATCTAATCTTTCATTTTCAGCATGTGTCTTTTATTATTTAGATTCTATTTCAAGGGTCAAGATTATGTGGTGGGATCCTAATCTATAAAGAATGCCACTTAGACTCTAGTTCTTATAGTAGGCTATAAATAGCCTATTCTTTCTTTGTAGTTCTTCAAGTTTGATTGAATACAATTAAAGTATTTGCGAGGCATTGGGTCGTGGTTCTCTTTGGGTGGGTGAATGGCAGATTTTGAAGCATTCATCCCCTACAATCATGGTGGGAGATCTCGCAAGATATCTCAGTTTTTTCATAAATCGAGACTAGATCTGCAAAATGGGATATCTCGCTCGATATCTCGCCATATCTTGCCCCAGATATTGCCATATCTCGCTGGAACTCTCGATTTTTGCCTTTTTTTGCGGATTTCAGCCAAATTTTCACTTGCAACTACTTTTAGCACGTCTACAACATCAAAGGAAATCAATCATTCTCTACTTGTCTTATGAACTTATGCGTTAATGACTTGTATAGAACTTCTAACGGTTGTATAATTTTATCATTCTATTCTTGAAAGTCAAGATTGTAATACTCATATGGATGGAATCTTGATGATATTTAAGTTATTTGCTGTATTTGATACACTTGCCTTTTTATTTTTATGCCTTAATGGTTTTTTATTACATGATATATAACCTTGCATCCTCTAATCCTACAGCATTTTGGTTTCACACTTTGGGTAGATTTAGAAATCATACTTAGGGATGTTTTCTCACAACTCCAAGGCCACCAGTGTGTTCAAAATGCCTTAAATAGACTAAATACCAAGTTTTAGCCCAAATGGGACCTTAAAACCCACCGAGATGGGCTACCGAGTTGACGCCAAAAAATGGGCATATGTCGACGAGATCTCACTGAGATGGTCGAGATCTCGGTATTTATGGTGTTGAGATCTCGCTCGAGAGTGAGATTGATAGGTCCCTAGTATCACAAGTCTACACTCGACAGGGAAAGTAAATCCCTAAATTCTAGGGAAGGAAACGATTGGCAGATTTGAAGAGTCTTATTGTATTCAGGTTACTTTTTAGGATTAGATTGAAGAGTCATATTACATTCAGGTTACTTTTGAAGAGTCCTATTCGAATTCAGGTTACTTTTGAAGAGTCCTATTCGAATTGGGATGATTCTGTTAATTAATATTGTAGGAACGTAATTGCTATAAATAGGGGGAAGGAAGAGTAGAAGAGACATGTTTTGAGATATAGAGAAGTTTATGTGAGAGCCATTGCTCTTGGGTAGCCGTAGGAATCACCTACTGCTGGTAGAATGTATTGTTTCTTATTCAACTTTATTCAAATTCCCTTTTTTCTTCTTGAGTTATTCCACCTTGTTAAGTAACCTCATTCAGGTACCTAACAGAGATCTTCTACCATGCCTACAATCAGCAAGCATTCTCAAGTTCTAGCAGCTATTACACTATCACAGCAGCTCTCACCAAGTAAGTAAACACCCCAGCCACTTTCCCCCTCTTCTGTACCCACACAAGGATCCCCTGATCCCCTCCCCCTTGCTGCCACAACAGAGCAGCAGCCCCTGCAGCACCTCTTAGCCCCTGCCCCTGCCCCTGCCCCTCACCCCTCACCCCTCACCCCTCACCCCTACAACCCTCCCCAGTTCAATCCCCACTTCCCCCAGCATCTGCAAGCTTCCCCACGGCAACACTAAACCCCCACTCCCCGCAATTCCAATTCCCCAGCCCCTTGACCTTCTCCCTGTAGGATCGTGCCAACCCCTTGGCCATAGTCCTATTGTTAGTTTCCTAAATAAACCATATTCATCTTCTTCCCGAAATTTCTGCAATTCATCTTCAACATCTAGACCTAACTCTAATTCAACCTAAACCCTCACCAACACTCTAAATCCTTTAGGAATAAGTTGAAAGTACAAAACTTAACAGTCCCTTTCCCCCATCCACCTGAAACCCTAAACCCTTATTTTCAAACTTAAAATTCAGATCTGGAATCAACATTACAGCAAGGTTTCAAGTCCTAAAACCCTCTTCCCTTCCACCCTACCCTAAATCTCTTAGAGTATTAGTTTTCTTTGCTGGAAGATTCTGGGCAGCCCCTAGTTTTTGGGAAAATTCCACAAAATCCTTCCCTCAGCATCTGCAAGCTTCCCCACGGCAGCACTAAACCCCCATTCCCTGCAATTTCCAATTCCCCAGCCCTTCTCCCTATAGGATCGCGCCAACCCCTAGGCCATAGTCCTACTGTTAGTTTTCTAAATAAAACCATATTTCCCTAGGTCTGAAAAATTCCTGCAATTCATCTTCTTCCCTAAATTTCTGCAATTCATCTTCAACATCTAGACCTAACTCTAATTCAACCTAGACCCTCACCTTCACTCTAAATCCTTTAGGAATAAGTCTGAAAGTACAAAACTTAAACAGTCCCTTTCCCCATCCACCTGAAACCCTAAACCCTAATGTTCAAACTTAAAATTCAGATCTGGAATCAACATGACAGCAAGGTTTCAAGTCCTAAAACCCTCTCCCCTTTCGCCCTACCCTAAACCTCTTAGAATATTAGTTTTCTTTGCTGCAAGATTCTGGGCAGCCCTTAGTTTTTGGGAAAATTCCACAAAATCCTAACCCTAAAACTGGGTTTACATCATGCGGTTAAGGGGAAAAGGATAGGGAAGCTTGCGGTTGGTCTGGGAATGGTATGGAGGCTTTCTTGGCTTTTATGATCTTTCTTTCTTGGGGGTGGTTGCACAAGGGTTAGGGGAGGGAATGGGAATAGGGAAGGGCCTGGGTTTTCACTTACTTGTTGATAGAGTGGACTGGTTCACTCTGAGCTTGCTGTTGTTGCTCTCACAAGGTTGCTGCTACAAGAAGAAGAAGAAGAAGAAGAAGAAGAAGAAGAAGAAGAAGAAGAAGAAGAAGAAGAAGAAGCTTAAACATCCTCAGGTGTCGGGATCCCTCTTGGAACCCACTACTCCAATTCCTTAAATGGTAAAATTTTATTAATCCCGTCTAATTTTCATACAAGGTATGGGGGCTTTTAGATAGCCTCTTACATAGAAGGAAGACACTTGGACTTGGATTCTAACTAACAAACTTGGATTCTAATTTAGGAAACCAATTTGGATTGGAAATCCCTTCACAACTCAGCAAGTAATCAACAACTAACTAACAACTTGGAAAATGGTGCTCTTAAGGACCCGCAAAGTAATCCAAAGTAGAAGGAATCTACTATAAAATTGATTCTAACTAGGTCTCCGACATAAACAAAAACTCTTTATTAACTTGACCATGACGAGATCATCTTAAAAGTTTGAAATAGGTTTTGGCTCTTGACACCACAAGGGAACTAATTGGACCCATGAGACCCCAAGGAGGGGGTGTGAAAATGACCAAAATATCCCTTGGTTCATTTGGTGCCCTTGCTACTGCATGCCAGAGGGCTGTTTTGGGCCCAAATTTTGGGATAAAGTTGGCACAGGACATGGTATTGATATGCTGCTTAGGAATAAGGGTTCCTTAGTCACCTTTGGCGCCTTTTTGGTGTTTGCCTTGCATCCAGGCCCCTCCAATGCCTTTGGTTGCCTAGAGACCGTGATAACTATGCTCTGGTTCCACCCTAAGAAATGTTGCCCGATATAAGGAGCAATCTGGTAACTAACCAGGAATTACAACAGACCACTTTGTGGGTTAGTAGAACAAGGATATGAGTGAGATTTGTAATTTTTTAACAGGGATGAAGAGGGGCAAAAGTAGAAGGGGTTGGTAACTTGGTGGAGAAAAGAAGAAATAGTGCTTAGAAAACAACCTATGATTTGAGATTGTCTTCAACCTTTCAAGTCCTTTACCTGCAGTGAGTTGATTTAAAAAAAACTGAAAGATTTCTCCTCATTTGATCATTGAACGTTGTGAGATTTCTGGATTAGATAGCTGATCTGATGGACTCTAAAACTCAAGGAATGATACTTAGAAACAAATCTTTGGAGTTAGCAAACCAATTCTGAAACTAACTCAGGTGGACCAGATTGTGGGGTTTAGGATGCCTATTGAAAAAGGACTACTGCTGCCAAGCTATTGAACTATAGTAACCAGTGATAGTGTGCTGGAAATCAAGTTTTTCAAGTGCAGCAGTTGCAAGTTGCAGGAAATAAAAAGAATGATAACAGAAAGAAAATCTAGTACAAAGAACAGAGGGATTAAAGCAAGGAAGAGGGGAAGAGAGTGCAACATGAGTTAGAATTGCACAGGAAGGGTTTTTTTTTTTTTTGGGGCGGGGGGCGAAGGGGACTCCACAGCCAACTGCCTGCCCTCTGGCCTTACAGGATTCAACTAAACAAATAAACTCAATTTCTTCCAATCTTCCTTTACGTAGAAGTTACTTATATTTATAAATGAACTCAGAGAGAGAAGTAAAATCATTTCCTAGGTCTTAGTTTCTACTAACTTACCCAACTTCCTATCAAAATAACACAGAAATAAAATAATCTAAATACCCAACTCAACTGCTATAGCATCTAAAGTATGTTAATTTAACTAAAGATTGACCTTTTGCTTGTTTCACATGCTTGTATTCCTCCTTCCTGATTATCTTTTGAATTATGTTTCTAGGGAGAGCAACCTCATTGCGGATTTCCAGAAAAAAACTTCGGAATGAATCTGGAGAAATTGGCTAGAAAGGTTTGTGTAGATAGCTTTCCTACTTTTGTGTTTTATTCTATTACCTTTCCTGGGAACTCATTCTTATTAAGAATTTTCCTGGAGACCTAGCATTACTTTTCAATTTGATGGGACAACTTTGTGGACTAAATTGTACTACTGGGGGAGTGCTTTTACTTGAACTGTTTTGACAGAGCAGGGTTATCGAGTTCTTGTCCTAGACCACCGAAACGCCTGAACAGCTGGAACTCCGTCGCAAGGAAAAGGGTTCTAAAGAGTTCTTTTCTTCATATTTTATCATAAGGAATCTATAGATGCTTCCATGCACTGACCTTTCACCAAAACATAACTGGGCCATGCAGGTATATCTACGGTGTCTAATTAAAAGGCCCCCCCCCCCCCCCCCAAAAAAAAAAAAAATAAAATAAAATAAAAAATCACTGTATCAGATGATACATTATCTGAAGGTCACGGTTATTCATGATGTAAAGAATGTTGGATCACTATACGAGGTGATACATCATTCTAAGGTCACCATTATCCATTATTTAGAAAATATTTAATCTGGATCATGTTTTGGTTGTGAATGGACCTTTGTGCAACGGTAAATGAGGGCCATTGTGATCCAGTGGTTGCAGCTTTTAGCCGGAAGACAGCCTTTTGGCAAGGTGGGTGAGGCTAATGTATAGAGGACCCTCCGGACACCCTACAGTGCCTGGAACCTAGTGCACTGGGCAGGCCTGTTGTATATGTCTTGGTTTACGGAAAGTGTCCATAATTGGATAATTAGGATCACCTGCACAGTTCTGCTGCTCCTTACCAGTAGATTCAATGGCATGTGCAGGCCCAAAGCCCTTAAGTAGCTTTTTCCTCAATCACCTATTAGTATCACTCCTAAGTTACTTCAAGATTGTTCATTTCTTATTTAATCTTTTTGGTTTTTGTTATTCGTCCATCTCAGTGCTGTTGTCTTGATACTCATATTTCATTTATATGTGTTTTCATCATGTGCAATATGACCATAAGAAAGTTGAATGAAAAATCAGTTCAGCCAAACCATTTAGTTGGGCCTCGTTGAGTTGAGTTGTTTCTTTGTGAGCATATTCTCTACTGCAACTGTAGGGGCTCAATTTATTTTTATAGTTGATTCATGACCTAGTGTTGAAATATCTCGCTTGTGAGAAAGTTAATGTTCTGTCGTCTTTAAAGGTTGTGAAGCGTGAAATTTGTGCTGTGGTTACGAAAGGAACACTGACTGAAGGAGAGATGCTGTCAAACAGCTCTGATGCTTCTTACCTGATGGCAGTGACTGAAAGCCAAACTTTGGGGAACAAAGAGGGAATAATTATTGGTGTCTGTTTGGTTGATGTTTCGACAAGCAAGGTTATGATTGGACAGGTAGGCATTCTTCAGTTTTCTCTCATGTATTCCTTTTCTTACTCTTTTGCTATGACATATGGCATTCTTAACATGGAGTGGCAATATACTTATATGGTTCTGGAAACAAGAACTGCAGTGATGAGGTACGCTTGCCTGAAATAACAGATGCTATCTAAATCAGAATAATACTGAACCAGAGTTAGAATTAACCAACCTTACATTTGACGGAGGTGAAACTAGTATAGAATAGATTCCCTGATGGGGATGACCATGGTCAAAAATGTCAAAGCAAGATGATGGTGGGAGAACAAGCAAGGGCAGAAAATACAAACTATAAGTTCAAACTAAAATGAGCTCACAAGTGGCTTGTCGGATGAACACCAAACTTGGATTCAGCGTAGAGGGAAGGAAATCTAACAACAGATTAAAAGTTGAAGGTCAACCCATCATGGGTTAGAGAGAAGTGATCGTCTGAAGCAGGTTTTAAGGTATCTGCTGATATGATATGATATGATACGGGCTGATGCGGTACGATATGTAGGATGCATCTCGATAACATTGATACTTTCAATATGGGGTTCAGTTTCTGCATTATATGTATTGATAAGTACCGTTCTGTACATGCTTAGTATAACTCAATACATGTCAATACTATTGATTCATTCCATCTAAAACCATTTTTACTCACATACTCATTGCAACTCCTGTGCTCATCGGGAAATGAAGAAAAGCTCGCAACCAAGAGTCTAAATGTTCCATTTAATCTTGGTTTCACAACTTTAGACTACAAAACTAATTAAGGAGCTCCAGAATATCATCTTATGCATGATCAGAGCTTGTGACTAAGCTTCTAGGCAGACGTTGTCAATCCTTCTTTTTTTTGCCTTGCATAACGTAATGAAGACTGACTATCGCAAGGCCTAAGAGAGAGAAAGAAAGGCCAGTGACGGTAGAGCTTGAAGTAAGTAGAGGGGTTCTACTTCCTGGTTATTTTACCAGCCAGCCTATGGCACCTGAGCATCTGCACGACGTTCTTATATGATCCAACGACATTCTGTTATACAGCTACTTAATAGTACAACAATTTTCATACTGTACTACTACTTACCCAAGGATTAATGGTTCCCTTTGTTTGAATAAACGCTGCCTATTAGTTAGTTTACATTACAAAGTCTGTGAACTAGAGCGCGCGCGCTTATTTCCCCTTTTGTAGGCTATAAACTATCACAACATGTAAGAAATGTCCTCTTTTATAGCAATATCAATTTGATGAACTTGTTTGGTTATACGTTAATCTTCATCTTGGTGTTTTTGCATGAAACTTGTTATATGTCGTTTTTTGTTCCAGATGTGTATTTTTTTTTTTAATCATTTCCATGCGTTTTTTGCCCATTCAATACATAATCTGATACGGTATGATATGACACGTCTCTTAAAAACACAGGACTGACACGATGCTCGATACCAATATTTCAAACCTTTGTCTGAAGTTCTCTCGAGAGAATGGATGGAAGAGAATTCATATGATACTAAAATTAAATAAAACCTGCAGAATATTATGTGGAATTAGGCAACAGTATAATAACAGCGAAACACAAAAGAGAGATCAGAAGTGGTCCAGAATAGGGCTTGGTTTGACGAGGAAGCCTGCTGGAGAACTCTGCAGAATAATAAAGAAGGATCTGATTTGGTTGCACTTGCTTAATTAGAGAGCTACTCCTTTCTCTTTGTCTTTTTTTTGGGGGGTGGGGTGGGGAAGGGTTACGAGAACTGCTATTAGCATCACTACTGAAGAGAAACATTTAATTGAGCAATAACCAATATCTTTTGGGAGCATTGTGCCTCCCTTCTCCCTTTTATTACTATGATAGCAAATGAAGCAGCCACCTGAAATATACTCTAGTCGCTACTACGCTGCCAAGCAAACACTGAGATGGAATCTTTCTTGGAAGTATCCTTGGCTCTAAGTAAAATAGAAATTAAAAAAACTATAAATATAGACGATATCCTTCTAGAGGATCCATCTATATTACATGAAACAAAAGAAATAAGGAAACTAGAACATTACATGTAATTAGAAACAAACTCCTTGTAGAATGGGTCCATTACAATTGGAAATTCAAAATCACTTGTTCCATGACAATATAATCCATTGGGGACTTTTATTTGAGCACAACTTATTGAACTTGGTTTCCAACTTGGCCCAAAAAGTGTACCAAAACCAAATCCAAAAAGTTCTTTTCCAAGGGACATGAATTGTATCATAACGATTAAACATCCATTTGCACTATTGAGATAGTGTTAAGGCATGTCCCTCAATCCAATCTGATGTTCCAACACTTCGATTTTATAAGGTGGCTCTCATTTAGCTATGTAAAGTATAATTTTTAATTGAATCTTGTTATCATATGTGTATTAATTAATTAACAAATATTTTGGTTTGGATGGTTTTGTTTGTTACTTTTAATGAAGAAATGTTTGTATGTCTCTTTGTAGACCGGATGTGCTTTGACTAATTATCTTTTCTTTTCCAGTTTGGGGATGATTCAGAGCGCGGTTCCTTATCTTGTCTACTGTCTGAGCTAAGGCCTGTTGAAATTATAAAGCCTGCTAATTTTCTTAGTCCTGAGACTGAGACAGTTTTAATGAAACACACAAGGAGCCCCCTAGTCAACAATTTGGTGCCGATCCTGGAATTCTGGGATAGCGAGAAAACCATTGTAGAAGTCAGAAATACTTAAAAGCAATTTAATGATCAAACAACATTGGGATCTGGTTCTGATGGTGTAGAGGCATCAGATTGTTTACCAGTTGTGTTATCTGAGTTAGTGAGTGCAGGCGAGAATGGGAGCTGCGCAATTTCTGCTTTTGGAGGGTGTGTTTTCTATCTTAGGCAGGCTTTTCTGGATGAGTCATTGCTTAGATTTGCGAAGTTTGAGCTACTTCCGTGCTCCGGTTTTGGTGGTATTCTTCAAAAACCATATATGGTACTTGATGCAACTGCCCTTGAGAATCTTGAGATATTTGAAAACAACCGAAATGGAGGTTCCTCAGGGTAACTTCTCTGTTCTTATGAATAATATTTCCCTCTCTCCCTCTCTCACACACTCCCTCTTGTATGACCTTCTAAGATGATTATAATTGTCATGTAGGACACTTTATGCACAAATTAACCACTGTGTTATTGCATTTGGAAAACGGTTGCTCAAACATTGGCTTGCAAGGCCGCTGTATGATGCTGGCTCAATTAGGGATCGCCCGGATGCCCTAGCAGGCCTAAAGGTGAGTTGCATAGAAATGCTTTTGTTTCAACTATTGTTAAGCTTCATGGTGAATGAGCCTTTTGCAACAAATGCTTGTGGTCCTAAAATTCTCGTTGACCCCTTCCAGCATAATCCATGATATGAAACTGATAAGCTTGAGCATAGCTGTGGGTTCCTTCTACAAAATTTATACAAAAATGTGATGCTGGAAATGTTTTACTTTTTTTTCCTTCTGATTACTATGTTAGGCTCCCATATGGAGACCATGCTGCTAGTGTGTTGGCCTGCATAGTTTGTTAGATCACTCCTTCATGTAATTTTAGAGCGTTTAACCAAATTCTGTCCTGATTTTTATGAATGAGGTACGATAATTTGTTTGATGTCTCATGCTCAATGAATGACTTTTACCTACTTGTGAAAATTATGGCCTGGTATTTATATGAGTATTTGGATTAGATGGATATTTGCGTGATTTTCGCAAACTTGACGGTGCCTCCAAATGCCTCTTAAAAATTGTTAAGACTCTTGATATGCTCATTTTATCTCTGTGTCTCAATGGGTAATAATTTACTGACTGTGATATCTGCTAGTTTTTGAATTTCGTGTTCAGTTATTGGATTTGGAATTTTGTAGAGCTTTAATGCTTGATATAATTGTACTAAATGAGTTATGCTATACCGTGGAGGGAGTCAATTTGCCGTCTACGCTTGAATTTCTTAAAGAATTTTCTAAACTTCCAGATATGGAAAGGTTACTAGCACGCCTATTTGCTAGCAGGTAAATGAAGCAGAAAGACTGAAGGTCTTATTTGGACGGGCACCCAATTGAGTGGTTCAGCTAGCCAGTTGCTCTAGATGGAAGAAATGGGTGGAGGCAAAATCAATTTACTCTCAAAATGGAATTGCGACTTTTTTGAAATATTATTTTGATTCAGTTAAATTTGTCCAAATGAGTCAATGGAGGTCCTAGAAGAGTTTATTTTGGCCCATGGTTGGATCCTACAGGACTTAGGCTTGTTATTTTTGATTTTGTTAATGTAATGGGCCTTATTTATTGTTAGTACATGGGATTAGTAGTTACGAAGATATAATTTTTACTGCTCTTGATCCATTCAAGCTGTTATTCAAAGTGTCTCTGCAACAACTATAAGTTTACAACATATCTAGTCCCGTACTTTTCTTTCTAAACTATAATTCCTGTTTTTAAATTATTGTTTTCTATAAGCCCTAGCCACTAAAATCCTTCCACAGGCGTATTTCACTGGTAGAAACATTCAAATACTGACCACAACCCTCCCACACCAACCCACTTGATCCATGTTACTGCTCATTTCCTCTGTTAAAACCCTAGATTCTATCAACCTTAGCCTCAATTGGAAACTCTAATTTTCTGCCCAATCTTAACCACCGGTCCAGATTTTCTATACAGCCCATAGGCTCCTCGTCACTCAGCCCAAGCCCCACCCGAATTCAATCGCAAACATTAGTTTCACCCAGATTCTTTTCCAAAACTCGAAACCCTGACCGTTGTTTGCTGAAAACTTAAAGTTCAGCATTTGAAATTTTTCCATGGAAGTGTAAGACTTCATTGCTAGCCTACCCATCATCTAGTTGACTAGATATAACCTCCAAGCACATATAATAACCTAGCCCTAGACAGTGGCCCATGCCCTGCGTTGACCTACTTGAACTTGACTGCCTTGTAGTAGATCCTGGATATTGGATCCTAGTGTGTCTACCAATCTAGGACTAGATCAGGTACTTTGGTCCAAATGAACTGAGTGGGGAGTGGATTCTATAATTGCTACTGCACTGAATATCAAATCACAGTGGTAGCACATAAAAGATCACAGTTGATGAGTTGAATCCATTTGCATTAAGCCTAAACAGCAGTAATATTTTTTATAGATATATTTTCAGTAAGACGAGATATAAGTTGATGATGCCATTTTCTGATTATTTTTCTTCTTTGGGATCATCATTTGAATTCGACGCAGTGAAGCTAATGGAAGGAATGCCAATAAAGTAATTCTTTATGAAGATGCAGCAAAGAAACAACTTCAAGAGTTCCTTGCTACTCTTCGTGGTTGTGAAGTGATGATAGAAGCATGATCTTCTCTTAGTGTTGTATTGGAAAATGTCAAGTCTAGAGTACTCCATCTGTTAACACCTGGTATAGACATTTCTGTAGTCTTTATTTTTGGTATTTCTTTGATTGTGTATTTGTATCTTATGGTATTTGTCATTAAATGACAGGTAAAGGTCTTCCTGACTTGTATTCAGATCTAAAGCATTACAAAGATGCTTTTGGTTGGGCAGAAGCTGATTGTTCTGGACGCATTATACCTCATGAAGGAGTTGATATGGAATATGATTCTGCTTGCAAGCTAATTAAGGATATTGAATCTTGTTTGGCAAAGCACTTGAAAGAACAATGTAAAATACTTGGGGATGGTTCAGTAAGTACTGCTGGAGTAAAATGCATAATCTTATTACTGGGGTTGACGTGGCTTCAATGATAATATACCTCTGGTTCTTGTTATAGGTTGATTATGTTACAGTTGGAAAAGAGTCATATCTTCTTGAGGTACCTGAGAGCTTGCAAGGGAATTTCCCTCGGGATTATGAGTTGCGTTCATCAAAAAAGGTACCGGAATGTTAAGTGTAGATATGCCTCTTCTTACTGGAAGACTTCTTTTTGTACTCCCATCTAGTAGAACAAAGTGGTAGACTTCCCTTGCTTTATATGTCCTTAAGGTAGGGATTGAAAATTTTCACCTGAATTTGTAACTGTAACTATAGCAGCCGTCATTATTTGGAAATGGTTGGGAATTATCTGGGTATTTGCCTCTGAATGTACTCACATGCTTGTTCTATGTTACTTATTGTTTATTAAATGGGATCTCATGAAGATTTTAGTTAGATGTAACATGGGCATAAAGCATGTTTTGGTTGTTGGACTACTACTCTCAGTAGCTCAACATTTGTAAGGGAAGTGAGTCCAAGTGCAGAAGTTTTTTTTGGCATGGGTGAGTAAGGGAAATAAATCTAAGAGCACAGTAATTATTAGGTTGTAGTTTGTAAGGGAAATGAATTGGTAATATCTCACTTTTTTTGGTGATCCCAAGAATATCTTGGATTTCTTGGTCCTCTATGATTGCATGGGTTCCCCAAAACATGGTTTTGATTTAACCATAAGAAAGCGCACCAGCTAGGCGAGATCTGGGTCGGATCTAGATATTTTGGCTGGCCAGGTTGGTTATCTAATCTGAGTTCTCAAACTATGAGTCTCTTGGTTTGTAGCTTAGAAGAGGGTTATTTGGTAGAGATGATTTAGAGATTGGTTGCATTTGAAGCTTTGGAAGGTGTTGAAAAAACTAATAGTGGTAGAATGGCTTATTGATTAATGTGATCACAAGCCCTCTATTTATAATTAAGTAGAAAGTACACTATTACATGAATACCCTTACTTGGGTAATAAGAACTTGACATGAATAAAAACTCTAATAGAGTTGGACTCCTTGTAGAACTCAACCAACACTCCCCCTCAAGTGGAGGCATAGATATTAGTCATGCCCAACTTGCCTACAATAGGAAGGAAATCTCCTTCTTTCAAACCCTTAGTGAAAACATCTGCCACTTGGTCTCCGGACCTCACAAAAGGCATGCAAAAAGCCTTTGTTCCAACTTTCCTTTGACAAAAAACCTGTCAATTTCAATGTGTTTAGTTCGATCATGTTGTACTGGATTATTAGCAATACTAGTAGCATCCTTGTTGTCACAATATAACATTATAGGGTTTGGAACTTGGACTCCAATATCTTGTAGCAAGCCTTTCAGCCATAGTAGCTCACAGACTCCACGAACCATAGCTCTTTATTTAGCTTCGGTACTGGATAAAGCTACCACATTCTGTTTCTTACTTCTCCAAGTAACAAGATTACCTCCAACAAAGGTACAGTAACCTGAAATTGACTTTCTGTCTGGAGATCCTGCCCAGACAACATCAGTGTATGCTTCTACTCTTAGATTATCTGTGGGTGACAAAAGTATTCCTTTTCCAGGAGTTCCCTTCAAATAATGTAGTATTCTAGTAACAACTTTCATATGAGATGAATATGGATCATGCATGAATTGGCTCACTATCCCCACGGCATAAGCGATGTTTGGCTTGGTGTGGGACAAGTAAATAAGCTTCCCTACTGGCCTTTGGTATCTTCCTTTGTCCATTGGTTCTCTCTGTTTTTCTTTAAGTTTAGCTTCAGCTTCAATAGGGGTATCAACAGCTTTACACCCCATATTATAAACAATGTTTGGAGTTAGTGGGAAACAAGAACATGTCTTCTGGTTGCCTTTTCGTTTCACATGATATTAGCCTTGTAAGGTACACTCATTTTTGCTTACTGTTACAAGAAAAAACTGAAATCTTCTCTGATTCACTGTGACTCAAGGATAACTTGCCATATTGTGTTTGCCACTCTAAACAAATTTTCTTCTTCCTTATTATATGACTAATTTAATTTTAAGTGTGCATTCATGCTTATTCTTGCTGTCATTTAAATCTCAAGTGGTTTTCATTAGTTAATTTCTGTTTGATGATATGTTTGTGTATTTGTGGGTCCAAAATGTACACACCAACATTGGAAATGCAGGGATTCTTCAGGTATTGGACTCCAAAAATTAAGAAATTACTGGGAGAGCTTTCTCAAGCCGAAACTGAGAAGGAAACTAAATTGAGAAGCATCCTACAGCAGCTAATTGAAAAATTCTGTGTGCATCATATACAGTGGAGGCAGTTGATTTCTGTAACTGCAGGTATTTCTATCCTGTCTTGGACATTCTGCAGTCCCAACCTGTTCTTACATTCATTTGGTATTCTCTTTGCTGACCATATAGCTACATCTGGTACAGTTTTGTAATATGCAATTAGAATACTATATGTGTGTTTGTTGCAAGGCCTTGATCCTCAAATTTTGTATTGTTTTCCTAGTTCAGGTACTTCCTTAAGGCTTTGAAATAATAATAATAATAATAATAATAATCTCTGACCGTCACTATCTGCATTCTCAGACCTGTGTTTCCCCTATTGATTTAACAATTCTATTTCAGAAAATTACAAGTTTGATGTGATGTTGAGAATGGAAAGTAATGTCTTGCATTTAAGATTCAATATTTCACTTTTACTGTTTTATTATATTGTTGCATCACGGTTTTTATCCCACATCGGTTGTTTCTGAAAGTTAATATATATTTTAAATTCTCCTGTTATACAACAGTTGTCTTGGCTGTATGGACAAGGAAGGTATACGTCACATAGGTGCTGTCTCTTTAGTGCTGGAGACTTTTGGTTTTATTTCCTTTTGTCCCCATGCTTTTATGGCATGGTATTATGTCACATGATGCTTTTGGTATTGCAACCTGTTGATTGCAGGTTTGAGACTCAGAAATAGCCTCTCCTTTATGCAGGGGGTAACTCTGCTAGAGTTCTGTTCCAGACCCTTCAACAGTTGGAGCCTCATGAACTAGGATGCTCTTTTTATTTCCTTTTGGGATTATAAAAATAAAATAATATCTTGACCATGGTTTAGAGTATGAGTGTTGGTTATTATGTCATTTTGTTTTTTTAACAGACATATTATACCATATTGGAGAATATGTTTGAGCTCAATTGATATACCTAGGAATGGTCAATATACATGAAATACATTTTTGGAATAAAAAGCAATATAAATGGGCAATATTTAACAAATATAATGTATAAACACTAAATGAAGAGTAATGTACTACCAGGCAAGTGCGTTAAATTGAAATCGTTATAAAGATTAGGTTTCTTACATGTTGTAGTATTCTGTAGTCATGAAAAGTGTTTGATTATGTTTTTGTTTTCCTTCATTCCTTTTTGAATTTGAAGTGTAAAAATCAAGATTAAATTCCAGATTTTAGACTTTTGATTTGAAGTTTTCCTTCATTTTTCTGCCAGAACGGTAGTTGTGTTGAGTCTGATATAATTTTTTGCTTTCCCTCTCTCTCTCTCTCACTTGTCAGTGGTATCAAACTATCAATGGTTACAGTATGTATCAATATTATCAAGCCATATGGGCTGATACATCTTTATTACCAATAATGCACCCTCAAATCCATCTATCAATCATATCAAGGTATTGATGGCCAATGTGATCTGATACAATATAATTACATATACTTCTAAAAAGAGATGGATACTACTGATACGATATGGTCTGATATCATAAATGCTGATATTAACAGTATGTTCTTGTGAGGAAGGAATCTACTGATTGAGTAGTTAGAGATATGGTATAATTTTTTGTGCCTCCTTGTTTTCTTTGTTGATGTACTTAGAAGATATATGTAGCTTGAAGTTTAGATGGACCAATTAAAAGAGGTAACTGCTGATGCGGAAACAGGTATTCCCTATCTACTTATCTTGGATGACTGACGTTGCATTGGCATTTTGTACAGAACTGGATGTTTTGATCAGTCTAGCTGTTGCAAGTGACTATTATGAAGGAAATGTTTGCCGGCCAGTTATTTTAGCTTCATCATGCTCAAGTCAGTCTCCAAGCTTGTCTGCAAAGAGTTTGGGACATCTTGTTCTTAGAAGTGATACTCTAGGCAAGGGTACATTTGTACCTAATGATGTTACTATTGGTGGTTCTGAACATGCTAGCTTTATCCTTCTCATGGGTCCTAACATGGGTGGAAAGTCAACTCTTCTTCGTCAAGTCTGCATGGCTGTGATATTGGCACAAGTAATGTTCTTTGCTCTTCTGGAACAAAAGCAGAAATGGATTTCTCTGCATGATTCTGTATGGTTTATGTATCATCAATCATTTTCATACTTGGTTGTTCTATGACAGCTGGGAGCAGATGTCCCTGCCGAAAGCTTTCAACTGTCTCCTGCTGATCGAATCTTTGTTCGAATGGGTGCTAAAGACCATATTATGGCAGGACAAAGTACATTCTTTACAGAACTTTCATAAACTGCTTCTATGCTGGTAAGTTTTGGAGGAACACATTTTTGAAAACCTATGGCTTTTGCTTTAATTTTTTTTGGGGGGGGGGGGGGGGGGGGTTTGCCTCCCATTTTGATTGGTCTGGCGTTGGTTCACTTACATTAAAAAAAGGAAGAAATTATGAGATATGTTAACGAAAACCTATTTATAAGTATGATACATGCAGCTCCTATTGAACCAGGGTGCTTATTTTAATCCATCTTTAATGGATGGGTAGTTTTCTTTATAGCTTATTCAAGATGGCCCACCAAGTGTTCATGTCCAAAATTTCAGGTGGGTCAAGATTTAAAATACAAGGACACAACTTGTATCTTCATTTCAAAAATAGAGTTAGCAGTATATATTTAGTAGACCTATATGTCACAAACTTAGTAGGTGTAATCCAAGGGTGATTCCTCTGTTTTTTATCCATTGGGAAAGATGTAACATTGTTCTTATGTTATTGTTTTCCAATTTATGCAAGATGGAAATGCTTCTTTAAAAGACAAATTTACTGAAATAGAGTCTCCATTACCACATGGAATCAACTCTTCAATGGTCTCAACAATTGATAAAAAGGAGGATTCAAATAGATTCAAAATGAGACAAACAAGGTGAAATGGAGATGTCTCAATAAATAAAATACCTAAGCATTTTCTTTTCAGCTCTTTGAGAATTATCAAACTTGAGTTATGAGTACAAATGGTTTTCTTTTCTTTTTTCTTTATTTTTCTTTTTCAGGAAGGAAGAATTAAAATAATAACTCAAAGCATTGTGGACTCCTAATACTCTTCTCCTTTTTATGCGTAGCATAATCCTTATATATTGCATAAATAATTTTTTCCTTGAATTGCTTTTTGCAAGTACCCCTCACATCTCTGTGCTTGGATAGAATACGTCTCTTAAAATCACCCTTTTGATTTGATGACTGATATAATAACTTTACAAAACCCCCATTTCGTTATTGCTTGGATGAAAAATAATAATAAAAAAAAGTAAGAAATTTCTCATTTTGTTCAATGTTATGAGCTTCTTTTCCATTGATTACCACAGTCATCAGCAACCCGAGATTCATTAGTTGCATTGGATGAACTTGGACGTGGATCTTCAACTTCAGATGGGCAAGCCATTGCGTGAGTGTCATTGCTTGAGAATGTTCCTGCAATGCATTCATTTGTTTACTTTCATGGCCTCCTTCAAGTCCTCTCTTTTTTGATGCTTCTGTTTAGTTGTTTGTGAGCCCTCTCAGGAAATATCATGCTTATTCAAGCTATCCATCTCAGGGAATCGGTTCTGGAGCATTTCATCCATGGGGTAAATTGTAGAGGACTATTTTCCACTCATTATCATCGTTTGTCAGTGGACTATCAGAAAGATTCCAAGGTACTATGCTACTTCTTGTTTTGCATAGTTGGTTATCTATTTGCATAGATGATATTAATGTCTGGGTGCATGCGGTCACACATTGCAATGTTTCTATGTTTGGAATGCATCTAATATCCCAAAGGTTTCAGAATATGGATCTATTCATAGCCTATTTCAGGGAATTAGTTCTATAGTACAACTTTTGATAGGTCACTGTGTCTATTGCTGGTAACATATGGGAACTAACATCCTCTTAGAGAGGGAATGACCATTAGCCCTAAGCTTGGTGTTGCTATGCAGTTTTAAATAGACTGTGTGCTCCCTCTCAAGTGAAGTGTGTATTCTTTGATAATTTGGTGATGTTTTTTTCACTTGTTCTTTCTTTCTGCTGTCCGGGTTGTTATAATTTTAGGCCCCGTCATGGTAAAGTGAGTTCTAGATTGTGACATGGCCCCAAACTTTTATATGACCTCTGAGTTTGTGATTGTGGCTTGTGGATGACAACATACCAGAGATTATGGTGTAGAGGGAACCCTAGGGACTAGGGATCCTACAAGGGTAGGTTAGGTGTACTCTAGGTGGGAGTAAGCCTTCATAAGAAAATTTCAAAGAGAGTAGAATTGCAGCAGCAAATAAAAGATCGACATGCAACTTGTAAGAAATCAGAATCTATAACCAGCCAACAGTAGAAAGCTCGAAGAAGAGAAAGCAAGAGATGAGAAGGAACAGAGTCACAGTTTTTTCCAGAAAAAGAAAATAGTCGACAGCAACTCACCAAACAATCTTCATGTTGAACAAACCATCCAACACTACGAAAAATAGGTAGCAGTGAAGAGGAACCATATCCATTAGTATAGCAGCAACAATTAACATCGAGGGCACTATCCAAATAATGCCAGTATGGGGAAAATGCAGCTCCTTAGAACTTGAAAGGCCAATTGTTGAGTAAGAGAGGGGGGGGGGGGGGGGAGAAAGAAGACCCAGGATTGAGAGGCCAGCCAAGTCAATTGGGGAATAGAGGAGGCGAAAGAAGAGGAGTTGAAGCAGGAGGAGATCTTGGAGATTCCATAGCTGTATAAGAATCAAATAAGGAGTCCACTGCTAATCTCAAGGGAATCACGAGATGGAAGGAACACTCAGAGCTAAGGGTAGCTAGGATTGGCCACATAACTGCACAAGTAGGTAAAATTGCAGCTCCAACATCTGAACTAGTAGGTAAAAAGTGCAGCTCCAATGTGCGCGCAAGTTGGTAGAAAATCCAACTCCAATCTTTGCACAAGTTGGTAAAATTGCAGCTTCAACATCTGCACAAGTAGGTAAAAAGTGCAGCTGCAATGCTACGCAAGAAATTTCATAGAAGTGTAGCTCCAATGACTACACAAAAGCCGGAAGGCACTCCAACAATTCGACTCACTATTGACTCAAAAGATCTAGACAAAATCTGTTGCAGTAGACATCTTCAATCTCCAATCAGGGAAGACCAAAGAGATGGCAGAGGAGCAATTGAATGGGCCTATGATAAAACCTAGGAAGGGTAATAGAGAAAGCCAAGTGAACCATTTTCCCGAATTTCGATACAGAAAATTAGAAATTATAGAAGCAAATCAACCATTGGATCAAACCAGCAAAGCAGAAGAATGTGAAGAAACCAGCAGTTAATACCTCGTGACAGAACTTTCTCATTCGGCTCACAATCAACCAGATATTTAGGCGGCGAATCACAATCCAATACCATCTTGAATGTAAAAGACAATCAGCGGAATCAGCAAAGTGACATTGAAAAAGAAAGCCCTGAAAGAAGAGCTCAGATATGTAGGCCAGATCTGGAACTCAAATAGGCACGTCTTCAACCACTGGACTGATGTGGAAATAGTAGCAGATTAAATACCAAAAAGAAAAAATCTTTCAGTTCAGAATCTTGATTCAGCAAGTCAAAATCCAAATGGACAAACAACACATAAGAGCAGCCTTTGGGTCTGTAAGACAGGGTGAATTGATATCAGCCACTGTTCAATTTATAACTTCATCGACCTTCTTCAAAACCCTAGTTCTTTTTATATGAACTAAGGTTTCACCACAAAGAGAGGACCTTGAGACGACTCTCAAATTGGCAGGTGAAAAATAGAAACCCAGGAATTAGATTAATGCTCTGATACCATGTTAGAAATCAGAATTCTATAAATCTGCCAGTAATAGGAAGATCGAAGAAGATAAAGCAAGAGAAAACAAAAGGAAGAGAGTTGTAGTTTTTTTTCCAGAAAAAGGAGATCCCTGCAATTGTGTATGTCCCAACCACAGGTCTAAGATTTTATAATTTTTAAGAATAATAAAAAATGATAGACATGCCCCTTATTGAACTGGCGGCAGAGCATACATAGTAAACAAAAAGGAAAAATCAGACAACCTAATGCGACACTAAGACAAAAGTACCCCTAGTGTTGCTGCTATTTCTTAACACAGCTAAGGCAAAAATAAATGAGTAACACTCAATAACAGCCTAAACTAACATACTAAGCCAAAACTGAATGGGGATCATAGCAAACTACTAGTTGAGTGCAAATTTATCAAAAGTTCCAAAAGTGTATTTGCTGTCCGAGTCCAAAAAATCCTACAACCATAGTTGTCAAAGCGGCAAAGCGACCAAAGCGATTGGGGCTCCGCCTAGGCAATTAGGTGACAAAGCGGCGATTAGGCGACCAAAGCAGTTGGGTCAAAATTGTTTAATATAACTACTTTTAAATTATTTTCAATACAATTATTTTCTATAATAAGCTAAACAAATATTCAATTGTCACATTTATCCAAAAAAAAGCATTCAAGAATCATAATTATGAAAAATTATTCAAAAAAAGAACACAAACATAAGTTCATCTCATCAAACCATGGTTGCCAAAGCGTTCGCCTAGGCATTTACTGATTCATTGATTCTTGATGTTGAGTATGGGTTATGCTTCACATTCTGTTGCCGACGGGCATGGGGTCACGCTCCGGCTGGGGTGTGGAGGCAGCATCCCCGAAGCAAAAAATAGGTTCTATGTCACTATCCTTGGAGTTCCTTTGCAGATTGGGCGTCAATTAAGTGGTTCAAAACAAAGCGGTTGAAAAACCGCTATGTCGCCTAGGCGGACGCTTTGACAACTATGCCTACAACCAATAATAAAAATCAGCAAATAACAATGTGAGAGGATCCTATAATTTAATGCAAATAAATCTACTGGAAGAAGAGAGAGAAACAAGCTGGTTTAAGGTAGAAAAGTTAAATCTTTTAAACAGCAGCATGTGCAAGTTACCTTATCAAAACAGGGGCAGGGGTTTGGAAACAAAACGGAGAAATAAGTACCTGCTGGACCTGGTATGGCTACATAACATGAGTTAGAAAGATAACTGAAAAAGGAAACAAAGGGTGTGGTTAAAGGAACCACAATAACCAGGTGGGATTTTGGCTGTGAGAATAAGTAGAAAAAATTGCGGCAGACATTGTTGAACAGAAAAGAAAAGAGAGAAAAAAAGAAAGGGAAGAGGAGGGAGCAAGGAGCTGCCCCAAAGAATGCAGGGGATGTGCTTCTGCCAGGAAAAAGGCTTGGGAAATGGAGAAGAAGAGAAGAAGACGGACACCGGGGGGCTGTTGACAGGGAGAAGAAAAAAAATGAAAGGAAAAGAAAAGAAGGAAGAGGGTGGGTGGGTGGTTGGGGCAGCAAAGACTGCCGGACATTAGAGGAGAGGGCATAGGATTTAGTTTCACGGAAAGAAGAGAGAGGAGGAAGGAGGGAATGTCTTTTGCAGAAAAAAACCTTCACTTTTCATTCATTGTTTTCCATTACGATTACAGTTCTTATGAGAAAATTCAAAATAAAAAACCTGAATAATCTTCCTACTAATATTCTAATACTAGGTTCAAACTGGAAATCCAAAACAGGTACAGTTAAGCAATCCATGGCTATCAGCCCAAAGCCTATTTAATGTTAGGTAAGCCAAATAAGAACCCAAATGAACCAAATAAAACCCAAAAAAGACAAAATAAACGCAAATAAAAGACTATTAACCCAATAAAAGACAAATAAGCCACATTATTAGCAGTGCTTCTAGTCAAACGAATGGAATACGATAGTCTCTGAACTCGTCGTCTATCCATATAATTACTGCAGTAGGCTGATCTCTACACTGGTGCCGCTGGTAAACTTGAAATTGTCGCTCCATAAGAATAATGTCCTCATCAAGTTAAGAGCAAACTGATGGGGCCATTGCATCTCTTTTCTAGTGAATCGAATGACAATAGCCATCCAATGGTTAGTTTTGATCTTGTCATTACATTGATTTTTACCTAACGAATCATATTCTGTGACCTTTTTTTATGAATTAATTTCCCTGGCATTTGATCTATGGTCATCTACATTTTTCCATTTCATACTCATCCGTTGTGAATTTCTGAAATTCTTTCTGATACCTTTGATCTTACAATTTTCTAGGTCTTCCTTTTCCATATGGCATGTCGAGTTGGAAAAAGAGATGGAGTTGAAGAAGTGACTTTTCTTTACAGGCTAACCCCTGGAGCATGCCCTAAAAGTTATGGTGTCAATGTTGCACGGTTGGCGAGTTAGTCTCTTCATTATATTATGTTTTTCTTTAGGACAGAAACCAATTACTAACCCAGTGGTACTGAACCTTGTAACCTAATTGAGTTGGTAATGCAATTCTAGTCACCTAAAATCACTAGGTCACTGAAATCCAAGGAACAACAGAATTAGGACCCAGTATAAGAGAAGTTTGATATTAGAAATTCAAGGGCCCTGACTTGGTTAAAAGAATGGTTAGCTGCCTTATTCCAAGTGATGACTGTCCTTATAAATCCAGATGGAATTTGACGGTTGGATTGGAAGGTATGAAGATTTCTGACTTGAAGTAGGAAACTAAAATTGTGCACTAAATGCAGCCATTCAATGGCTATTTTTTAAGCTGCTTTCTATCTTTTTATTTTATTATATTTTTATTGTTTTTATTTTATTATTTTTTTAGGTGGTGGTGGTGGGGAAGGATGGTGTTAGGTGGGGTGGGAGAATGCCAATGTGGCACTTACAAAATTTCCACCCCAGCCTTTTCTTATTCCCACCAGATTAATGGAAGTTTGAATAATATTCATGGTGAACTAGCTTTCCCTCAACTTTTCCTCCCACTTACATGTGGATGTCATCTTCCCAACACTCCCACCTCCCTTCACCTATAGATGAACAAAGCCTTAATGACTTCTGTTGAAGTATACGTAAATTTGGGAGTTTTACTGTTCACGTGAACAATATTATGCTATTGTTTTTATTATATTTTCTATTTCTAATGTGGGAGTCTTGCTACATAAGTTTTGGGAGTTTTTAGAAAGCATAGTTTCTATTTTCAGAACTTTCTATTTTAGGAGTTAGGAAGTTACTAAAGCTGTAATATTTTGTTTCCTTTTTCTAGAGGACAATTACTTGTCTCTCAAGTTGAATTAGATTCATTAGAAGCTATAAATAAAAGTGCTCTGTAATTCTAGACTATTTAAGCAAGAATCACAGGCCTTCTTCTACTTGTTCTTCATCTCTCTTCTCTTCTTCTTCTTCTCTCTTTTCTTTTTTCTAGTTCAGCTGTTGTTTTGATTATTTAATTCTTGTTTTCTAACATGGCATCAGAGCATGTTTAATCAACCTAGGGATTGTTTTCTCTCTCTTGGCTGCCCAGTTTTTTTTCTTCCTTTTTTTTCTCTTATCTAGTTCAGCCCCAACCTTCGCTGCAGTAATTGTGAATGGCTGTCCTTCTTCTTTGACTTTTGAAGCACCACGTATCTATATATTAATACTACAAAAGGCTCCAAGCTTTCTGGGGATATGTCTACCTATTTGATTCAACTGAGGTTGCTACTACCTTGTTTTTTTTGTGCAAATCTGAAGTTTGATCTGCACTATACTGATGTCCTAGGATTCCTTTTGATTCTTGCGAAGATATGCCAATAATTCGGATTGTAAGACCTAAGTATTGTCTTCTATTGTTTGTGCTATAAGTTCTGCTGCAAGTCGTATACTAGTACCCTGTTTCAATGAATTTCTCTATTCTGAAAAATTCTGCTGCTATCGTCTTGCTTTACTACTGCTTCCGTTGTTTATTTCAGAATCAAGTATAGCCTTCTTTTTATCTAAAACTTCTACAAAGACCTAGATGACTATTTTTCCTTCATATCAAGATCTGTTAGAGTTTCAAATCTAGCAGAAGTTTGTTGCTATGGTCCGAGATCTGATATTATTTGCTACTGTAACTACTGTTATTGCACTTCTTCTGAGTGGATTGCTGCAGCGACTACTGCAATTTTGAGATTCCAAGCTGGTTCAATATTTTTTTTTTCCTGATCTAATTTGCTCCTGCGTAAGGGTTAGCAGTGGTCCAGAGTTTTTTTCCCCCTTGGTGCACAAGGCTGTCCTTTGAGACGATTTTCTGCTACTTGATCAACTTTATTGGTGAATAATACATTGCTCTGTGGCTGCTACTTTTCCTTCTTGGGTTTCTTTTCTGTTCATATTTTAAGATGCTTGTCACTGGTCATCATTAATAGTCCACGTGTAATGCTACACGTGAGGGGGAGAATGGTACATTATTCTATATCTACTCAAGATGTGCTGATGGATATTATTTGTGAAGATCTTTGTCCTCAACTTATGGCATTCTACAGCGATATCATTACATGTCTTTACCTATATTGTCCTTTACCTAACTACTTGGGCCGTAGTAACCCATACTACCTTACCTACTTAGTCCGCAGTAACCCATATTGTCTTTTACCTTACCTACTTGGTCCGCAGTAACCCATACTGTCTTTTACCTTATCTATTTGGTCCACAGTAACTCATACCGTCTTTTACCTTACCTACTTGGTCCGCAGTAACCCATACTGTTTTTTATCTTACCTACTTAGTCCGCAGTAACACATACTGTCTTTTACCTTATCTATTTGGTCCATAGTAACCCATACTACCTTACCTACTTGGTCCACAGTAACCTATACTGTCTTTTACCTACCTACTTGGTCCACAGTAATCAATATTGCATTTTACCTACCTATACTTTGCCTATTACTTGCCTTCTTGTAAAGCATTTATATGGACATTGGAGTTGTAATTTTGAAGATTTAGCATGGATATTTCTCTCGACTACCGGCATTATGTGGATGGTGTCTTTGATCCTGCTATACTTATGGACATTGGAGTTACAATTTTGAAGATCTAGTGTGGATATTTCTCCCTACTACCGGCATTATATGGATAGTGTCTTTGATCCTGTTATACTTGTGGACTTTGTTCGTCTTCAACATCGTCGATTGTTCTCAATATTGGATGGTTCTATTGACATGAAGAATTAAAGTTTTTTTTAAGTTGGTGATTGATTATCTCCTGGGTGAGGTTTTCTCAGTGTTTATTGACATCTGCCATTGCTACACGATTCAAGATTGGTGCTACTTTTCAAGTTTATTCTTATTATGCAAGCTAAGTTTTCTTTGTGTACACTTCAGCTTGAGGGGGAGTGTTGAAGTATATGTAAATTTGGGAGTTTTACTGTTCACGTGAACAATATTATGCTATTGTTTTTATTATATTTTCTATTTCTAATGTGGGAGTTTTGCTACATAAGTTTTGGGAATTTTTAGAAAGCATAACTTCTATTTTGATGGTAGTTTCTATTTTCAGAACTTTCTATTTTAGGAGTTAGGAAGTTACTAAAGCTGTAATATTTTGTTTCCTTTTTCTAGAGGACAATTACTTGTCTCTCAAGTTGTATTAGATTCATTAGAAGCTATAAATAAAAATGCTCTGTAATTCTAGACTCTTTAAGCAAGAATCACAGGCCTTCTTCTACTTGTTCTTCATCTCTCTTCTCTTCTTCTTCTTCTCTCTTTTCTTTTTTCTAGTTCAGCTCTTGTTTTGATTATTTAATTCTTGTTTTCACCTCTAGATGAACAAAGCCTTAATGACTTCAAACAGAATCTAAGGTGGAGTTTATGTAATGTAACAGTAGCAATATGAAAGCTTATAGTGTTCTTAATTCATAACTTGAAAATAGAACATCTGAAGTTATAAACTTATAATTATTTCAGGTGGAAAACCTGACAATTGAAACAGGAAAACTGGGTTTCCAGAACTGTAATAAATTAGAAATTAAGGATTTTAAGACTAGAACAGAAACTAGAAGATACAAGGGAAAAATATACGAAAAGAAACCTGCAAACTGCAGGTAAGGAACAGAAAAGAAGCTGGGAAAATCTCAGGAAGAGATGAGAGAAGATAAATCATGGGGAGGAGAGAGAAAACTGAAAACTTGTAACAACCAATGATTCAATATTAATTTCTATCCATTTATCAAAATTCAGGTAGGAGTGGAATACTACTTATAAAGACCAAATAAACTAATTTTAGGACTCAATCTGATAAGCAACTTTACTTCAACAAATATTTGGTCTAGAAGACTACGGAGAAAAAAGAAACTTTCAAAACCCAATTAAACAACTTATTTGCATTGGTTAGGCTTCATTGAAGGATGATGAGCTGGCTCCAATTCTGGTCATCTTTATGATTTATGTATATGCGATTCGACATCCTCAATGCAAATCTTAAAACTTTGAATGCCACTGTAGAGCTGAATTCTTGAATTCACCCCCCCCCCAAAAAAAAAAGAAAAAAGAAAAAGAAAAGGCATTTATTACTTTTGTTTGCTCAACAATACGTTCATCAAGCCGTATGTGCTTCCCATAACTAGCATCGGTAACGCCATGTGGGCCTAGGGAATAGGTGCCATCATGATGATTTTAAGCTCAAACCGTCGTTCATCCTCGTCCGTTGATTTAGATTAATCTGGTTCGTTGGATTAGGCCTCCAAACGTCGCTCGAGCTCAACCATTGATTTGAATGCATCTCATCCATACATGATCTTACCTATGGTCTATTTAAACCCTTTCACTCTTTAGTTCTAACTTTAACTGCCATTTTCGTGAACTCTCCTGCGATTGAAGTCCTCGGAACTGTAAGTATTCCAGCTTCGATTCACAACTGCCAAACCTCATCCGCAACTCGCTCTAGAATCACGTCAGTCTCCTGTTCTTCTACTTTGATTCTTCTCAATTCCCCTCTTTCTTTTCTTTTTTGGTTTTCGGGATCTCTACCATAGGATTTTAGCATTCTTGTTTTCCTTAGAAATCTGTAGAAGCCCTTCCTTCCTCTTCAATGGGTAGCGACAAAACATCAGACGATGATTCTGTTAATCATATCGTTGAAAGGGAAGATTCTGGTAACCAACCTACCCCCTTAAGTTTTGGTTGAGCTATCGGGTGACAAGGGTGAGAGGATAACCGATCGTTGGTTATCCTCCATCCGCTCAAACCCTAGGAAACAACCTAGTAATGAGATGGAGAGTAGAAAAACTACTTCTCCTTCAATTTTCCGAAAGCAAAAGGCCTCCGAACAGGATGTTGCAGGAAGTTTGCAACCGTCAAAGAGACCAGCCAAGGGCCCTGGTTTATTTGTCTCTCACTTTAATGGTGATGAGTTACCCTCTGCTTCGGATTTCTATTCCATGCCCTTCTCCTATCTCCTTAAGGTTCCCAACCCGAACGAGAGGGTTAATTCCAACCATCCCGAAGAGCTTTCCATGTATCTTGACACTTTAAAAAGTGGCGTCAGTTTCCCTTTTTACTCTCCCTTGTTTTCTAAAATTCTGAATCACTGGGAAATTTGTCCAAAGATGCTTCTCCCGAATAGTTGGTGTCACACCCCACCAGCCGGTCTCGGTTATCCGCCCGATAACCCGTGGGAGTGAACCATCACAGGTTCCACGGTCTTACCCATCAATAATAATAAACACAAATATAGACAATCAAGAGCAAGAATAAGTGCAATAATTAATAAAAAGGTTACAGGAGTCCAAATACTCTAATAAATATTCAAGAAAGAATTAAGAATCAAATGTAATATCGAGTTCAACAGAAGCAAGATAAATAAACTAAATAATCATCTTTCCGGTTTTCTTTTCTAAATCTAAAAATTGGTTTTTTACATTAGCAAGCAAAGGGGTCCCCCAATCTTTCTCCATACGATCATCAAAATCCTGGCAATCTGCCTTCTTCAGTCATCAATGGGAGCTATAAGCGCACTCCAAGCATCCACAAGAAACTTCGTACAAGCCATCTTCATCTCCCACTGACGGTGCCTAGCCTTCTTCATAGCTGAACTGGACCCATACGGGTACTCTCTAATTTCCGATGTCGTGCCACCATCTGTACAGCTCATATAATATATGCAATGAAAGGAATGATTTCTGACGAACTCAGTAAGGAACAGACAATTCTCATATATATGTCAATACAATCCACAAATGCACATATGAAATGATATGGATGAAATGCAGAAATATGAATGTTACTAAGATCTAACTATGCAAGTCTCTAACAACTGACATGCTTTAAGATATACACCAGCCCTCCTCTAGGTAGGTCTAGTCACTCTGATCTGGCAAGGACTGGTTACCTCTGTAGGGATCCCGGGCAAAGGGGTAAGTCCACACTGGCTCTCAAACCATGGCTGGGGGTTAGTCAACACTCTCTCACCACCACCATTGGCAATGAGTACTGGCGCATGTCGGGGTTTCTAATCCAATGCAAGTCATAATGGTAACATACTATATGAAGTCCAGATACTTCCCCTATGGCACCAACCAACTCGGTTCAGTATCCTTCGCAACCTAGGAGTGAACCCTCACGGACTGGCTACCGCTGTTGGACTCCACTCCTTAACCCTATGGTCATCCACATATTGTTGGGGCGGATGCTCTCACGACTCCTCACGACACCCGGTCCACTCCTTGGACGTCCATGAGCCCAACCCTACCATTTCATGACCAATAGTGGACCACTGAGTCTCCTCACGGGACTGGTTACCGCTGTAGGATGAAACAGAGTCACGTCACCATTGTCACGGGTTACCCGGCTTCAATTCCCCTGCTGAAAGGGTAATAGTATGTGGGGGTACCTAGCCATGCAATTCTAGACTCTCCTAGGTATGTCATCCAGTAATCATGATAATGCTAGAGGTATTAGTGAGCATGTGTCCCATACCACAACTCTCTGATATCTCCAGCCAAGGTATCCCAATGGAATACCCCTTCCATCACAACTACACTACATCACTCTTTATCATACCATGAACAATTGTGCAATATCATAAAAGATGAAGTACATCAAGGAACACCACAAACAACAAGTATACAATAAGATTCACATTCTTTATACAATTACAGCAAGTTACATGATCAAAGAATAGTAAATAGAACAGCTGAATCATCATGTATATGTAATTGCATATAAATAAGAATGTATGTCCTTACCTTGTAATTTAGTAGAACCTCTTTAAGTTGCAATCCAATAATAATTATAAGACTTTTAGTAGAAACAAAGGACACCTAGACATAGGGTTACAAGAATGTATAAGAGTCAAGAGTCAAAACAAATCCAAAATCAAACCTACACAGTCACTGGAAACCAGCCGGTCGCTTAGGTTGAGCGACCACCACTAGTGACAGCCCAAAAAACAAAGAATTTCCAACTCCGAAAATCAGACTTTTGATCATCCGATTTCAATCCGTTTTGGGATGATCTTAGTCCGAATTTCAATCTGAATAGGTCTATAACAAAGGGGTGAAACGAAACCCTAAAATTATCAAAGATCAACCACCCAAAATTCCCCTTGATTAGATCCATCCATTTAACAAATGCGGGGATTCATCAGACACCTCATGCCTTGATCCAGAGATCCAACTTCCCAGCAAGGCAGGTTCTTCAACAGGAGAATCCAGATCCATGGGTTTAGGGTATGGATCATGGACTTCTATCCGGACACTCCATAAATTAATCCGACTTGACCTTCGGGTTCTCGGACCTGCAATACGGATCCCGGGTTAGAAATACGGGGGTTTTTACAGCTGGTGTCACATCGTCGGCTTCCTTGGGCTCTGCTTTGAGCTTGAAATCAATCCTTCTCTTCGGCTTTTTCCTCGTTTCTATTACATCAGTAAATCCAACCCTTTAGGTTGGGTTTTTCTTTCCAAAGGCCCCAAAATGGAATTGGGGTGGTCCGGCTATATCCTTGCTGAGGGTACTTGCCCCTATAACCATAATGGGTGGCGCCACTGGAACTTTTTCTGGCAAGCGCCCCCATTCGAACTCAGCTTCTTGATCGCCTGGAATCAGTTTGATTCCTACACCCAGGCGAATCGTGCTCTACCATTGTCTCCCGACAAAGAAAGCGTCGTCAAGAAGATAAAATATATCAAGGCATGTCAGGAGATCCATAGTCTAACCATCTTGAACCTATTCTTTGTTAAAGTGAACATGATAATCTTGTCAATGCACTGCAACAAGGTTAAAAAGGCATATCAGTTACTGCAAACAATTTACTTTTGTATCTTCAATATATTTGTGGACATAAACTAACCTAAAATACATTGTTGCAGTTGTAAAAGAACTTTGCAATAGGTCTTGCATGAGCTGACTTCATATGTTGGTCGAGAGAGATGTATAGTGAAGCAAAAAAAAAATTGCATTAAGTATGCATGTTTGTCATTAATACGAGATTTTCTAGTTGTCATTCCCATGAAAATAAAAAGCAAAATACCAGTTAATATAATAAAAGGAAAGAAGAGTAAGGATATTTCTTTTATTGGTAAAAGGATATTACTTTTATTGGTAAACAAAAGATTTAGAAAATGAATAAACTTAAACTTTGATTAAAGTAGTAGAAAAGTATAAAAATTTGAAACCGTAGAGGGGTGAATAAAATACTAAAAGAAAAATTTCCAAGAAATGGTTAGATTTGGTGAACATTAACTTTTAAAGAAGGTTACTGAAACTTTCTATGACGATTCTTAAAAAAATATTAAAAACTAAGTTACCAAGAAAATCTTTAAAAAAAATAGTAACTAAAATATGAAGATTGTGATTAAAAAAAATTAATGTAATAAGAAAATAAAATTAATTAAAATACATTTTTTTGGGTAGAAATTAAAATACATTTTAAACAAATTTAATCAAAGTTATCTTAATATTTTTAATATAAAAATTAGATTTTAACAGTATAAAAGAAGAAACTAAATTCACAAGAGTTGGATAAAATTTAGGAAATTCTTTTTAAGGAAATATGAACTAAAATACCAATGAGGATTTTTTTTTTAAAATTGGGGAACAATAAATATGATTAGAATTTAGTTAAAAAAAAGAAGAAGCTAAAATCGTGGAAATGGTATAAAATTTTGAGAAATTTTTTTCTTAAAGAATAAAATAAGCTAATAAGAAAATAAAAGTAATTAAATTATATTTAGAAAGAAAATTATGCAATGTACCAAAAAAGAAGAAGTTATTCAAAGTTCTCGTAAGAATTTTTCCATATCTATAAAATTTTAGAATTTGAAGGAAACTAAATTCACGAGAGTTGGATAAAATTTTGAAATTTTAAAGAAAATTGAACTAAAACACCAATGAGGATTTTTATTTTTTTGCTAAATTAGGAAACAATAAATATGATTAGAATTTCAATTAAAAAAAAAAAAAGAAAACTAAAATCGTGGAAAGTATAAAATTTGATTAACCAAAAAAGGAAAGTATAAAATTTGAAGAAAACATTCTCTTAAAAGGTTGGCATAAAATTTTGAAAATTTTGTTTTTCTAAAAAGGAAATTATTAATTACTTGGGTTTTATAAATTTAAAAAAGAAAAGAAAATAATTAAATAAATACAAATAATAAGTTAATGAAGGTACAATTTTTGTGACTCCATATTTTTTCCTAGTTATTCTTTCTTCTGCTCTCTCTTTTATTATTTTAGTTAACTTCTCACTGTATTGTTATTCTTTCATAAATATTCTATTAGAATGCCAAATTATTTTTTTGTTGGGTCCTGCTTGATCCCGTCCTTTTTACCCAAAAAAAAAGAGAGATTCTACTAGAACAAATGGAAACAAAAACCATTGAAGGAATGATAGAATTTAAGAGAAGATTTTATTCAACTTCTTTTGATAAATAGTGATTTATAATTTTTAAATAATAAGTAGACAATTTTTTTTTTAAATACGATTTTTTTTTTTTTAATATGAGACAAGTTATGAATGATTTTATTCAACTTCTTTTTCTAAGTTGTGATTTATAATTTCTATAAAATTATTTAGTTTATTTTTCAGATTGGATTTTATAAATTTTATAAAATCAAAATATCATTTATGATATTTACAAATAGGAAAACTTAAACGGACTTTTTTTTTTTGATTTCCTAATTCCTAACCTGTGATTTGTAGTTTATTCGAAATTAATTATAAAAATTATTTTTCCTATTTTTATTTTATAAATTTAAAAAATAAATAAAATACAAATGGTACCAACCAGACAAAAGAATAAAATGGTAAAAAAACTAATACAAAAAAGATGTCATTTAAATAAAAACAAGATACAATAGCCAAGAAAAAGATTTGCGACAAAAAAGGAGTAGATGATTTTATATAATAGTATAATATATATAGGCTTTTTCTTTTAGAAAATTTTTTTTGTTTATTATTATTATTATTATTTTATCTCTATTCTATTATATATATATATATATATATATATATATATAGTAATATATATATATATATATATATATATATATATATATATATATATATATATATATATATATATATATATATATATATATATATATACTAGTAAAAATGCACGTGTTTTGTGATTTTCTAATATAACATTAACCATAATTTTTTTGTCAAATATTTAGTTGCATTTTGGAGAACATACTTATTTCTATAAAAAGTTTAGCATATTGAGATCTTAGATAATAGTTGTAGTTTTATGAAGAGCAAGTTAGTGTCAACAACCACAGTTTTGCATCAATCAGGACCAAGTATCAATTTATTATTATTTTCATTATGATATATATGATTTGGTAAGAATGATTCTAATGGAATGTTGGAATATGAACATCAATTGAAACATGTAGCGGATTCAATGATTCAGGACACAATTGGTTTATATGTCCTCAAATTTGACAAGAAAGTTCAGCAGAATAATGGCTATAGACTAAAAGCAGGTTTCATGTTATGATATATTATTGAAGGGCACTCCTCCATATCCAGCTTGAATGATATTACTTGACTTCTGAGATAAACTGTCAACATTTATTTTGAACCAGCTACTGATAAGATGATCTCATTTTATATGAGATAGACTGCGGATCCTATTCGCTGATGTACTGCCCAAATTAAAATTTTCATATTCTACTGCTTGTATTCGAGATAAATATACAATTTGGTGAGCTGTCAAAGCATTTCTTCCATAAGATTTTTAATTGAAACTTTTCTAAATTAACCACATTGCGTTGGAGATTATAGCAATGATAAAATTCCTCTGATCTTGATTGGAGCTTGAATAACTCAATAAATCTTGAATGTGTTATTGAGTTGGTCTATGGTCTACCAACAGACCAGGTAATAGACAAAAGAAACCAAATCTTTTCTCAAAGGGCATTTAAAAATGATGTGACCTGGGGTGGTTATTTAGAGTTTGCAAAGAGCACACATATCTCAAACGTTACAACATTTTCTAGCCAAAGGATTTAAATATTGTAAATTCCGTAGCATAATTTTCCATAGAAGCTAGATCCAAGGGTAGGCTTTTGTATTCAAGCTATCCAATCTATAGGTTGAAGCCACTGAAAAGTTACATGAAAGAAGTGAGATGACAAATAACTTGATCTTCTTGATAAGAAAAAGGTATTTGAATATTTCAAATTGTTGTGATATAGTCAGGTGGCCACCACTTCATAAGCATATCTCTTTTTCATTTCTCATTGCTATATGTGTTCAATGAACTTTGTTACAATGTTGGGTACTGATGATGAACTTTGAGCTGGTATAGGGATTTGAGAAAGGTTGGGAGTCCACCATTTTAGCCAAGGTGGATATTTCCGCCATTGCCCGGGCAACAGCTTAAGTATATCATTTTTAATGAAGTGACAAGCCATCTGAATAGATTCTCAGGCCCAAGATCTTGTTGACTTGGATGTAACTAAGGTAAAAGATTCACTCTTTTAGATATTTTTGACGCGTCAACCTACATAAAGATTGAGAATGAGTGTAATTTGAGTATAACTCCCGAGCTTTTTAGATAGTAAGGCTAAATCCATCCTACACAAGCTCTTAAGATTAAGCCTCCACTTCTCTTTGATGAAAGTACAGATCATATTACAATTAACAGCATGAACAAGGGATTTGTCATTGGACGACCCGGAAATGTTTCTTTCAAAAGAAACATAAAATAGAGATCACTCATTTTTGTCTCAATAAATGCATGATTAGTTTTTAAAATAATAATAATAAATAACCAAAAAAACTAATCGTGCAAAAAGAATGTCACTTTTATGCTTATGTCTAAGCCACTAAATTGAGTTATGAAATATTCCAAAAGCAAAAAATTCGATCAAGAAATGAATCGTGCATTAAAATCAGCTTACTACTTTAAATATTCTTATTTAATAATCAAATATTAAACAATTGAAATGGATAGGTTTTAGGGTAGTTGTGCTGCCATGAATTAATGAAATCATTAAATGATGGAGAAGAAGCAGGGGGTGGCACAAAACTTAGATTACTTCAAGGGGTGAAGATTAGTTACGTCTTAAAGAGTGGTAGAATTCAAAAAGTAGAAAAATTGAAGAGACCGAGAAGATAATTTAGAATTCAAAATATATCTAATTAGTTTGAATCTCCAAAAAAAACAAAGAGACATCCAATAACATATTAAGTAATTAATGATTTCTTAAAAAAATGAGTAGAGTAGAAATTGAGAATTAAAATTAATTCAATAATTTGAATTACATTTCTAGATATCATTTATTAATGAATAGGGTATTTGTGGAAAACAAAATGTAGCCGTGTCCCGTGTCCCTTGAGTTCATACCTTGTATGATAATAGTATGATAGCATGATATATATATTAATTAGTTTTCAAATATTTGTGTAATTCATATATAATAGATCTCATAATACTCTGCCTATAGAGTTCGAACATTCGATAAAACTTGTCAAAAACTAAATTGGATCAGCTCTTAACCAAATAAACCAATTACAATAAATACTAATATATGACATTAGTTATAAGGTTGTTGGATGTATCATGAAGTCAAATAATTTTTCGAACTTTATAATGTGAAATAGTGAATTAAATGAACACAATAAAATGTTTAAAATTGTGATATTATAAATGCTAATCACGTGAGACATTTTAAGAATATATCATTTTTTTTTTATTGTTTCTTAGTAATTTTGAACTACTTTGTTCATACATTATGCATGATATTTATTGAAAAAATTTTAGGGACACTCCAAGGTAATTGGCGAAAAGCATAATACCCCAAAACTATGCCAAATTGGCAATGACTTTTTTTTTTTTCTTCTTTCATTAGAAACATTGATTAGTTAAAATAAATGACAAATATACCTTAGTTGTATTGTTCTAGATCTTATAATATAAAATGAAGAATTAAAGATAAATCGACAAGATGAAATTAATGATTCAATCTTTTTGGGGGCAACATTGTAAAGTAGCAAGATATTAATAGTAATGCATGAATTATGAGATTATCTAAGGATGACTTAACGAAATTCGCTAAAGGGAGTGTACCATTGTGAAAATTTAAGAAACATCTTTGGTTGTTTTTGTCAAGTTGATATCTTTTTAGGGTGTCCATCATTTTTGCGAAATATTTTGAGGTTTCTCTTAATTATTTATTTATTTATTTATTATTATTTTTTAAAGAAATAGATTATGCATGATTGAAGATAATAAACAATCATACAAGAATCATATTGATAATCAAAATGTTTGCGGCTATTTTATTTAGTTATAATTCAACACAATGATTTTTCATTTATCTTTTTTTGAATGATATGATTGACATACTGGAGGAAATTGAAATACTACTAACCTATAAGAAAAAAATCTCAGGTAAGTTTTTATTTCTAATGTCATAACAATATGAATTAAATTATACTATTTATTTTCATTAGTTGAACAATTTTTCAAATTCTTCAATTACAAAGTAATGTATTTCAATATATATATATTAGGTGCTTTTAGCCTATTCTTTTTATGATGAATTATAACTTTGAAGTTTAACTAAAATAGAAAAATAACTATAATTTAAAGTATTATTATAGAAATTTGATGAATAAAGTTAAAAATTTGCAATTGTGGAGTAAAGTTATATTGAAATTGTTGTGGTATAAAATTAATTTGATATATATATATATATATATGGAGTAAAAATTTATACGTGCAACTATATATATATATATATATATATATATATATATATTTTTGGAGTAAATATTTGTACGTGCAACTAATATAAGAAATATTTGACTCTACCAACTCTATAAAATCAAAAGCCAGTTCATTAATCAAATTTCTCTACGTGAATTCTTACTCAGATGGGGACAATTTCATGTCTGAATCAGACAGATGGGGCGAAGATTTATCAATCAAGCCGCCGGATAGCGTGGACAACCGCCCGGAGAATCTTGATTTGCGCTCTTCATTGACTCTGCAGCAGCTCAATAACAATGAAGAGAATAATCTTGATTCTCAAGTACCTTCTCTGTTCGACAACCGCCCATGAATCTGGATTCTCGACCTTCATTGACTCTCTAGCAGCACAGTAGTAGAGAAGAGGGCCTCCGTATTCTTGATTGTGGCCCTTCTCTGATTCTTCGGCGCAGTAACAGCGACCAGAACCTCCATAAGCTTCATCCTCTGCGGTCTTCTTTCGTCGACGATAGTGGCCTGAATATTCCTTCTTAGCCACATTCCAAAAGCAGCGACCAAGATCCAGCATCCTGGTTTGCAGGTATGTTCTGTAGCCAGTTTTGTTTCTCTTTTCATTTGAATATTTTTCTTGCTAAATCTTGAGTTTTGTATTTGTCTGTGACTTTTATCTTTTCTAACCTCCAAGTTTCTATTATGTTTAGCATTTATATTATTCCTTAGTTAAATAGAAGACTATTGTGGCATTAATCAATGTGATTTCAATTAAATGTCATGGTTAGGTTCATCTGCATATGTGAATTTTGTTTCTCTTTTCATTTGAATAATTTTCTTGCTAAATCATGAGTTTTTTTATTTGTCTGTGACTTCTTTTCTTGCTTTAATTCTCTTTTTTCATATGGGAATGGGGTTCTATCATCTTCTGAATTTTACCTGTACTATATTTAAAGTACGGTTTTTGATGTTATGATGAACACTTGTATTAGAAACAATTAACACGAATCTTAGAGATATCTATATATTTTGTCAATCAATTTGTATTTTGTTCCAAAAGAAGTATTTGCTAGCTCACACACAGTCAATTCACTCACTGCAGGCACCTGGGCCATCTGTTGTTCGTAAGTTCTGTGATCACTGCAAAACCATCAGCGGCACACATGAACACTGGCGCCGGCACACATGAACACTGGCGCCTCTCGCCTGGAAAAACGGTAATCTCCAAACAAATAACTTCTTTTAATTAATTAACTAAAAAAAAGTATTGACTACTGATATAATTGAATTCGTTTCTTCTATATATTCTAGCATAGGTACTGCAATGCGTGTGGTCTACACCTGAATAAGGATCGCCAGGGCAGCTCATGAAGACCTCTAGTGTCTAGTCAGTGAATGTTTTTTTTTTTTTAAACCGTAATGGGGGTGAATGTATTTTGGTGTGGTGTAGTTTTATAAACTTGTATTTTGTTCCAAAATAGCTGATACTATCGGTCCCTTGTGGTCCCTGACGATTTGGCCCAGTACACCAATTTCATTACATCCCTTAAAAGAAGCATACTTGTGACCATTCGACATGAATTCTTACAAAGTGATTGCATGCCTGCCTCGTCGTTAGTAAGAGGCTACGGCAAAAACCTTGTAGCTCCTTGGAGGTATCATGGTCTACGTACTTTTTACAATGATGAATTGTAAATCAAAGTTGAATCTACACAAAACAAAAATCATCCCATACGTCGTGCTCGACGGATTATTTTCAATCAAAGTTAGAATGAATTGACTGGTTTAATAGTTATATTTGAGGGGGGAAATCTGATATAGAGTGACATGTATCACTGTTGCTTATATCCAATCTGTTACTATCAACCAAATAAATCTAGGCTTACCTAGTATCTCATTATCTAGGCAACTCTCTGGATCTTCCATTAAGATCTAACCATTCCCATTAGATTAGCCTGTCCATATTATAATTATATTTCACATATCCGACGAATTTAAAAATCCAATAAGAACCCCACTTTCTGTGAAATATTCTAACAATTCAAACTTGACCACAATAAATTTCACAGGGGAAAGACCAAAAAAAAAAAAAGTCATCTGACTTGGTATGACTTCCACTCCAAATTGAGGTATGGGCTCCACCACTCTGAAAGCCCCTGAGCACTCAAACTCTGTTGGTGGGCTCAAGTTAACGGCGAGACTTGAAATGTTGCGCATTTGACGTGCAACATCTGCTGCCGACGATGGCAGCACAATGATGCGTATCAAATGCGTAGCACTGAAGTTGAACCGCAAGTTAACTGTAAGCTAGATTAGCAGACGGGAGGAAGTGCAAAGGTTTGAATTCTCTCTAAAAAAGGTCCCTTTATAATTCTAGGCTGCCAGTTTTCCTATTGTAAAACCCAGCCCTAACCTTGACCCGGAAACCTTGTTATTTGTAGGTCCGATGACCCGTAAGTAAGAAGTCGCTTTGGGCCATCCCGGGGCTTGGTGTCGGCTTTGAATCCATGAAGTTGATGATGAGGTTCTATTTATGGCTGAATCCGTGGATCTATTGTTGATGGTTGGGTGCTCTCTTCTTGGTTTGAGGATTTCTACCTATTAGGTAGTCCTTGCTTGTGTGAAACCTTTGGTTGGTTTGATCCGGACCTTCAATTCCCGTTTGGTCTTCTTGCGCATTGGTCGATCGATTGGTCGACTGGACCAGCGACCAATCCACTCGACCAATGAGTGCCGTCTTTGGCAATTAGGTTGTTCTTGCTCTATTTAAGTCCAATCTCGAGTCCACTTCGTATTTGCTGCCTCCAAACCCTCCGGAGCGAACCAAAGACCTCTCGCAAGTCATCTCTCTTGCATCCTTGGTGTTTTCTTGACGGATCTTCGTCGAAACTCTTCTTTTGCATCAAAGGTATGTCTACTCTCTCTTCTTCTCCTCCATCTTTGTTTTTCTTTCCTTTTGAGTTGAGACAGAGAAGAGATGCTGCATTCTCTCGTTGCAAACATCTCCGAACAAGTTCTCATGATCATCCTAAGGATTTGAGGCTAGAACAATGATCTTAACCATGATCATTGCAAGCTTTTGAAGGAATCATGATCAAACCATGATTTAATCTCTGTTAAACTTCTAATCTGAATTCTGATCTCTTTGGATCATCTTTGATTGATCATGTTAGTAGTTAATTACTGTGTTTTCTTTCCATGATCCATAATCTATAGATTCCTAGTTGTTCTCTTCTACCATACTATGTGTTCTTCATGATGCATGATAGTTACATATATGGTAGGTTTTATTTCCTTATTTAGATTTATGCTTCTAAGCCTTATGCCATGAAGACCTATGTATGTTTTCATGTTTCATTACCGAAAGCAATGATCCATCCTCCTATTGTTCTTGTCTTTGTTTTCTATTTCAAATTCATCAAGATCCATGGTTGATTTATTTATGGTAACTTTTTGTTTCCTAATTTGGATCTTGATACCTTGATTTGATTAGTGTTTTGAGGTCCCCTAATTGTTAGAATACTACTGATGTAGTCTACCCCTTGATTAGTATCCTTTTGAACCACCAAATTCGGATTTCATATCTTAAAACTCTGATTTTATAGGCTTCTGTCCTGATTGGTCGACGGCCACTCGACCAATCCACTCGACCAATGAGTCAGCAACTCCGTTTGGTCTGTTTCGGATGTTTTGATATCTTTTCTGTAGGGATCTTTCCTAATATGTTGTATATACTTGTTTAGGACCTTCTTCTCAAGTTTGCCAAGATCTTACTTGATTTCTTGGGATTCCTTGCGAGTTATAAAGGTAAGGATGGTTATTTCCTTAATTACATAGATAGCATGAATCTAGTTTCTATATTTGAATATCATTAATATGTTTCCTAAATTAGATTCTTACAATGATATTCTATTGTTGCATAACTTTGATTACAGTAGCATTACTTATTCATATTAAATTGATTCATGTATGATTTACTTACCAATGTTATACAAGTGATTGTAATTACGATTTCTTTCCATATATGAAGATTACCATATATATGATGATATGAATTGATGCATGTGTATGCTTATGTATGGTTTGGAAAGGAGAGGTGTCCTTTCGACACTTCGTCCTTGGACTACTACGGGAATATTATGGGATGTTTCCGGAGATGCCCTCTGGACACCTTCCTAAACCGTTGGATGACATATCTAGGATTGTCTAGTAGTGTTTGGCTAGGAAGTCCTGTTATGTCGGACCCTAATCGGAGGGGCATTGAGACCGACGACCCGTGGTAGCAATGGGGATTCATGGGCGTTCAAGCCGGTAACCAACCCGTGAGAGGCGGATCACATTGTGGGGGCCATTTATTGGTAGGGTTGCATATGGTTAGACTTGGGCTCACGGGCGCTAAGACCGGTAACCACCCGTGAGGGCGTGAGAGCTTCCCGTTTACCATTGTGGATGATCAATGGGTTGATGGTCCGTGTCCGGTTGGTCGGTGCCATAGGATACGCCGACTCTGTGTGAAGGATACCGGAAGGATCGTCGGTGGAGTATCTGGATCGACTTGATGTAACTAAGTAGAAGACTTGCATTTGGCTAGGTTTACCTTGACATGCGCCGCTTATCCAAATGGTTGTGAGAGGTGTGTTGCTTAACCCCCGCCATGGTTTGTCCCGGGATGAGGACCCTTCCTCGGCTGCTCAAGCCGGTGAAATGATCCGTGAGAGATCCGAGATATCTTAATGGTTGAGGATGTGAGTGGACTTTCCTAAAGAAGTCGGTGCTATGCTTAAGCATGTCCGCCATAGAGACCGCATACATAGGTTAGATTCATTCATTCTTGTTTGTCTCATATCATTTGCATTTATGTTTGTTCGTCCCGCCATTTATGTTATTATGGATTTTACGCCTTCCGGTTTCTTTGAAACTCATTCCTTTTTGTACAATGTTGTTAGCTATCCCGGCTGCTATGCGGTCCCTATGAGAGCGCGCAGGGCATATCTCCGGAGGTGTTGCGGTTCCACAATTACTCGAGTCCCGCGTGGTTTGCTCCGTCGTGCTTGTCCGCCTTGGTGGGCGTCCTTGTGCTATTTATGAGTTTACACTTACAGGTGTTGTCTATAGTGGAGAACTTTAGTTCCCAATGTACTTGTTTTGGGATTAGATTTTGTCTGTTTATTCTTTTAGAGCTACTTTTCCGCTGGTTGTGTGTTTTGACTCGCTTTACTTATCGTTGTCTCGTTATATCTATTATTCGATTCATTTATGATTCATTCTTTCTTTGTTGGATCTATGATTTATCTTCCGCACTCTTGTTATGTTGTTCTGTTTGTTTTGTTTTGTGGGAGGTTGTCACTCGATCCGATCTTGGGCGTGGATCACACTCTCGGGTATGCCGGTAGGGTCCGCGGGGGCGTGCCCTATGGCTCCGGCTCCATGTTAGAAATGTATCATATGCTAATGAATCAGAAAGACAAGAAATTAGCTACCAAGGCTTCCTCATTGAAGGTAAGGGGGTGGGATCTAGTGAGGGATGAGACGTGGGAGGAATATATGGCACTATCCCATGTTACCGTGGACGGCACGTTGTGAAGCTTTGGCCATAGGGAGGAATTGTGCCCAAAAGGGGTATGAACACTGAGGCTAATTGCCAACGTTGTGAGGCAGAAGAGGAGGATGTGGACCATATTTTTGTACACTGCTTGTTTACAAAAGCAGTGTGGTTAAGCTCTCCTCTTGGATTTCGCTTCACAACCGGGAATAACTCATCCTTAGCACTTTGGATTAGCTCATGGGGGATCTTTGCAAGCTCAGAAAAGAAAGAGATCGAGAAGATGATTCTGTGCCTCATCAGTTTCTTACTCTGGTATTTGTGGTGCTCTAGGAACTAAGAATTGTTTGGTGAAGATGGTTGGAGTCCTGTGATAGTCATAGAGAGGGTGAAGGAGGCATCCAAAGAATTTCTTTCCTTTTCGTGGCCTGAACAAGGTTTATCAACAAGGCATGCTGAGATAGCTCAGGAGGTGTGGCGACCACCTCCAAGCAGTGGACGGTCAGATATTAATTTTGAAGCTTGGATTAGATATGCACCGTTGATTATTAGCATGTGCAACAAAAGTTATTTTAAGTGGATGTGACTCGGTTTAAGTGGTTTTAACTCGGACCGTAGGGTCTGTTCATTCCGAATAACCAAACGAATCATATGCTTCCCTACGAGACCGTTAGCTGAACAGAAACCATTCTTTCTTTCTTCATACGCCAAAGACGATCTATACTCCCCTGCAACCTTCACATCTCTGTTCATATCTGTAAAAGCTTCAAGAGAACACAAGGGACCAAACTCACCATTACCAAACCTTAGAATACGCATCACTCTCCAAAAGCCAGATGGGGAATAATCTCCATGGTTATGAGCGTGATCAAGATGACAAATTGAAAGAATGCAAAGAAAACTCTGTTTTTGATAAGTAGGTTATTTACCTTGATGGGTAAGTCTTATGTATTTATAAATAAACATGGCTGTTGTACAAGATTCGTTTACAATATTCAAATTTGAATTCAAAATTAAAAACTTGAATTCAAATTTAAAAATGAATTCAAAACTTGAATTCAAAAATCAAATTCAAACCATAACAGATTCGTTATGGTCTTTCATCCCCCCTCAAACTCTGCATTGGCAGGTGCAAGAGTTTGTCTCTATGCTTGAAGAAAGTTTGTGATGTTAAGCCCTTAGTAAACACATCTGCAATTTGATCATCTGACCGAACAAAGTGCACTTTTATGGTGTTGTTCTGAACCAAGTCTCGGACAAAATGATAATCCACTTCTATATGTTTTGTGCGAGCATGTAGCACTGGATTTGCAGCCATTTGTGTTGCGGACACATTATCACAATAAATGTCCATTACTCTTGGAAGTTGTACTTGCAAATCACGTAGAACATAAGAAAGCCATAGTAACTCAGATGCTGTGACAGCAAGGGATTTGTACTCAGCTTCCGTACTTGATCTAGATACTGTAGGTTGTTTCTTGGAAGACCATGATAACAAATTATCCCCAAGAAAAGTGCAAAACCCACTAGTTGATCGGCGTGTGTCTGGACATCCTGCCCAATCTGCATTAGTGTAAGTAGTTATGAAAGAAAGTTGGGTTGGTTTCAAGAGAACACCAGCTCCAATAGTGTACTTGACATAACATAAAATACGTTTTGCTGCTTGTAGATGATCTTCTGTGGGAGATTGCATGAACTGACACACATGATTGACTGCATAGGAGATATCTGGTCTAGTGATCGTCAGATATTGTAAGGCTCCTACTAATTGTCTGTATGGTGTTGGATCAGGTAGAGGATAACCTGTTGTTGATGATAACTTTGTTCCAACTGCAATTGGGGTTGTGCATGGCTTTGAAATCTCCATTCCTGTAGACTTTAATAAATCAATGGAGTATTTACTTTGAGTGAGTAAAAGACCATCTGAACTTCGATTAGCCTCAATTCCCAATAAGTAATGCAAGTGTCCCAAATCTGTCATTGCAAATTCTTTGCTCAGGCTTTGAATAACCTCTTGAATTGCAGCTTCATTGGCTCCTGTCAATATTATATCATCTACATATAACAACAATACTATCATTGTACCTTGGGTTTTGCGTGTAAACATGGAAGAATCTGCCACACTTTGCTTGAAACCTTCTCTTTGTAGGTATGTTTTGAATCTGTGAAACCAAGCTCGTGAAGCTTGCTTGAGACCATAAATTGCTTTTCGTAGATGACAAACATGTGTTGGTTTAGATGTGGAAACAAACCCCTGTGGTTGTTCCATGTAAACATCTTCTGCTAAGTTGCCATTCAAGAAAGCATTTTTCACATCAAGTTGATGTATTGGCCATGACTTTGAGAGTGCAATGGTTAATACTGTCCGAATGGTGGCTGGCTTTACAACTGGACTAAATGTTTCATGAAAGTCCACTCCTGCCTGCTGGTTGAACCCCTTGGCAACTAATCGTGCCTTGTATCTCTCAATGGAACCATCACTTTTTGTCTTAATCCTGTACACCCACTTACAGCCTACAATATTCATACCCTTGGAATAAGGCACCAAGTTCCAAGTTTGATTATCCATCAAGGCTTTGTATTCTTTTGGCATTGCATCAATCCACTTTGGGTCTTTTGAGGCTGATTTGTAGGTTTTAGGTTCAGTTGGGATGTTGGAGATGGTGGTAAGAAAGGTTTGAGGTATTGGGTGTCTAATAGTGAGTAAAGAGAGAGGGGTTTTTGGTTTGGTGGAATTTGTTTTACTCCTAGTAATCATAGGATGAGATGGTTGGGGCTGTGGTTGGGGCTGTGGTTGGTCTATTGTTGGTGGAGATTGATTAACATCTTGGGTTGGATTTGCCATTGATATGGCTGTTGATGATGTTGTAGGGGTTGTTTGTGATGGTTGGTTGTTTGAAATAGGTGAAGAAGAATGAGAAGTGAGTGGAGGCACATTTGGTGGGGTGTGTGGGATGAAAACAGGTAGAGAAATAAGTTCAACTGGTGGTTTGTTTGATGATTGGTGTGATGGGTGATTTGAAAAGGGAAATTCCTTTTCTTCAAAAATAACATGTCTGGATAAATATACCTTGCCAGTGTCCTTATCTAAGCATCTATAACCCTTGTGATAGAGACTGTAACCAAGAAAGACACAAGCCTTGGACTTTGGCGATAATTTGTCTTCTCTGTAGGGTGTTAAGTTGGGGTAAGAAAGGCAGCCAAAAACTCTCAATAAGCAATAATCTGGTTTGAAGCCAAACAGTGCTTCATGAGGAGATTTTCCCTGCAATACTGGTGTAGGTAACTGGTTTATTAAATAAACAACAACAGTAAAGGCTTCTAACCAATATTCTTTAGGCATGTGAGCTTGGAATAGAAGGGATAAACCCATCTCTGTAATGTGTCTGTGTTTTCTTTCTGAAACTCCATTTTATTCTGGAGTATGAGGACATGAAATCCTAGATACAATGCCACATTCATCAAGATAGTTTTTGAAAGCTCCCCTTGTTAACTCTAAAGCTCCATCACTTTGAAAAAAATTAATAGAAGTAGAAAGCAATTTTTAGCCATATTTTTAAAATGCTTGAAACAATAAATTGCATCAGATTTAAATCGCAAATGATAAAACCAAGTAAATCGACTGAAATCATCAATAAAAATAATATATGAATTGAATCCACTAATTGACAAGTTTTAGTGGGACCCCACAAATCACAATGAATAAGCTGTAATGGTTGAGTAGTTCTACTAATTGAAATAGAAAAGGGTAATTTGTGATGTTTCCCAAGTTGGCAAGCGTCACAAATTTTATTGGATCTAAGTATTTCAAAAGAATTAAATAAGACACTATTTCTCAAATGAGTAAGTACTGCAGAAGAAGGATGACCAAGCCGGCGATGCCAAATATCAGAAGGAGCTTTATTTCCATAAAGAGCCAAAGGAGGCACAACATTGGCCGAGAAAGAATACAATTTATCTTTGACTGGACCCTTCAGGAGAGTGATGCCTGACTCCAAATCCTTAACACAAAAACTCCATGGAAAAAATTCAACAGAACAATTATTGTCAGATGTAAGTTGAGAAATGGAAATTAAATTCTTTGACAATTGGGGAACGATGAATATGTCATTAAGAAATAAATGATTTCAATTTGTTTTCAAAGTTGAGGAGCCTATATGAGTTATAGGGAGTTTCTTACCATCACCAACTGAAACCTGGTCTTCTCCTTTGTAAGTGGCAGATCGCTGTAGCATGGCTGGATCAAATGACATATGGTTGGTAGCACCTGAATCCGATATCCACTGTGCATCATTCTGTGGTGTAATGTGTTGGGTATTTTGGGACATGTAAGCCAGCATAAGGAATGTGAGGTGGTGGATTAGGATTATTTCGGTTCTGGGCATAACAGAAATAGCATCTATTGGCCGAATGGCCTCGCTTAGCACATATTTGACATTTGAAGGAATTAGTGTTAAAGGTGTTTTGGTTTGGTCGGTTATAGGAATTTTGAGATCTTGGAGAGCCATTTGATGAATTTCGGAAGTCAGATCTAGGTGGGTTTCGGTTGTTGGGTGGATAGGAATTAATACTATTATTAGGCCGATTAAATTTAGGCTGCTCTGTAACAAGTAATGCAGTAGGAGAGTGGGAATCAGTTAAGATTGATTGAGTGTTCCCATAGCCACGGCGTAACCGTTGCTCATGAGTAAGTAGTTTGGCTCTTAGGTCGGGAAAGGTAACGGGTGGGGTAATATTTTCCACAGTGATGATGAAAGTGAGATAATTCGAACCAAGACCATTTAATGTATATGCTACCAAGTCAGAGTCATTTACCTTGCCATTAATTGCTGCTAAAGAATCAGCGATGGACTTAATTTTGTGAAGATAGTCCGTAATTGTGCTCGTTCCTTTATTGATCATCTGCAATTCACTGCGAAGATAAGTCCTTCGAGCAGTGGACTGTTGTTGGAAAAGTTGTGCAAGGGAATCCCATACATCTTTCGCTGTTTGAAGGCCAAGAATATGAGAAGAAAGAGACGGTGTGAGGGTGGCATTGATGCATGCTCGAACAAAATGATTCATTCTTTCTGCAGGTTTGAAATGCTGGATTCGGCGTTTGAGTTCCTCCAGTAGTGATAGTTTGATTTGGCATTGATCTAGTACCATCAAGATGATCCATAAGATCACAGGTAATAAAAATGGATTCTAATTGTTCTCTCCACATGAGATGATTTTCTCCATCAACATTAACAGAAACAAGGTTGGAGAGATTGGTAATGAGGAATGGAGTGTTAGCAGTGGCCATTGAAAATATAGTGTTTTGGGGGGGAAAAAATCTCAAAACCATAGCTCTGATACCATGAAAGAATGCAAATAAAACTCTGTTTTTGATAAGTAGGTTACTTACCTTGATGGGTAAGTCTTATGTATTTATAAATAAACATGGCTATTGTACAAGATTCGTTTACAATATTCAAATTTGAATTCAAAATTAAAAACATGAATTTAAATTTAAAAAACTTGAATTCAAAATTTAAAAAACTTGAATTCTAAAATCAAATTCAAACCATAACAGATTCGTTATGGTCTTTCACAAATCGATCTTAAACGCATGGAATTTATGAAAGAGTAAAAAGCACCCAATGCCCAAATCGAAGAAAGAGACCAGTACCCAAATCCAATAATAAAAACCTTGAAATTTGAATGGAACGACTGAACTTCAGTAACCCAGATTAGAAAGTTGCTTTTTTTACTCCTCTGAAAAGATTTGTAACAGTATACTCCAAATACTTCAACAGAGAAATCCCCAGAACGACATGGAACTTGGGAGTTTAGATTTTAATAAATGTATGCGCAGCAGCCGAAAATCTCTGAGTAAAACAGGAAGGTCTAGATGCGAGAACAGCAGGAGGAGCAGGAGGGTTTTTGGAAAAATAGATTAAAAAGTAAACTCTCTATAATTGCTTCACGACTAAATGCTTCACTGAAACAGAGCTATAATTATTAACAAGAAACGCACAGACACGCATATTCACAAAATGATCCCTTCCCACCTTCCTCTTCTGCTTCTCCTCCCCTTTGAAACTATAATAAATTAAAAATTGTAGATGGGTGTTTAGATTTCAGAATCAAAACAGAGCTTGCATGAATCCAAGAATCTGCTTCATTTTCTTCTTCTTCTTTCTCTCTCTCTGTAACCTAAGCTCTTCTCTTCTAAGCCCACTTCTCTCTCTCTCTCTCCAAAGTAGATTCTTTCAATTTGCCCACGTCTTAAGTGTCAAGCTACCGCCAACTGGAATTAAATTAATCGCTCTCCTTCCCTCCAAGCATGGCTAGTAAAACCAGAGGTTCCTCTCGTCTTCTCACACAGGAAAAGAAATGAAACTGAACATGGGGATTTACCATATAGTTTACCATTTTGAATCCTGCCTTCTGAATGAAAAACAAGAGTTCATCATGCCTGGTTCTCTGTCTGTCGTAGCTCTCCAAAGGTTGAAGACGCAGTGCATCTCTCCGATGGTTCGTTTGGTCCATTAGCATAGGTTTGAGTCGCCTGAACCGTTTGGGTTAGGTGAAAAATTGATTTAGTCTCACTTAAGTTGGTGTTTGAAACACATGTTCATAATGAACAGTGGATATTTAATCTAAACATTAAAATTAAAATCTAACCGTTGGCTGCTTGGAGCAGTAGCACGTAGGCACCGCTCCCAAGCAAGATCCATGAAAAAACCGCATGAGACATAAACATAAAAAAGCTATCATTTCGATAGGGAATTAATGGTTTCAAAATATCCAGCTACTTTAACCTAGTTCAATTATGGATGTTCCAAAAATAATTATTGTCAAAGACAAATACTTCTAGAACCTCACAATTTGAAAATAAATAAGAAGTCATTTACTCAATCGTATTAAGTCAGATCCGGATACTTTCATTCCTCCCATCCCGGGATCCTTTCCGGTATTCTTCACACTAGAGTCACGGATATTACCTACCGGACTCACCAACCCTATTGGTCATCCACAAATAGTAGACGGGAAGCTCTCACGTCCTCTCACGGATATGACTCACCGGTCTCGAGCATCCGTGAGCCCAAGTCTAGCTATTTGCAACCCTACCAATAAATGGCCCCTTTTGGGTATCCGTAGCATGGTTTATGTCCTCTCATGGGTTGGTTACTAGTCTTGAGCGCTCATCAAATCATACACTACTACGGGTCGTTTGGTCTTAATGCCCTTCTGATTCGGGTCTGACATGACAAGGACATCCTAGCCACACAATTAGACAATCCTATGTATGTCATCCAATAACCCGGGAAAGTGTCGATGGGCACCTTCGGAGAACATCCCATACTATTCCCTCCGATGCCCAAGAACAGAAGTGTCAATAGGACACTCCCCAATCCCAGATTATACTTGAACAACCACATGCTTAAGTCCATTATACCATACACAATTGATACATCATCATAATAGAAGTTAAATCATAACATCGCAATGATTCATCATATATATAAGTAACAAATATGACTAATCATTATAACAAAGATATATGAAAGCACAATACTACTGTTCTAAAACATGTATAGCAGTCCTATGATATTCAAAAGTAATAAAGAGACTATGTTCACTAGGTTATGAACATCAAGATATAATCTCATAGCCTATGTATTTATGGCGATAACCGTCCTTACCTTACGCTGTGATGATGATGATCCAAAGGTCACACAAGAATGATCCAATGATGGTAATAAGACCCTAGACAAACATAAATGAAAGATTAGAGAAGAAATCGGGAAAATCAGAGGTCGAACGGGTCAAAACGGCGAAGGACACAGATCAGCAGCATGCTTGGTCGATGGGATCGACCAAGATAGTCTCCGGGCTGCATAGTGGATTTTGGGATTTTGGTCCGAAATCGATCTTCTAGGGCTTGGATCGATCCGAAACTTGGAGGGATGATTAATAACAGTATAAGAACACTACAAATCAAGAAATTAATACAATCTAAAGGTCTAATTAGAAAACCCCAAATTGGACTACTAAGTTCTATAGACAATAATCAAAGCATGGATTGAAATCAAATGCATTTGCATTGGAAAGGCATGAATTAGCTAAGGGAACTAATAGGAATTGGGTTAGAATCATATGCTAGTAATAAACATAGACATAGTACACTATATACTTCAGTTTAGGACAAGAATGCATGAAGTTAAGAAGAGAATCAAAGGAATGCATATGGAAGGCTTGAAATGAGAGCATAGCATCAATGGAAATGGGAGAGGATCATAGGTTAAGCAAGAGTGAATATTTGGAGTGATGGTTGCAAGGTTGCAGCATCAACTCCAAGGTTACAACAACAATAAAATGAATAGAAAATAATAGAATAGAGAGTGGGAGTGATGAATCATACCTTGTAGATGATGATGGAGACAAAGAACAATGATTGACAATGACTATAGTGGAATCTCCTTCACCAATATCAAGGAGGAGCTTTGGGGAACCTTCTCCACGTTCTCAGGTGTTGCAATGATTAGAATAGGGCTCGAAACACGAGGCTAGCATAAATAGGGTTGGAATATTCCAAAAAGCATCAAATTCTCGAATCTGGGCTGCCTTGGTCGATGCTCTTGGTCGATGGGATCGACCAAAGAGGTCAGAGAAAAATCAGTACTAGTTCAGCAACTTCGAACAAGGATTCGGAGGGCACATGGTCAAATTGAGTGAGGTTCTCTTCTACAAATCAATCAAGAAGTCTGGTTTCCGGGAATACCTTCGGATTGTGCACGGGAGTTCATTAGGTACTTCAACTAGTTCACCCCTCTTCGATGCGCAGATTTTCACTGAACACTGACAATGTACTCAAGTAAGGGGCATCATCGTCAATGTCCATGGGCTCAGACTCCGACACTAGATCATCAACTAGTAGGGTCCACAAGTCTCTTCTACCACCGCTTTGGGTCTTTGGACTTACAAACATCAAGGGTTCCGAGTCAAGGTAAGGATAGGGCTGGATTTCACATAATTGATCTCCTTTCACTCCATTCTCCTCCCTCAACTTTTGGAATGGATTAGATCCATCTCCTTTATGTTGGTGCTGAACTAATTATGATTGGTTCTATTCTTTATCTATGATTTTGAGAAGATCCTGTCCAAAAATGAATCCTTGCATTCGAATAAATGATGGATCTAATCAAGGGAGATGAATTGAGTTATGGATCTGTATTAATTTTAGGTTACTAATTTGCGCCTTTGTTATAGACTTATTAAGATTGAAATTTGGACTAAAATCATCCCAAAATTGGATTGAAATTGGATGGTTGGAAGTCAGAATTTCAGATCTTACAGACTATCTATAATAGGGGCGGTCGCTTGACCCAAGCGACTGGCTGGGTCCACAGTGGCTATGTGAAATTTGTTTTTGCTTTGATTTAACTCATGTCCTTAATATATTCTTGTAACCTTATGTTTAGGTTTTCTCTGAGTTTACTGGAAGTCTTGTGATTGAGGTTTATTTACACTCTAGTAAGTTTTTACATAATTACAGGTAAGGAGTTTATATGCAATGACATGTTATATGATGAATCAATTGTTTCTTACATTGTTCATTAATCATGTAACTTGTTGTAGTTGTATAAGTCATTGTTATATTGTTGAATACTTGTTGTATGTCATGTTTCAATATACTTTATCACTTTATGATATTGAACAAATGATTATGTTATGATGGTGAATGATGTGATGTAGTTGTGATGTAGTTGTGATGGAAAGGTATCCAATTGGGTATCCATTGCTTGGGATATCAAAGGGCTGTGGTATAGGACACATGTTCACTGATGCCCCCAGCACTATTATGACTGTTGGATGACATACCTAGGGAGTCTAGATTGCACGGCTAGGTACAGTACATGCTACTACCCTTTTGGTAGGGGAATCGAAGCCGAATGACCCATGATAATGGTGATGTGACTCTGTTTCATCCTACAGTAGTAACCAGTCTGTGCGGAGACTCAGTGGTCCATTGTTGATCATGCAATGATAGAGTTGCATATGTTAGGGTTGGGTTCATGGACTTCCAAGGAGCAGCCAAGGAGCAGCCAGGGAGTCGTGAGGGGTCATGAGAGCATCCGCCCAATAATATGTGGATGACCATAGGGTTAGGAAGTGGAGTCCAACAGTGGTTGCCAGTCTGTGAGGGTTCTCATTTCGATGTTGCAAAGAATACGAAACCGAGTTAGTTGGTGCCACAGGGGAAGTATCTGGACTTCATGTAGTATGTTACCAGTATGACCTTGCATTGGATTAGAAACCCCGACATGCACCAGTACTCATGCCAATGGTCGTGGTAAGAGAGTATTGACTTAAACCCCAGCCATAGACGACTGATGAGGACTTAACCCCTTTACCCAAGATCCCAATAGAGGTAACCAGTCTGTGAGGGATCAGAGTGACTAGACCTACCTAGATGAGGGCTGGTGTTATATCTTAAAGCATGTCAACTGTCTAGAGACTTGCATAGTTAGATCTTAGTAGCATTCATATTATTGCATATCATTCATTTCATATATGCATTGTTGATTGTGCTAACATATGTATGAGAAATGTGTTATCTTTACTGAGTTTGTCATAACTCATTTCTTTATTTGTTTGTTATATTATACTGTACATATGGTAGTACGTCGTAAAAAATCGGAGAAGTTCTATATGGGTCCAACTTCATCTATGAAGAGGATGTGGTTAGTGGGAAACGGAGATGTGGTCCATGAAGCCTCCTGCAGATGCTTGGAGTGCGCTTATAGCACCCATTGATGGCCGGAGAAGGCAGATCGTCAGGCATTTTGAGAAGTCCCTGGAGAAGAACTGGGGAATTCCCTATCTGGTTGTTTTAGAAGAGAAGTCCATAGCTTTAGAAAAGTCTACTGGAAAGAAAATAATTTAGTTTATTTTATTGCTTCCACTGAACTCGATATTTCTTTTGGGAACTTGATTACTTTGATTTGATTCTTTCTTTGATTCATTCTTGGAGTATTTGGACTCTTGTAATTCTTTTTGATTAATTATGTGAACTTGCTCTTGCTATTGATTATCTATTTCTTGCATTTATTATTATTGATGGGTAAGACCGTGGATCCTATGACGGATCGCACCCACGGGTTGTCGGGCATAACCGAGACTAATGGGTGGGGTGTGACAGAGGTGGTATTAGAGCCCTGATTTTACAAAGTCAATAATAGTTAATACAAGTACTATATGAACAATCTGAGTTAGATTCAGAAGTGACTCAAAATATTAGAAGTGAATAATAGGTATAATCTTTCGCTAGAAATGAACTAACAAAGTAAATGAATTTCTGTTTTTACATAACTTACTATAAATGAAGTGAAACATATTCTCACATTATGATTATCAAGAAGGGCATAAAAGACAATAAGTGAAAGTGCAACAAGCATTGCTTTATTTCATTAATAAGAAAAACCTTACATAATCTAAAGCATGACTCACGCTTTACAAGTCAAAATATGTAGGGAATGAACATGTGTGAAATAAAAATGACAATAACTATATCTAAATCCTTAAAGTTAGTTTGTATTGAGTGTAAAAAAAAAAAAAAAAAAAAAAAAGAAAAGAAAGAAAGAAAGAAAAGAAAAAGAAGCAAGCAAATCTAAAACTAAACTACTCCTGTGGTGGTGGTGGTAGTAGCCTCAGCTGGCGAAGAATATCTAAGCACTTTGACAACTGGTCCCTCACTACTACTTGATGCTGCTCTAGGTGTTCCACTCGAATGATCAGATCTGTAGCCCAAGTAGGTGTGGAAGTCTATGGCCCCTTTGGTGTACCCTGAGCCCATATGGACCCCCTACCTCGAACTGAGATGGTGGTAGTGAGTCTCCATGATCATCATCATCGAACTCTGCATCCATATCCTCTGGCTCTGACTCAGCTGGCATCTCCGGTGAGTTAGGTCTGTCTAATAAATGCATATGAGCTACCAACCTGTGACCTGTAGTGCCACTGAAGCCGACTGGTAAGGCCTCCTCACCCTTGAAGTTGACCCCGAAGTGCTTGAAGATCCGAGTCAACAGTCTCCCATATGCAAGGTTTGCTCCCCCCGGATGTGTCACTCTGTAGACCAAGGCATTCTGGATGATGTATGCCAAGTCTATTTGATAGCGTGAATACACAAAGTAAGTCATCAAAGCCTGCATAAGGGATATCTCACTTTAATGTCTTGCCTTAGGTAGCAAGTTCCTGGCAATAATCCTAGAGATGATTCGGCAAGATGGAAGCAGCTCGGTCACTAACTCACTCCGCTGCACTACTAGTAGCATATGGAAGAATAGATGAAAGCTCTCTCCTCCCAGTGGATGACATCATCAGACTCTGCCCCCGGCTCGAACCATCTCCGATCGCTATGAATGTATGGAATGTTAAGAATGTGAGCAAGATATCGAGTAGGGAAGCGTATGTTAGTAGTCTTCACCCTACTCTCGATGATGAGCCTAGTATCATTCTCCCCCACTGGCTCTTCATGAAAGGTCAGGTTGTTGTAGAACAACCTAACAAGCTTTGGGTAGGCAGGATCATTCAATGAAAGCATACTATCCCAACCTACCGCCGCAAATCTCTTTGCAATCTGAAACTGCTCAAGCTCAGAAGTCACAATAGGTCAACCCAACTCAACCCGGCGGTGATTGAAGTGACCAAAATAGATCTCCTAAGCCTTTGGTGATCTAAAGTAGTCTGGGTGTACTGGATCAAAGGCGTCACTTGGACCATGTCCATGACCTTGGCCGCGAATAAGAACTCTCCTACCTCCGCGAGCAGCCATCTAAAATAAAAATATGATTTTTGGGTGAAAAAGAGAGAAAAAGAGAGTTAGAATATGTCTATGAGTTACCCATAAGTGTAAAAATTCATAGTGAAAAGTAGATCTATGCCTAGACATGTTCTATAGAAGAAAAGAAGTGGTTAGCACCAAATAAAACTTAGAAAAATTTGTACATTGGTAAAACTCTCATCCAAACCATAGAAAATAGGGTTTTGAGAGAAGATTACCGGTGTAGCATAAATGGAAGGCGTGGGTAGTAGTTTCGAAGTCAACGGAGTCCCCAAATATTCTTCCTTGACCCAAGAATCAAATCCCCAGAGCTCTCTTGGTGTTTTGTGAAGTGAAATGGGACCCAAAACCCATATCTAAAGACGTTTTCATCGTGAAATAGGGGGCGGTCGCTTGTATCTGTCAATTGACCTAAGCGACCGGCCTAGTTTCTGTTGCTCAATTTTGTGGATTTTGGCCATGTTTTGATGATTTTTTATTTTTGTGCTAAATACAACTTTTGTATACTGATGTCTCTAAGGTTCGTTTGGGTTGTATGCTAATGCAGCATGGGAAGGTAGTAGCTTATGCATCTAGACAGGTGAAGAACTATGAGCATAGCAATCCTACTCATGATTTGGAATTGGCTACAGTAAATTCTGCTCTAAAGATATGGTGTCACTATTTGTATGGTGAGAACATAGCAATTTTCACTGACCACGAAAGAAAATACATCATATAATGGAAAATATAATTCTCCTAGAGAGGTTTGTTATATGTTTATTGTTTAATGTACTAGTGGGCCTTGTAGTTGTTACAAGATAAATCACCAGCACTTCCTTCCCCAAGTGGGTATTCTAATAGATAATTGGCCATTGAAAACCTTCTTCAAGAGCTAGCAGATGAAACCCAGTTTCCCAAATAAGTGAGAACTGAGTTCCCAATTGCAAATTTCTATCTAAAATTGTATTTTTACGGAACAATTTAGGTAGAGAAGGAATTGAAGCTCACAAGTTGTTCGAAATAAGGACTAAAGAGAATTAAAAGATGCTTCCTAGAACCAATACCCATATTAGCAGCTGGGTTTCACCAACTCCAAAGCTGTTTAGGGTGAACGTTAATGGCAGACAAGAATATTAACTTTATTGTTAATTCATTGAAGAAATCAAATATAGCAGCAAGCAATGCTAAACATGCACGTTGATGTAGTGAAGGCGCATATAAATTAGTTTAGGCATATCTCAAATTTAAAAGAAAAAAATTCCGTCATATCATAGCAGAGAAACTAAACGAGGTTCTGTGCAGAAATGGGGAAGAAAATTCTTCCCGGTTTTGAAAACAAACCGGTTTCTTCTAGTTCAGACCAACTCGGAAGTTATGTTAAGTTCAACTCGGTCCTTCGGTGGCCATAGGGACCAGCGCTTCTGTGACTGACCAGAAAAAGTGAGGGTGCGTAGTACGCTCCCAAGTTCCCGCCATACCTGAGCAACTGAAAGGCTTTCCACATTTCCTTGTATTTCCGTCTCAATTTCCCGCCACCAGTCAAATCTTATATTCTCATTTCGTTCGCCACAACTCGCAAGGCTACTGCTTCGATCTTCTGAAGCGACTTTTCTCATCTCAGCTTCCACAGTTCCACTTACACCAGAAAAAAGCTCCTCTCTGCTTACTGTCATCTGAATGGCTCCTTCACGTCGCCTCAGCAATGGCCGATCTCCTCTGGTTAATCAACAACGCCAAATCACCAATTTCTTCTCCCCCACCAAGACCTCCACTTCTCCTTCTTCGACCTCTCCTGCTATATCTAAGCAAAACCCTAAGCCTGACCCTGCTAACCCTAAACCTAGCCCTTCTCCTACCACTACTCCACAGACGAAGGAGAAGAAACCCCTTTTAATCATTGGTCCTTCTACTAATCTTTCCCCTCCTATGCCTCCGCCAGAGGTGGTGACGACGCCTGATTCCGGGAAAAGATTGTATGGTGATGAGGTTGTCGGAAAGAAACTCAAGGTTTATTGGCCATTGGACAAGTGCTGGTATGAAGGTTGTGTTAAGTCATTCGATATGCTATCTTGTAAACATTTGGTTCAGTATGAAGATGCTGAGGAGGAGGAATTGGATCTTCAGAAAGAAAAGATTGAGTGGGTAGAGGAAGTGCCAAGAAGCTTTCGCCGGTTGCGCCGAAACTCAGTTCCAGAAAATGTAGTATTGGATGCGGAGGAGAATTCGGAACGGATAAGCGTAGGGGAGGATTCTACCGATGAAGATTGGGGGAAGAATGCAGGGAAGGAGATGGTTGAAGATGATTCAGAAGAGATGGATTTTGTTGAAGAAGAAGAAGAAGATGGAGAAGTAAAGAGCTTGATAGTATCACACAGCAGGACTTTGGGGTCAACAAAGAGAAAAATGCTTAAACCGGAAAAGTTGGGTTCTGGTAAGAAGATTAAGGGTGGTGGGAATGTACAGAATAGTGCATCAAAACATTCTTTGGACGACAAGGGAACTAAATTAGCGGAGCCTGTGAATCGTAAGTGGGTTTGATTTGGTTAGGATTATTGGGATTAAGTTAGACCATCTTGGAGTTGATGTAACTGTAAATAAGGGTTTGCTTTAGGTCTATTCAAAACAATATTGACATAAGTTCTGATATGAATAATTTTAGCTTTCATACCCCTAAATTTGTTCATGGGCAGTACATGTCGTTTCATTGCTTATGGTCTATGATGACAGTTTAGTGGGCTTGTTGCATGTGCCATCTTTCTCCTGGTTCGGTGTTTTAACCCAGTTGTGTTTCAATGACTGGTGCTATATAATCAAAAACCATGATTAAGGCCAGTTGCTTCCCACTTGTATGTGTTAACTTGATTGTCTCATGTTGCACCTCCTTAACTTCTATGGTGAGGAGAAAACTCTTAAGGAGTCCCGAACAGTTCATTCTCTGAAGATGATATAGAGATTCTTGTACAATATCAGACTAGAGAAGTAGATTTGGTATCCCAGCTTAGCTGGGAGAAAGCTGCTCCTACTATTGAGAAAACAAAATTAAATTATGAAGAGATATTAGAAAATTTTAGCTTAAAAATTAGTGCATATCTTTTATACCTTGAGCTGAGAAGTCACTGAATTCCTATTCAGATATCTCTACTTGAATTAATGCATCCAATTAATTTGGTCATCCAAGTAACAAAATTTAATCTCTATGCTGTTGTTTTTTTGTACTTGCCATCCTACAAAGCAAAAGATCAAAAAATGTATGGTGTTAAGGATCATAAAATGTGGTTCACTTTTGTTTGCGATGCACAGAGTTTTACACATAGCATAATGAAAATACCTGCCTTCATGTTTTGGAGAGCCCTTTTGACATTGATAGAATGGGTGCACTTGCCCTCCGTTATTGGTCCACTTAATATGTAAATGTATCCATCCTTTTGGCATTGATGGAATGTGTGCACTCGGCATCCATCATTGGTCCATGTAATCGTCTTTCTCTGTGACTGATTTTTAAATGTTTTACTGCAGGGGAACACATGCCTGATATCATTGACAACAAGTTAATAGGTGACGTTGCAGATCGATTTGGTGCAAGGGAGGCAGAAAAATTTCACTTCCTAGGGAAGTAAGTTTTATTTATCTTAACTATCCTTCCTGCGCCCCTTCCATGTTCTAAGGCTCTTAGATTCCTTATCTTTTCCCCCCTTTTTGATATTTAATGTTTTCGTATTCTCATTTTTATGAAGGTTTTGAAATGGTAGTTAGACATCATTACTAGTCTATCAATTTAGCCCTAGGTTGCTTTGGTATTGCGGTAGCTTGAGGGCCATCAGTAGCAGTTATATCATTTGCTACCTGTCTGCAGAGGACGCCGAGATGCTAAAAGGAGACTTCCGGGGGATGTAAATTATGATCCAAGGACTCTTTACTTGCCTCCTGATTTCTTGAAAGGTTTATCAGGTGGACAGGTAATTGATTTCCATAGATTTTTTGTGGTTCTTTTTAAATTTTTTTCTTCTAGTGGGGGAGGAGGGTGAGGGGATGGCGGGATTTTTGCTTTCTATTTTAATTTACCGTTTAACTTGTAGAGGCAATGGTGGGAGTTCAAGTCAATGCATATGGACAAAGTTCTTTTTTTCAAGGTATTGCTGTGCTTCAAGCCTTCATGTAGCTTGAATTGGATATGTTGTTTAGTCTTAACATAAATTCTATTAAAATGGCAGTTATCTCTTAACTTTTCATCATTTTGGACCAGATGGGCAAATTTTATGAATTGTTTGAAATGGATGCACATATAGGAGCAAAAGAACTTGATTTGCAGTACATGAAGGTACACATGAGCATGATGACATGTCTTATTTGTTTCTGATGGTTTTCCCCAATGATCTCTTGGAGATGACAGTAATGTCTGGTAATTAGCTATTTATAGATGCTTTTCTATTTACAAATGTATTTGTTTTATTTGCTTCCATATGAAATATGACTCCAAAGACTCCCCCAGCTCTTTCTGTTTGGCTCTATCACTTTCATGTTGTACTTCTTTCCCTCCCTTTAGAAACAAATTCTGGTTAATGATTGGAAGTAGGGGTTTGGAATGAATTGTATGTAATTTAAAACCATCTAATGTTTTCAGCCCCCCCCCCCCCCCCCCCCCCCCAAAAAAAAAAAAAAAAAAAACCCACCTAATGTAGGTCTAGAACCAGAATAGTCATCCCAGGCAATATTGAACAGAAAACCAAAGGGATTACCAAAGGTAACATATGGGATTCTCAAAGAAACAGTGGGATCTCAAAAGGGATCTTTACTTCTGTCTTGAGAACTGATGTTGATTTGGTTACTGGAGATGTGACGTAGAATCTCTAAGAAATCAATAGATAATCTGTTGAGAAGGAATCCCAAAAAAGTTTAGCACCCTTGAACTCAATTTGACTGAATCTATGTAACCCAGGTTCTGGGCCATTCTTTGGGATCCTCTTAAATTGAATCAGCTATCAAATACATATCATTTTGAAGTTTTATTTCAAATTTTGGTAACCCATGGGGGAATGGAACGAAGAAAACTAGGTTATGGGATGGACTTTGGGAATTTTAGTACCTTGAATGTGGGGATAAGATTGGGAATTTGGGATTAGGGTTTTAGTTATAGCCAAGATGGGAAGGGTTTAGGAAGAAAATGGGGAAAGTTTAGGTTAATAAAAATTTGGATGGCTCGGAGAAAATCGTATCTTGGTTATGGAAGGGTTAGGTAGAATTAGGGTTTTAACAAAACCCAAGATGAATGAGATGGGAGACCAAGGCTTTAGTTAGATACATGGGATAGATTAGGGTTTTAACAATTTAGGAAAAGGGTTGGGAAAAGTTAGGATTTTAACAAAACCTGAACGGGAAGAGCTTGAGAGGTTTGTGGTGATGTGACCACGAGTCTTACCCCTGGCCGAAACCCTAAGTGGCACCCACTTGATAGCTTTTAGAAACCTCCATAGGCTGGCCGAACCCCTAGGAGGGGGTATTTTGGGCATTTTCAGCCCTATTTTATTGCTGGAATCAATTCCAGATTTAGTCCTAGAGTTCAATCTGGTTAATGCTTCTTAACTTGAGTTAGTAGTTAGTAGTTGAGTATCCTAAGGAGTTCTTTTTCAAGTGAACTTCCTTAGAGTTTTATCTAATCTTTCATTTTCAGCATGTGCGTTTTAGATATTTAGATTCTATTTCTAGGTTCAAGATTATGTGGTGGGGTCCTAATCTATAAAGGAATGCCACTTAAACTCTAGTTCTTTTAGTAGGCTATAAATAGCCTATTCTATCTTTGTAGATCTTCAAGTCTGATCGAATAAAATTAAAGTATTTGCAAGACATTGGGTCGTGGTTCTCTTCGGGCGGGTGAATGGCAGATTTTGAAGCATTCATCCCCTACAATCATGGTGGGAGATCTCGCGAGATATCTCAGTTTTTTCATAAACCGAGATCTGATAGAGATCGAGATCTACGAAATGGGATATCTTGCTCGAGATCTCACCATATCTCGCTATATCTCGCCCCAGATCTCGCCGTATCTCGCTGGAACTCTCAATTTTTGTCCTTTTTTGGGATTTTAGCCAAATTTTTACTTGCAACTACTTTTAGCATGTCTACAACATCAAAGGAAGCTCAATCATTCTCTACTTGTTTTATGAACTTATGCGTTGATGACTTATATAGAACTTCTAACAGTTGTATAATTTTATCATTCTATTCTCGAAAGTCAAGATTGTAATACTCATATGGATGGAATCTTGATGACATTTAAGTTATTTGCTGTATTTGATACACTTGCCTTCTTATTTATATGCCTTAATGGTTTTATATTACATGTTATATGACCTTGCATTCTCTAATTCTATAGCATTTCGGTTTCACATTATGGGTAGATTTAGAAATCATACTTAGGGCTGTTTTATCACAAATCCAAGGCCACTAGTGTGTTCAAAAGGTCTTAAATAGGGTAAATAACGAGTCTTAGCCCAACTGGGACCGTAAAATCCACCGAGATGGGCTACCGAGTTGACACCCAAAAAATGGCATATCTCAACCGAGATCTTGCCGAGATGGTCGAGATCTCGCTCGAGATCGAGATCTTCTACCATGCCTACAATCAGCAAGCATTCTTAAGTTCCAGCAGCTATTACACTATCACAGCAGCTCTCACCAAGTAAGTAAACACCCAGCCACTTTCCCCCCCTTCTGTACCCACACAAGGATCCCCTCTCCCCCTTGCTGCCACAACAGAGGAGCAGCCCCCGCACCCCCCTGCAACACCTCTTAGCCCCTGCCCCTGCCCCTCACCCCTCACCCCTACAACCCTCCCCAGTCTAATCCCCACTTCCCCTAGCATCTGCAAGCTTCCCCACGGCAGCACTAAACCCCCACTCCCTGCAATTTCCAATTCCTCAGCCCCTTGACCTTCTCCCTATAGGATCGTGCCAACCCCTAGGCCATAGTCCTACTGTTAGTTCCCTAAATAAACCATATTTCCCTAGGTCTGAAAAATTCCTGCAATTCATCTTCTTCCCTAAATTTCTGCAATTCATTTTCAACATCTAGAACTAACTCTAATCAATCTAAACCCTCACCAACACTCTAAATCCTTTAGGAATAAGTCTGAAAGTACAAAACTTAACAGTCCCTTTCCCCCATCCACCTGAAACCCTAAACCCTAATTTTCAAACTTAAAATTCAGATCTGGAATCAACATTACAGCAAGGTTTCAAGTCCTAAAACCCTCTCCCCTTTCACCCTAACCTAAACCTTTTAGAATATTAGTTTTCTTTGCTGGAAGATTCTGGGCAGCCCTTAGTTTTAGGGAAAATTCCACAAAATCCTAACCCTAAAACTGGGTTTACATCATGTGGTTAAGGGGAAAAGGATAGGGAAGCTTGCGGTTGGTCTGGGAATGGTATGGAGGCTTTCTTGGCTTTCATGATCTTTCTTTCTTGGGGGTGGTTGCACAAGGGTTAGGGGAGGGAATGAGAATAGGGAAGGGCCTGGGTTTTCACTTACTTTTTGATGGAGTGGACTGGTTCACTCTGAGTTTGCTGTGGGTGCTCTCACAAGGTTGCTGCTACAAGAAGAAGAAGCTTTAACACCCTCAGCTGTGGGGATCCCTCTTGGAACCCACTACTCCAATTCCTTTAATGCTCAAATTTTATTAATCCTGTCTAATTTTCATACAAGGTATGGGGGCTTTTATATAGCCTCTTACATAGAAGGAAGACACTTGGACTTGGATTCTAACTAACAAACTTGGATTCTAATTTAGGAAACCAATTTGGATTGGAAATCCCTTCACAACTCAGCAATTAATCAACAACTAACTAACAACTTGGAAAAATGGTCCTTTTAAGGACCCGCAAAGTAATCCAAAGTAGAAGGAATCTACTATAAAATTGATTCTAACTAGGTCTCCGACATAAACAAAAACTCTTTATTAACTTGACCATGACGAAATCATCTTAAAAGTTTGAAATAGGTTTTGGCTCTTGACACCACAAGGGAACTAATTGGACCCATGAGACCCCAAGGAGGGGGTGTGAAAATGACCAAAATATCCCTTGGGTCATTTGGTGCCCTTGCTACTGCATGCCAGACGGCTGTTTTGGGCCCAAATTTCGGGCTATCTTTGTCCTGCTGACCTTGGTTACGTCAGGGAGGAAGGTGCAGTTGGCCATCCAAGCCCAGGCATCTCACCCTGGGTCCCTATGACATCCTATCTCAGAATTTTCTCAAAGACTGAAGCCAATGTTTCATTAATCAGTTCGTGTACAATACTGGCCTACCTTACAAGGTTGTATGGAAGACTCAAGAATACACTTGAGATACTAAAAGGAAGGCCTAACCTTACCCTTAACTAATAAGGTAACCTATATTGACTAGGAAAGTGTAATAATAAAGGATATTTACTCAAACAGGACACTTAACTAAACTAATGAAGTAAGTCCCTTTTTCCTTCTTGTTTATTATACTAGTTAATTAAACCCATGGATCAAAAGCCCAAAATACATGTAACCCAACCCAAGGGTTATTTCTTTTGAAATAAAACTTCTAAGTATCTTATCTAGATCACTGTGATAATTGAATAAAGTTGGCACAGGACATGGTATTGATGTGCTGCTTAGGAATAAGAGTTCCTTAGTCACCTTTGGCGCCTTTTTGGTGTTTACCTTGCATCCAGGCCCCTCCAATGCCTTTGGTTGCCAAGAGACCGTGATAACTATGCTCTGGTCCCACCCTAAGAAATGTTGCCCGATATAAGGAGCAATCTGGTAACTAACCAGGAATTACAACAGACCACTTTGTGGGTTAGTAGAACAAGGATATGAGTGAGATTTGTAATTATTGAACAGGAATGAAGAGGGGTAAAAGTAGGAGGGGTTGGTAACTTGGTGGAGAAAAGAAGAAATAGTGCTTAGAAAACAACCTATGATTTGAGGTTGTCTTCAACCTTTCAAGTCCTTAACCTGCAGTGAGTAAGTACTGTGAGTTGATTTAAAAAAAACTGAAAGATTTCTCCTCATCTGATCATTTGAACGTTGTGAGATTTCTGTATTAGATTGCTGATCTGATGGACTCTAAAACTCAAGGAATGATACTTAGAAACAAATCTTTGGAGATTAGAAAACCAATTCTGAAACTAACTCAGGTGGACCAGATTGTGGGGTTTAGGATGCCTATTGAAAAAGGACTGCTGCCAAGCTATTGAACTGTAGTAACCAGTGATAGTGTGCTGGAAATCAAGTTTTTCAAGTGCAGCAGTTGCAAGTTGCAGGAAATAAAAAGAATGGTAATAGAAAGAAAATGTAGTATAAAGAACAGAGAATCAGAAGAGGGATTAAAGCAAGGAAAAGGGGAAGAGAGTGCAACGTGAGTTAGAATTGCACAGGAAGGGGAATTTTTTTTTTGGGGGGGGGGGGGGGGGGGGGGGGTGAGGGGACTCCACTGTCAACTGCCTGTTCTCTGGCCTTACAGGATTCAACTAAACAAATAAACTCAATTTCTTCCAATCTTCCTTTACGTAGAAGTTACTTATATTTATAAATGAACACAGAGAGTGTAGTAAAATCATTTCCTAGGTCCTAGTTTCTACCAACTTACCCAACTTCCTACCAAAATAACACAGAATTAAAATAATCTAAATACCCAACTCAACTGCTATAGCATCTAAAGTATGTTAATTTAACTAAAGTTTGACCTTTTGCTTGTTTCACATGCTTGTATTCCTCCTTCCTGATTATCTTTTGAATTACGTTTCCAGGGAGAGCAACCCCATTGCGGATTTCCAGAAAAAAACTTCGGAATGAATCTGGAGAAATTGGCTAGAAAGGTTTGTGTGGATAGCTTTCCTACTTTTGCATTTTGTTCTATTATTTTCCTATGGACACATTCTTATTAAGAATTTTCCTGGAGACCTAGCATTGCTTTTCAATTTGATGGGACAACTTTGTGGACTAAATTGTACTACTGGGGGAGTGCTTTTACTTGAGCTGTTTTGACAGAGCAGGGTTATCGAGTTCTTGTCATAGAGCAAACCGAAACGCCTGAACAGCTGGAACTCCGTCGCAAGGAAAAGGGTTCTAAAGATAAGGTCAGTTCATGGGGTTTTCTTTTCTTCATATTTTATCGTAAGGAATCTATAGATGCTTCCATGCACTGACCTTTCTCCAAAACATAAGTCGGCCATGCAGGTATATCTACGGTGTCCAATTAAAAGGTCTGTTACCCCCCCCCCCCCCAAAAAAAAAAAAAAAAAAATCACTATATCAGTTGATACATTATCTGAAGGTCACGGTTATTCATGATGTAAAGAATGTTGGATCACTATATGAGGTGATACATTATTCTAAGGTCACCATTATCCATCATTTAGAAAATGTTTAATCTGGATCATGTTTTGGTCGTGAATGGACCTTTGTGCAACGGTAATTGAGGTTCATTGTGATCCAGTAGCCAGAAGACAGCCTTTTGGCAAAGTGGGTGAGGCTAATGTATAGAGGACCCTCCGGACACCCTACAGTGCCTGGAACCTAGTGCACTGGCCATGCCTGTTGTATATGTCTTGGTTGTGCAGAAAGTGTCCATAATTGGATAATTAGGATCACCTGCACAGTTCTGCTGCTCCTTACCAGTAGATTCAATGGCATGTGTAGGCCCAAAGCCCCTAAGTAGCTTTTTCCTCAATCACCTATTAGTATCACTCCTAAGTTACTTCAAATTTGTTCATTTCTTATTTAATCTTTTTGGTTTTTGTTATTCATCCATCTCAATGCTGTTTGTCTTGATACTCATATTTCATTTATATGTGTCTTCATCATGTGCAATATGACCATAAGAAAGTTGAATGAAAAATCAGTTCAGCCAAACCATTTAGTTGGGCCTGGTTGAGTTGAGTTGTTTCTTTGTGAGCATTTTTTCTACTGCAACTGTAGGGGCTCAATTTATTTTTATAGTTGATTCATGACCTAGTGTTGAAATATCTTGCTTGTGAGAAAGTTAATGTTCTGTCGTCTTTAAAGGTTGTGAAACGTGAAATTTGTGCTGTGGTTACAAAAGGAACACTGACTGAAGGAGAGATGCTCTCAAACAGCCCTGATGCTTCTTACCTGATGGCAGTGACTGAAAGCCAAACTTTGGGGAACAAAGAGGGAATAGTTATTGGTGTCTGTTTGGTTGATGTTTCGACAAGCAGGATTATGATTGGACAGGTAGGCATTCTTCAGTTTTCTCTCATGTATTCCTTTTCTTACTCTTTTTCTATGACATATGGCATTCTTAACATGGAGTGGCAATATACTTATATGGTTCTGGAAACAAGAACTGCAGTGATGAGGTATGCTTGCCTGAAATAACAGATGCTATCTAAACCAGAATAATACTGAACCAGAGTCCTACATTTGACGGAGGTGAAACTAGTATAGAATAGATTCCCTGATGGGGATGACCATGGTCAAAAATGTCAATGCAAGATGATGGTGGGAGAACAAGCAAGGGCAGAAAATACAAACTATAAGTTCAAACTAAAATGAGCTCACAAGTGGCTTGTCGGATAAACACCAAACTTGGATTCAGCGTAGAGGGAAGGAAATCTAACAACAGATTAAAAGTTGAAGGTTTACCCATCATGGGTTAGAGAGAAGTGATTGTCTGAAGCAGGTTTTAAGGTATCTGCTGATATGATATGATACGGGCTGATGTGGTACGATATGACTGATGCATCTTGATAACATTGATACTTTCTATATGGGGTTCAGTTTCTGCATTATATGTATTGATAAGTACCGTCCTATACATGCTTAGTATAACTCAATACATGTCAATACTATTGATTCATTCTATCTAAAACCATTTTTACTCACATATTCATTGCAACTCCTGTGCTCATCGGGAAATGAAGAAAAGCTCGCAACCAAGAGTCTAAATGTTGCATTTAATCTTGGTTTCACAATTTTAGACTACAAAACTAATTAAGGAGCTCCAGAATATCATCTTATGCATGATTGGAGCTTGTGACTAAGCTGCTAGGCAGACGTTGTCAATCCTTCTTTTCTGTCGCCTTGCATAACGTAATGAAGACAGACTGTCACAAGGCCTAAGAGAGAGAAAGAAAAGCCAGTGACGGTAGAGGTTGAAGTCACTAGAGGCATTCTACTTCCCGGTTATTTTACCAGCCAGCCTATGGCACCTGAGCATCTGCACGATGTTCTTATATGATCCAACGACATTCTGTTGTACAGCTACATAATAGTACAATTCGTGCTGTACTACTTACCCAAGGATTTATGGTTCCCTTTGTTTGAATAAATGCTGCCTATTAGTTAGTTTACATTACAAAGTCAACCGTGAACTACAGCGCGCGCGCTTATTTCCCCTTTTGTAGGCTATAAACTATCACAGCATGTAAGAAATGTCCTCTTTTATAACAATATCAATTTAATGAACTAGTTTGGTTATACGTTAATCTTCATCTTGGTGTTTTTGCATGATACTTGTTATATGTTGTTTTTTGTTCCAAATGTGTATTTTTTTTTTATCATTTCCATGCGTTTTTTGCCCCATTCAATACATACTCTGATACGGTATGATATGACACGTCTCTTAAAAACACAGGATCGACACGATGCTCGATACCAATATTTCAAACCTTAGTCTGAAGTTCTCTGGAGAGAATGGATGGAAGAGAATTCGTATGATACTAAACTTAGATAAAACCTGCAGAATATTATGTGGAATTAAGCAACAGTATAATAACAGTGAAACACAAAAGAGAGATCAGAGTGGTCCAGAATAGGACTTGGTTTGACAAGGAAGCTTGCTGGAGAACTCTGCAGAACAATAAAGAAGGATCTGATTTGGTTGCACTTGCTTAATTAGAGAGCTACTCCTTTCTCTTTGTCTTTTTTTGGGGGGGGTGGGGAAGGGTTACGAGAACTGCTATTAGCATCACTACTAAAGAGAAACATTTAATTGAGCAATAACCAATATCTTTTGGGAGCATTGTGCCCCCCTTCTCCCTTTTATTACTATGATAGCAAATGAAGCAGCCACCTGAAATATACTCTAGTCGCTACTACGCTGCCAAGCAAACACTGAGATGGAATCTTTCTTGGAAGTATCCTTGGCTATAAGTAAAATAGAAATTAAAAAAACTATAAATATGGACAATATCCTTCTAGGGGATCGATCTATATTACATGCAACAAAAGAAATAAGGAAACTAGAACATTACATGTAATTAGAAACGAACTCCTTGTGGAATGGGTCCATTACAATTGGAAATTCAAAATCACTTGTTCAATGACAATATAATCCATTGGGGGACTTTTATTTGAGCACAACTTATTGATCTTGATTTCCAACTTGGCCCAAAAAGTGTACCAAAACCAAATCCTAAAAGTTCTTTTCCAAGGGACATGAATTGTATCATAACGATTAAACACCATTTGCACTATTGAGATAGTGTTAAGGCATGTCCCTCAATCCAATCTGATGTTCCAACACTTAGATTTTATAAGGTGGCTCTCATTTAGCTATGTAAACTTGTAAAGTATAATTTTTAATTGAATCTTGTTACCATATGTGTATTCGTTAACACATATTTTGGTTTGGATGGTTTTGTTTGTTACTTTCAATGAAGAAATGTTTGTATGTCTCTTCGTAGACAGGATGTGCTTTGACTAATTATCTTTTCTTTTCCAGTTTGGGGATGATTCAGAGCGCGGTTCCTTATCTTGTGTACTGTCTGAGCTAAGGCCTGTTGAAATTATAAAGCCTGCTAATTTTCTTAGTCCTGAGACTGAGACAGTTTTAATGAAACACACAAGGAGCCCCCTAGTCAACAATTTGGTGCCGATCGTGGAATTCTGGGATAGTGAGAAAACCATTGTAGAAGTCAGAAATACTTACAAGCAACTTAATGATCAAACAACATTGGGATCTGGTTCTGATGGTGTAGAGGCATCAGATTGTTTACCAGTTGTGTTATCTGAGTTAGTGAGTGCAGGCGAGAATGGGAGCTGTGCAATTTCTGCTTTTGGAGGGTGTGTTTTCTATCTTAGGCAGGCTTTTCTGGATGAGTCATTGCTTAGATTTGCGAAGTTTGAGCTACTTCCATGCTCTGGTTTTGGTGGTATTCTTCAAAAACCATATATGGTACTTGATGCAACTGCCCTTGAGAATCTTGAGATGTTTGAAAACAACCGAAATGGAGGTTCCTCAGGGTAACTTCTCTGTTCTTATGAATAATATTTCCCTCTCTCCCTCTCTCACACACTCCCTCTTGTATGACCTTCTAAGATGATTTTAATTGTCATGTAGGACACTTTATGCACAAATTAACCACTGTGTTACTGCATTTGGAAAACGGTTGCTCAAACATTGGCTTGCAAGGCCGCTGTATGATGCTGGCTCAATTAGGGATCGCCAGGATGCCATAGCAGGCCTAAAGGTGAGTTGCATAAAAATGCTTTTCTTTCAACTATTTAAGCCATGGTGAATGAGCCTTTTGCAACAAATGCTCGCAGTCCTAAAATTCTCGTTGACCCCTTCCTGTATAATCCACGATATGAAACTGATAAGCTTGAGCATAGCTATGGGTTCCTTCTACAAAAATTTATACAAAATGTGATGCTGGAAATGTTTTACTTTTTTTCTTCTTCTTATTACTATGTTAGGCTCCCATATAGAGACCATGCTGCTAGTGTGTTGGCCTGCATAGTTTGTTAGATCGCTCCTTCATGTAATTTTAGAGCGTTTAACCAAATTCTGTCCTGATTTTATGAATGAGGTACGATAATTTGTTTGATGTCTCATGCTTCAATGAATGACTTTTACCTACTTGTGAAAATTATGGCCTGGTATTTATATGAGTATTTGGATTGGATATTTGCATGATTTTCACAAACTAATGATTTTTTAACCTTGACGGTGCCTCCAAATGCCTCTTAAAAATTGTTAGACTCTTGATTTATGCTCATTTTATCTGTGTGTCGATGGGTAATAATTTACTGACTGTGATATCTGCTAGTTTTAGAATTTCCTGTTCAGTTATTGGATTTAGAATTTTGTAGAGCTTTAATGCTTGATATAACTGTACTAAATGAGTTACGCTATGCCGTGCAGGGAGTCAATTTGCCGTCTACGCTTGAATTTCGTAAAGAATTGTCTAAACTTCCAGATATGGAAAGGTTACTAGCACGCCTATTTGCTAGCAGGTAAATGGAGCAGAAAGACTGAAGGTCTTATTTGGACGGGCACCTAATTGAGTGGTTCAGTTAACCAGTTGCTCTAGATGGAAGAAATGAGTGGAGGCAAAATCAATTTACTCTCAAAATGGAATTGCGACTTTTTTGAAATATTGTTTTGATACAGTTAAATTTGTCCAAATGAGTCAATGGGGGTCCTAGAAGAGTTTATTTTGGCCCATGGTTGGATCCTACAGGACTTAGGCTTGTTGTTTTTGATTTTGTTAATGTAATGGGCCTTATTTATTGTTAGTACATGGGATTAGAGTTACGAAGATATAATTTTTACTGCTCTTGATCCATTCAAGCTGTTATTCAAAGAGTCTCTGCAACAACTATAAATTTACAACGTCCCTAGTCCCGTACTTTTCTTTCTAAACTGTAATTCCCGTTTTTAAATTATTGTTTTCTATAAACCCTAGCCACTAAAATCCTTCCACAGGCGTATTTCACTGGTAGAAACATTCAAATACAGACCGCAACCCTCCCACACCGACCCACTTGATCCACGTTACTGCTCATTTCTCTGTTAAAACCCTAGATTCCATCAACCTTAGCCTCAATTGGAAACTCAATTTTCTGCCCAATCTTAACCACCGGTCCAGATTTTCTATACAGCCCATAGGCTCCTCATCACTCAGACGAAGCCCCACCCAAATTCAATCTCAAACATTAGTTTCACCCAGATTCTTTTCCAAAACTCGAAACCCTGACCCTTGTTTGCTGAAAACTTAAAGTTCAGCATTTTGTAAATTTTCCATGGAAGTGTAAGTCTCATTGCTAGCCTACCCATCATCTAGTTGACTAGATATAACCTCCAAACACATATAATAACCTAGCCCTAGACAGTGGCACATGCCCTGCGTTGACCTACTTGAACTTGACTGCCTCATAGTAGATCCTGGATATCGGATCCTAGTTGGTGTCTACCAATCTAGTACTAGATCAGGTACTTTGGTCCAAATGAACTGAGTGGGGAGTGGATTCTATAATTGCTACTGCACTGAATATCAAATCTCAGTGGTAGCACATAAAAGGTCACAGTTGAATCCATTTGCATTAAGCCTAAACAGCAGTAATATTTTTTATAGATATATTTTCAGTAAGACGAGATATAAGTTGATGATGCCATTTTCTGATTATTTTTCTTCTTCTTTGGGATCATCATTTGAATTCGACGCAGTGAAGCTAATGGAAGGAATGCCAATAAAGTAATTCTTTATGAAGATGCAGCAAAGAAACAACTTCAAGAGTTCCTTGCTACTCTTCGTGGTTGTGAAGTGATGATAGAAGCATGCTCTTCTCTTAGTGTTGTATTGGAAAATGTCAAGTCTAGAGTACTCCATCATCTGTTAACACCTGGTATAGACATTTCTGTAGTCTTTATTTTTGGTATTTCTTCGATTGTGTATTTGTATCTTATGGTATTTGTCATTAAATGACAGGTAAAGGTCTTCCTGACCTGTATTCAGATCTAAAGCATTACAAAGATGCTTTTGATTGGGCAGAAGCTGATTGTTCTGGACGCATTATACCTCATGAAGGAGTTGATATGGAATATGATTCTGCTTGCAAGCAAATTAAGGATATTGAATCTTGTTTGACAAAGCACTTGAAAGAACAACGTAAAATACTTGGGGATGGTTCAGTAAGTACTGCTGGAGTAAAATGCATAATCTTATTACTGGGGTTCATGTGGCTCCAATGATAATATACCTCTGGTTCTTGTTATAGGTCGATTATGTTACAGTTGGAAAAGACTCATATCTTCTTGAGGTACCTGAGAGCTTGCGAGGGAATGTCCCTCGGGATTATGAGTTACGTTCATCCAAAAAGGTACCAGAATGTTAAGTGTGGATATGCCTTCTGCTTACTGGAAGACTTCTTTTTGTACTCCCATCTAGTAGAACAAAGTGGTAGACTTCCCTTGCTTTATATGTCCTTAAGCTAGGGATTGGAAATTTTCACCTGAATTTGGAACTGTAACTATGCAGCTGTCATTGTTTGGAAATGGTTGGGAATTATCTGGGTATTTGCCTCTGAATGTACTCAAATGCTTGTTCTATGTTACTTATTGTTTATTAAATGGGATCTCATGAAGATTCTGGTGAGATGTAACATGGGCATAAAGCATGTTTTGGTTGTTGGACTACTACTCTCAGTAGCTCGACATTTGTAAGGGAAGTGAGTCCAAGTGCAGAAGTTTTTTTTGGCATGGGTGAGTAAGGGAAATAAATCTTAATAGTTTTTAGGTTGTAGTTTGTAAGGGAAATGAATTGGTAATATCTCACTTTTTTTGTGATCCCAAGAATATCTTGGATTTCTTGGTCCTCTATGATTGCATGGGTCCCCCAAAACAGGGTTTTGATTTAACCATAAGAAAGTGCACCAGCTCGGCGAGATCTGGGTCCGATCTAGATATTTTGGCTGGCCAGGTTGGTTATCTAATCTGAGTTCTCAAACTATGAGTCTCTTGGTCTGTAGCTTAGAAGAGGGTTATTTGGTAGAGATGATTTAGGGATTGGTTGCATTTGAAGCTTTGGAAGGACCTAGCTTCTTGTCAACCTCTTCAATTTGGTCGTAGGACATTTGGATTTAATGTTGAAGTTACATAGTTACATATGCCGTATTTTTGTTTCTCTGTTAAATTAAAATGATATTTATTCTACCAATAGTCGTATGATTCTTTTCAAAACTATTGTGCTACTTGAAGCCATTGCACTTGTCTTTTGAAACTTCCATATTATAAACAATGTTTGGAGTTAGTGGGAAGCAAGAACATGTCTTTTGGTTGCCTCTTTGTTTCACATGATATTAGCCTCGTAAGGTACACTCATTTTTGCTCACTGTTACAAGAAAAAACTGAAATCTTCTCTGATTCACTGTGACTCAAGGATAACTTGCCATATTGTGTTTGCCGCTCTAAACAAATTTTCTTCTTCCTTATTATATGACTAATTTAATTTTAAGTGTGCATTCATGCTTATTCTTGCTGTCATTTAAATCTCAAGTGGTTTTCATTAGTTAATTTCTGTTTGTTGATATGTTTGTGTATTTGTGGGTCCAAAATGTGCACACCAACATTGGAAATGCAGGGATTCTTCAGGTACTGGACTCCAAAAATTAAGAAATTACTGGGAGAGCTTTCTCAAGCCGAAACTGAGAAGGATACTAAATTGAGAAGCATCCTACAGCAGCTAATTGGAAAATTCTGTGTGCATCATATACAGTGGAGGCAGTTGATTTCTGTAATTGCAGGTATCTCTATCCTGTCTTGCACATTCTGCAGTCCCAACCTGTTCTTACATTCATTTGGTATTCTCTTTGCTGACCATATAGCTACATCTGGTACAGTTTTGTAATAGGCAATTAGAATACTTTCTGTGTGTTTGTTGCAAGGCCTTGATCCTCAAATTTTGTATTGTTTTTCTAGTTCAGGTACTTCCTTGAGGCTTTGAAAAAAAATAAAAATAATAATCTCTGACCGTCACTATCTGCGTTCTCAGACCAGGGTTTCCCCTATTAATTTAACAATTCTATTTCAGAAAATTACAAGTTTGATGTGATGTTGAGAATGGAAAGTAATGTCTTGCATTTAAAATTCAATATTTCACTTTTACTGCTTTATTATATTGTTGCATCACGGTTTTTATCCCACATCGGTTGTTTCTGAAAGTTAATATATATTTTAAATTCTCCTGTTATACAACAGTTGTCTTGGCTGTATGGACAAGGAAGGTATATGTCACATAGGTGCTGTCTCTTTAGTGCTGGAGACTTTTGGTTTTATTTCCTTTTATCCCCATGCTTTTATGGCATGGAATTGTGTCACATGATGCTTTTGGTATTGCAACCTGTTGATTGCAGGTTTGAGACTCAGAAATAGCCTCTCCTTTATGCAGGGGGTAACTCTGCTAGAGTTCTGTTCCAGACCCTTCAACAGTTGGAGCCTCATGAACTGGGATGCTCTTTTTATTTCATTTTGGGATTATAAAAATAAAATAATATCTTGACCATGGTTTAGAGTATGAGTGTTGGTTATTATGTCATTTTGGTTTTTTAACAGACATATTATACCATATTGGAGAATATGTATTGAGCTCAATTGATATACCTAGGAATGGTCAATATACATGAAATACATTTTTGGAATAAAAAGCAATATAAATGGGCAATATTTAACAAATATAATGTATAAACACTAAATGAAGAGTAATGTACTACCAGGCAAGTGCATTAAATTGAAATCGTTATAAAGACTAGGTTTCTTACATGTAGTATCCTGTAGTCAGGAAAAGTGTTTGATTATGTTTTTGCTTTCCTTCATTCATTTTTGAATTTGAAGTGTAAAAATCAAGATTAAATTCAAGATTTTAGACTTTTGATTTGAAGTTCCCCTCCTCCATTTTTCTGCCAGAACAGTAGTTGTATTGAGTGATATAATCCATATTGAAGGAACTAGAAGAGCTAAGGGTAGACCTAAGATAACCTTAGGAGAAGTGGTGAGAAAGGATATGTATAGCTTAGGCCTTGTATCTAGCATGGCCTCGAACAGAATTGATTGGAGGGCAAAAATCCATGTAGCCGACCCCATTTAGTTGGGACAAGGCTTATTGTTGTTGTTGTAACAGTAGTTGTATTGAGTCTGATATAATTTTTTTTGCTTTCTCTCTCTCTCTCTCTCACTTGTCAGTGGTATCAATGGTTTCAGTATGTATCAATATTATCAAGCCATATCGGTTGATACATCTTTATTTCCAATAATGCACCCTCAAATCCATCTATCAATCATATCAAGGTATTGATGGCCAATGTGATCTGATACAATATAATTACATATACTTCTAAAAAGAGACGGATACTACTGATACGATTAGGTCTGATGTCATAAATGCTGATATTAACAGTATGTTCTTGTGAGGAAGGGAATCTACTGATTGAGTAGTCAGAGATATGGTATAATTTTTCGTGACTCCATTTCCTTTTTGTTGATGTACTTAGAAGATATATGTAGCTTGAAGTTTAGATGCACCAATTAAAAGAAATAACTGCTGATGCGGAAACCGGTTGTCCCTATCTACTTATCTTGGATGACTGACGTTGTATTGGCATTTTGTACAGAACTGGATGTTTTGATTAGTCTAGCTGTTGCAAGTGACTATTATGAAGGAAATGTTTGCCGGCCAGTTATTTTAGCTTCATCATGTTCAAGTCAGTCTCCAAGCTTGTCTGCAAAGAGTTTGGGACATCCTGTTCTTAGAAGTGATACTCTAGGCAAGGGTACATTTGTACCTAATGATGTTACTATTGGTGGTTCTGAACATGCTAGCTTTATCCTTCTCACGGGTCCTAACATGGGTGGAAAGTCAACTCTTCTTCGTCAAGTCTGCATGGCTGTGATATTGGCACAAGTAATGTTCTTTGATCTTCTGGAACAAAAGCAGAAATGGATTTCTCTGCATGAATCTGTATGGTTTATGTATCATCAATCATTTTCATACTTGGTTGTTCTATGACAGCTGGGAGCAGATGTCCCTGCAGAAAGCTTTCAACTGTCTCCTGCTGATCGAATCTTTGTTCGAATGGGTGCTAAAGACCATATTATGGCAGGACAAAGTACATTCTTTACAGAACTTTCAGAAACTGCTTCTATGCTGGTAAGTTTTGGAGGAACACATTTTTTAAAACCTATGGCTTTTGCTTTTTTTTTTTTTTTTTGGGGGGGGGGGTTGCTTCCTTGTTTGATTGGTCTGGCGTTGGTTCACTTACATTAAAAAAAAGAAGAAATTATGAGATTATGAGATATGTTAACGGAAACACTATTTGTAAGTATGATACATGCAGCTCCTATTGAACCAGGGTGCTTATTTTAATCCATCTTTAATGGATGGGTAGTTTTCTTTATAGCTTATTCAAGATGGCCCACCAAATGTTCATGTCCAAAATTTCAGGTGGGTCAAGATTTACACTACAAGGACACAACTTTTATCTTCATTTCAAAAATAGAGTTAGCAGTATATATTTAGTAGACCTATATGTCACAAACTTAGTAGGTGTAATCCAAGGGTGATTCCTCTGTTTTTTATCCATTGGGAAAGATGTAACATTGTTCTTATGTTATTGTTTTCCAATTTATGCAAGATGGAAATGCTTCTTTAAAAGACAAATTTACTGAAATAGAGTCTCCATTTCCGCATGGAATCAACTCTTCAATGGTCTCAACAATTGGATAAAAAAGAGGATTCAAATAGATTCAAAATGAGACAAACAAGGTGAAATGGAGATGGCTCAATAAATGAAATACCTAAGCATTTTCTTTCAGCTCTTTCAGAATTATCAAACTTGAGTTATGAGTACAAATGGTTTTTCTTTTCTTTTTCAGGAAGGAAGAATTAAAATAATAACTCAAAGCATTGTGGGCTCCTAATACTCTTCTCCTTTTTATACGTAACATAATCCTTATATATTACATAAATTATTTTTTCCTTGATTGCTTTTTGCATGTACCCCTCACATCTGTGTCTCGGATAGAATAAGTCTCTTAAAATCTCCCTTTTGATTTGATGACTGATATAATTACTTTACAAAACCCCCATTTTGTTATTGCTTGGATGAAAAATAATAATTAAAAAATAGTAAGAAATTTCTCATTTTGTTCAGTGTTATGAGCATCTTTTCCATTGATTACCACAGTCATCAGCAACCCGAGATTCACTAGTAGCATTGGATGAACTTGGACGTGGAACTTCAACTTCAGATGGGCAAGCCATTGCGTGAGTGTCATTGCTTGAGAACGTTCCTGAAATGCATTCATTTGTTTATTTTCATGGCCTCCTTCAAGTCCTCTCTTTTTTGATGCTTCTGTTTAGTTGTTTGTGAGCCCTGTCAGGAAATATCATGCTTATTCAAGCTATCCATCTCAGGGAATCGGTTCTGGAGCATTTCATCCATGGGGTAAATTGTAGAGGACTATTTTCCACTCATTATCATCGTTTGTCAGTGGACTATCAGAAAGATCCCAAGGTACTCCGCTACTTCTTGTTTTGCATAGTTGGTTATCTACTTGCATAGATGATATTAATGTCTGGGTGCATGCTGTCACACATTGCAATGTTTCAATGTTTGGAATGCATCTAATATCCCAAAGGGTTCAGAATATGGATCTATTCATAGCCTATTTCAGGGAATTAGATCTATAGTACAACTTTTGATAGGTCACTGTGTCTTGCTGGTAACATATGGGAACTAACATCCTCTTAGAGAGGGAATGACCATTAGTCCTAAGCTTGGTGTTGCTATGCAGTTTTAAATAGACTGTGTGGTCCCTCTCAAGTGAAGTCTGGTATTCTTTGATAATTTGGTGATGTTCTTTCTTTCTGCTGTGCGGGTTGTTATAATTGTAGGCCATGTCATGGTAAAGTGAGTTCTAGATTGTGACATGGCACCAAACTTTTATATGACCTCTAAGTTTGTGATTGTGGCTTGTGGATGACAACATACCAGAGATTATGATGTAGAGGGAACCCTAGGGACTAGGGATCCTACAAGGGCAGGTTAGGTGTACTCTAGGTGGGAGTAAGCCTTCATAAGAAAATTTCAAAGAGGAGAATTGCAGCAGCAAATAAAAGATTGACATGCAACTTGTAAGAAATCAGAATCTATAACCAGCCAACAGTAGAAAGCTCGAAGAAGAGAAAGCAAGAGATAAGAGAAGGAACAAAGTCACAGGTTTTTCCAGAAAAAGAAAATAGTCAACAGCAACTCACTAAACAATCTTCATGTTGAACGAACCATCCAACACTATGAATAATAGGTAGCAGTGAAGAGGAACCATATCCATTAGTATAGCAGCAACAATTAACATCAAGGGCATTATCCAAATAATGCCAGTATGGGGAAAATGCACCTCCTTCAAACTTGAAAGGCCAATTGTTGAGTAAGAGGGGGGGGGGGGGGTCAGGGGGGAGAAAAGAAGACCCGGGATTGAGAGGCCAGCCAGTTTAATCGGGAAATAGAGTAGGCAAAATAAGAGGAGTTGAGGCAGGAGGAGATCTTGGAGAATCCATAGCTGTATAAGAATCAAATGAGGAGTCCACTGCTAATCTCAAGGGAATCACGGGATGGTAGGAACACTCAGAGCTAGGGGTAGATAGGACTGGCCGCAGGTAAAATTGCAGCTCCAACATCTGCACTAGTAGGTAAAAAGTGCAGCTCCAATGTGCGTGCAAGTTGGTAGAAAATCCGGCTCCAATCTTTGCACAAGTTGGTAACAATGCTGCTTCAACATCTGCACAAGTAGGTAAAAATTGCAGCTCGAATGCTACACAAGAAATTTCATAGAAGTGTAGCTCCAATGACTACACAAAAGCCGAAGGCACTCCAACAATTCGACTCACTATTGACCCAAAAGATCTAGACAAAATCTCTTGCAGTAGACATCTTCAATCTCCAATCAGGGAAGACCAAAGAGATGGCAGAGGAGCCACTGAATGGGCCTAAGATAAAACCCAGGAAGGGTAATAGAGAAAGCCAAGCGAACCATTTTCCCAAATTTCGGTACAGCAAATTAGAAATTATAGAAGCAAATCAACCACTGTATCAAACCAGCAAACCAGAAGAATGCGAAGAAACCAGCAGTTAATACCTCATGAGAGAACTTTCTCATTCGGCTCACAATCAGCCAGATATTTAGGCGGCGAATCACAATCCAATACCATCTTGAATGTAAAAGACAATCAGCGGAATCAGCAAAGTATCGTTGAAAAAGAAAGCCCCGAAAGAAGAGCTCAGATATGTAGGCCAGATCTGGAACTCAAATAGGCATGTCTTCAACCACTGGACTGATGTGGAAACCAGTAGCAGATTAAATACTAAAAAGAAAAATCTTTCAGTTCAGAATCTTGATACGGCAAGTCAAAATCCAAATGGACAAACAACACATAAGAGCAGCCTTTGGGTCTGTAAGTTAGGATGAATCGATATCAGCCACTGTTCAATGTATAACTTCTTCGACCTTCTTCAAAACCCTAGTTCTTCTTATATGAACTAGGGTTTCACCACAAACAGAGGACCTTGAGACGACTCTCAAACTGGCAGGTGAAAAATAGAAACCCAGGAATCAGATTAATGCTCTGATACCATGTTAAAAATCAGGATTCTATAAATCTGCCAGTAATAGGAAGATCGAAGAAGATAAAGCAAGAGAGAACAGAAGGAAGAGAGTTGTAGTTTTTTTTTTTTTTTTCCAGAAAAAGAAGATCCCTGCAATTGTGTATGTCCCAACCACAGGTCTAGATTTTATAATTTTTTAGAATAATAAAAAATGATAGACATGCCCCTTATTGAACTGGCGGCAGAGCATACATGGTAAACAAAAAGGAAAAATCAGACAACCTAATGCGACACTAGGACAAAAGTACCCCTAGTGTTTCTACTATTTCTTAACACAGCTAAGGCAAAATAAAAGAGTAACACTCAATAACAGCCTAAACTAACATGCTAAGCCAAAATTGAATGGGGACACATGGGGCGGGGATCATAGCAAACTCCTAGTTGAGTGCAAATTTATCAAAAGTTCCAGAAGTGTATTTGCTGTCCTAGTCCAGAAGATCCTACAATTAATAATAAAAATCAGCAAATAACAATGTGAGAGGATCCTAGAATTTAATGCAAATAAATCTACTGCAAGAAGGGAGAGAAACAAGCTGCCTTAAGGTAGAAAAGTTAAATCTTTTAAACAGCAGCATGTGCAAGTTACCTAATCAAAACAGGGGCAGGGGTTTGGAAACAAAACAGAGAAATAAGGACCTGCTGGCCCTGGTATGGCTACATAACAGCAGTTAGAAAGATAACTGAAGAAGGAAACAAAGGGCGTGGTTAAAGGAACCACAACAACCAGGTGGGATTTTGGCTGTGAGAATAAGTAGAAAAAATTGCGGCAGACATTGTTGAACAGAAAAGAAAAGAGAGAAAAAAAGAAAGGGAAGAGGAGGGAGCAAGGAGCTGCCCCAAAGAATGCAGGGGATGTGCTTCTGCCAGGAAAAAGGCTTGGGAAATGGAGAAGAAGAGAAGAAGACGGACACCGGGGGGCTGTTGACAGGGAGAAGAAAAAAAATGAAAGGAAAAGAAAAGAAGGAAGAGGGTGGGTGGGTGGTTGGGGCAGCAAAGACTGCCGGACATTAGAGGAGAGGGCATAGGATTTAGTTTCACGGAAAGAAGAGAGAGGAGGAAGGAGGGAATGTCTTTTGCAGAGAAAAACCTTCACTTTTCATTCATTGTTTTCCATTACGAGTATAGTTCTTATAAGAAAATTCAAAATAAAAAACCTAAATAATCTTCCTACTAATATTCTAATACTAGGTTCAAACTGGAAATCCAAAACAGGTAAAGTTAAACAATCCATGCTATCAGCCCGAAGCCCATTTAATGTTAGGTAAGCCAAATAAGAACCCAAATGAACCAAATAAAACCCAAAAAAGACAAAATAAACGCAAATAAAAGACTATTAACCCAATAAAAGACATAAGCCATATTATTAGCAGTGCTTCTAGTCAAACGAATGGAATACGATAGTCTCTGAACTCGTTGTCTATCCATACAGTTGCTGCGGTAGGCTGACCTCTACACTGGTGCCGCTGGTAAACTTGAAATTGTCGCTCCATAAGAATAATGTCCTCATCAGATTAAGAGAAAACTGATGGGGCCATTGCATCTCTTTTCTTGTGAATCGAATGATCATAGGCATCCAATGGTTAGTTTTGATCTTGTCATTACATTGATTTTTACCTGACGAATCATTTTCTGTGACCTTTATTTATGAATTCATTTCCCTGGCATTTGATCTATGGTCATCTACATTTTTCCATTTCATACTCATCTGTTATGAATTTCTGAAATTCTTTCTGTTACCTTTGCTCTTCCAATTTTCTAGGTCTTCCTTTGCCATATGGCATGTCGAGTTGGAAAAAGAGATGGAGTTGAAGAAGTGACTTTTCTTTACAGGCTAGCCCCTGGAGCATGCCCTAAAAGTTATGGTGTCAATGTTGCACGGTTGGCAGGTTAGTCTCTTCATTATATTATGTTTTTCTTTAGGACAGAAACCAATTACTAACCCAGTGGTACTGAACCTGGTAACCTAATTGAGTTGGTAATGCAATTCTAGTCACCTAAAATCACTAGGTCACTGAAATCCAAGGAACAATTACAGAATTAGGACCCAGTATAAGAGAAGTTTGATATTAGAAATTCAAGGGCCCTGACTTGGTTAAAAGAATGGTTAGCTGCCTTATTCCAAGTGATGACTGTCCTTATAAATCCAGATGGAATTTGACGGTTGGATTGGAAGGTATGAAGATTTCTGACTTGAAGTAGGAAACTAAAATTCTGCACTAAATGCAGCATCCAATGGCTGATCTTTTAAGCTGCTTTCTATCTTTTTATTTTATTTTATTTTTATTGTTTTATTTTATTATTTTTTTAGGTGGGGGTGGTGGGGAAGGATGGTGTTAGGTGGGCCGTGGGGTGGGAGAATGCCAATGAGGCACTTCAAAATTTCCACCCCAGCCTTTCCTTATTCCCACCATATTGATGGAAGTTTGAATAATATTCATGGTGAACTAACTTTCCCTCAACATTTCCACCCACCTACATGTGGATGTCATATTCCCAACACTCCCACCTCCCTTCACCTCTAGATGAACAAAGCCTTAATGACTTCAAACAGAATCTCAGGTGGAGTTTATGTAATGTAACAGTAGCAATATGAAAGCTTATAGTGCTCTTAATTCAGAACTTGAAAATAGAACATCTGAAGTTATAAACTTATAATTTTTATTTCAGGTGGAAAACCTGACAATTGAAACAGGAAAACTGGGTTTCCAGAACTGTAATAAATTAGAAATTAAGGACTTTAAGACTAGAACAGAAACTGAAAGATACAAGGGAAAAAGATACGAAAAGAAACCTGCAAACTACAGGTAAGGAACAGAAAAGAAGCTGGGAAATCTCAGGAAGAGATGAGAGAAGATAAATCATGGGGAGGAGAGAGAAAACAGAAAACTGGTAACAACCAATGATTCAATATTAACTTCAATCCATTTATCAAAATTCAGGTAGGAGTGGAATCCTACTTATAAAGACCAAATAAACTAATTTTAGGACTCAATCTGATAAGCAACTTTACTTGAACAAATATTTGGTCTAGAATACAGAGAAAAAATAAACTTTCAAGACCCAATTAGACAACTTATTTGCATTTTTTAGGCTTCATTGAAGGATGATGAGCTGGCTCCAATTCTGGTCATCTTTATGATTTATGTATATGTGATACAACATCCTCAATGCTTTAAAACTTTGAATGCCACTGTAGAGCTGAATTCTTGAATTCATCTCTCCCCCCCCCCCCCAAAAAAAAAAAAAGGAAAAAAAAAGAAAAAGCAAAAGAATGAAAAACTTACCCTGGAAATCTCTGTTTGTGGACTGGCACAAGTTATTTTTGGCAAAAAGTTGCCCAAATGTAAATATTGTGTTAGTTGAGAAGTTTTAGTAGTAGGATTGGAATCCTGCAACTGAATGGTAACTCCTGTACCTGAACTGATTAACATGTGACCAAGTCTTAGCTTTGGTAGACTCCAGGACCTAAATTGCTAGCCAAGCTCAATCTAAGAACTAGAAGGTTCAGTCATGTTCAGAGTGAACCAATGCAATTTGAAAAGGATTGAGGAGTTGGAGGTCACTGAAAGTTCATTTGATAGTGTCATCCACCAATGGCTGGATTAGACTGATGCAGTGGTTTAGCCAATCCATCCTGGCTCATCTTGATGCTTCAGCTTTATATCCTTGTTTTGCAGCCCAACTGTGTCAGTCATACATATAACTGTAAGAGATACTCTATAGACTGGATGGACTGCACAAGTTTTTGATAATTATTGATTGAGGTTTATCTGTTTGGGATGGTTGGTTGTGGTCTATGATAGGATGCTCAATCAAACACCGAACACCAGCAAATAGCAATGATAAAATCCTGCAGCTGCCAATGCCTTCGATCAATCTCTGAGTTAAACACCAGCTCTTTGACAGCACAACCTTAATGCTTTCACTCCCACACACACACACACTGCAAATGAATAGTATTAACTGGAAATATGAAGGGAAACACTTCAGTTCATTCAACACTAAAAACGACAATCAAAACTGTAATACAATGCTTCTCAGATCCGTGAATACCCTAGTCAAGTTGCCCCTACCCTGGGAGTCCTCTCCTGCAAGCAAGCTTGCCCTTACAAAACATTATTCAATCCCCCCTTTCTCTCTCTCTCTCTCTCTCTCCCTCTCCCCTAATGTAGCCCAAAACTAATCCTAACAAACTAACACCCCTTTTCCACGTAGGACAGCATGGGAGTGGCTGCTCCCAAATAGGATGTTTCCATCTGTCTCTATAGCTCAGCCTGTCCCCCACATGTTTTGACGGGTTTGATTCTCTACAATCCCTCTACTATACCCCTATGGTGTAATCTCCCCCCCCCCCCCCCCCCCACTTTCCTTATTGTTTTGCTCCCAAATAGTCTAGTGTCCTAAAAGTCTACTGCACATTGCCATCAAAAAGTGTTAGGTGGGAAACCAGGCTTTTAAGTCAAAGCCTCAGATGGGTCCGTGTAAACCTGCGCCTGACCTTAATGAATAAGGCTGTTGTTCCATACCTCTCCTCAATCCTATAAATTGCATTATGGGCAGTTCCATTGCTGTTGCTATTCTTAAATATTTGATGATATCCAGTTGTGCATGATACCTGTGACATGTTTCATATTTTCTCCTCCGGTTTAGCAGTAATGGACATGCTGGTTAGCTGCATGGGAGTGCTTCATTGATCAATCTTATGATAAACTTGCTTTTGAGTTTCTGCTGTCTACTTGGTTGAAATGTACCAACTCAGAAAGTTTTCTACATAAAAATTGGTTTCCAGTTTCTGACCCCTGTGAGGATTTCAGGTCTTCCTGATCCAGTACTTCGGAAAGCTGTAGCCATGTCAATAGAGTTTGAAGCAACGTACGGGAAACACAGGCAAGAATCTGAGTACAACTCATCAGGAGGAGGTCCTGATGAACAGATGTCTGTTTTTCTCCAAGACTTGAGCTGCATTATTGCAAATTTAGGTTGCCGTGAAATGTCTGAGAGCATTGGCGTTGGACAGCTCACTGACCTTCAGCAGAGGGCAAGATTACTTCTGCAGGGGAATTGAATCATGTGTTTACTTCTAAATCGCATTGATTTGCTTCTTTGTATTTCAAGAGCTTTCTTCATTTTCTTGGGTATAACACAAGGTTCTTTCCATAGCCTACGCTGCCAAGCAGATGCTAATTTTGTTTCCAGAAGTGCATTTCATACTACTTTACAGCATTTTGCTGGCTTTGCCCAGGCCAATAGGGGATTGTTTTGGACATTGATATTTCTACCTTATCTTGGTAAGGCAGGCTGCTATCCTTTAATTTGTGGTCAGTGCTTGGATTGTATCCTTGTAGAGATGAACTTTGACATTTTTTTCTCTTGGATTGTATCCTTGTAGCGATGAGCTTTGACATCTTTTATCTTTTTCTTACCCTCTCTGTGATTGTTGTTCGGTGCAGAGGAAGTTATCGTTTGTAAATTATAGAGTTGAAAAATTAGGACTGCGTCCATGTATGCACAATGTGTCACAAGGTATGTTTTTTTCTCCAGAATACAACACTGGTTTGATCAAATGTTTCTGATATGAATCTTTGTGATTCTACTTCAACTCCTGTCCCTTTCAACATGTATATGAAGGAGCATCGGACAAACCTGGTATGTTATTGGGTGCCTTTCTATTCAGTTGAGAACCATGCAATTGAGCAGGCTAGTTTGGGCATCTTGATATTTACAGTGTGGAACAATTGGCTGACTTGGTCTTATTGTAATGTAAATATAATATTATATTGACTCTTACCATTCTCATGTAAGTTCAGCACGAAGACAGATCAGCGGATTGTAAATGAATTCTTTTGGGTGATAGGCATTTTCTAGGTAGAATTAAAATCATCACCTCTTTAATGTGATGTCTTTCCCTGGCAATTGAGCTTCCCTTAGATTTAATTCAAACAGTACTACAAAAAGAACGTAAGACAAAATGATTTTTGAGACAAACTTATCTCTTAGCAGCTGGCATCATATCTCGAATACTGGTTAGATAAAATGTTACTTGATTTTCTATACCTGCATTCCACGACTAATGTTGAGATCATGGATTTTTTTTTTCTTAACACATTATTTTTGCATGTTCCTTCTAGACATTTAGAAATTGATTCCGGAATGGATATAGACCAGCAATAGCATTTGGTATCATAGATTTAGTTGGATACCCACACTGGTAAATGCAAAATGAAAAATCTTTCTAACAAGAAACTACTTCTGAAACAACTTTGTAAAGCATAATTTTTATGTATAACTTCATTTTAAGGACATTTGGTGTTAGTTTTATTTTTTGAAGCATGCAACTTGGCTAGTATTACAAAAGTAGTATTTCTCTCAGTATGAACCCATGGAATCGAGAATTAGGTGATTGGAACTTAAGTATGCGTTTGGTAACGTTTCCGTTCTGAGAAACCAGTTCTTATGATAAACCGTTTTTTAATGTTTGTGTGCTAAAATACCGTTCTTTACTTAAAGAAGGGCGTTTGATAATCCGTTCTGAAAATATTTTTAAAACACTAAATAGAATATGTAAGTGTTTTTTTTTTTTTCAGTTGAAAAATAAGTTGGTGCTTGATAAACTTGTTCTAAGGCTTCAATTTGAACTAATTTTATCACTTTCGTTTCTGTTCTTTAGTAAAAACATATTTTTTATGTTCTACAAAAAGCGTTCTTTAGAATACTTTTCTGACTGGTCTGTTCTTAAAGAACAGAAAAACGAACCGTTTTATCAAACGCCTCTAACTCGTTCTTTTGTTCTCAAAGAACAGAAGAACGCCAGAAACGTTTTTTAAGAACGTTATCAAACGCGCCCTAAGTGTTTGTTCTGATGGACCAATTTTTATGCAAAACCATTTTTTAATGTTTTGTGCTAAAAGAACGTTCTTTGCTAGGAAATGGGTGTTTGATAAATCTGTGATGAAAATATTTCTAAAACACTATTAGAATAAGTTGGTGTTTGTTAAACTCATTCTAAGGTTTCAATTGGGACCAATTTTATCACTTCCGTTGTTGTTCTTTGGTAAAAAAAAAAAATTTGATGTTCTGTCGTTCTTCTGACACTTTTCTGACTGGCTCATTCTTAAAGAACAAAAGAATGAATTGTTCTAACAAATGCTTTTAACCTGTTCTTCTATTTCCAGAGAACAAAAGAATGCCAAAAATGCTTTTAAGAACACTACCAAATGCACCCTAAAATTCCTTTGATGCTGTTCAAGGGATCAGCAAGAATATGCTTCATGGCCCTAATGTATGTTTTAACAACTATTCACCTCCACTCCAAAGGGAATAAAAGCGAAATTTTCGATCTTAAAACTTGTAATCCTGAGCTAGTCCCCACCTCAACTTAAAGGGGAAGAAGCTGTAAAAATCAGAAATGTTGCCCAAATTTGAAAGCTTTGCCACTATGATTAGTATTTGTAGAGATGAATTATATTTTGCTTTGAACGGAATGGTACAAGAGAGCATTAAAATAATGCGTATGATACAAAAATAAATGACACTACAAATCATCAAGCATTCACGAATGCACTTGGACATAGACAGTACGATTTAAGTGTTCATCTTCGTTATTGTCAACATCTTCATCTACTAGGAGGCTTGAACGATCACCAAGTTCCTGATTCATCAACAAAAAAAATCTATAAGCTCCTGAAGAAATTAGTTTTTATGTTTTTTTTTTTTTTTTTGGTAGGAAGCTTTTATATTCTTCAAAAGAAACATTCTAACAAGGAGGAATATTAAATACAGTTTAGGCATAAAAGCCCATACATAAAGGGTGTGATTTTTTTTTTCTGGGTAAGAAGGATATGAATTTGGGATTTAATAATTTGTAACCCAAAACTGAATTCAAAACTGACTTTAATTAATTGGATTGTATCAAATTGAACTAAATTGGATTGGATTGGATTTGGATAAACTGAATTAAAACAATTTAGATTACTGTTCAAACTTTTCCCGGTCAAAATTATTGTTTAAAGATTGCTAGCAAAAAGTTGACCAGGAATTCTAATGCTCGGTTTTTCTTTTTCGATTTATTTAGTTTTGAAAGAACTGGGTTTGTAGGTGCAGCAAGAATTCCTACAGCACGGCTATTGGATTGTGTTAGGAAGTGATAAATTTCAACTTTGTTAATAAAGTAATGACTGAAAATAGTGATTCTCTAACAGATGATTACATATGAAGATGAAAATTGTTCTGTCTGTTTTGTGAATACAATCTTAAAAATATATGAATCTTTGAAATTGGATGATGCAGAAACTAACCTGACCCGGACGTCTCAGTCTTTGAATGGCTGTAATTGTTTGCATCACTATATATAGAGGAACAATGATTCCAGCAGCCCTAAGAACAAATAGCTGAAATGGGAAGAGAAAGGCCAGAAAGAAAATAGAAGACCATTAATTACACAAAGTGGGAGATTAACTTAATAAGAGTCTAAAAGTCTCCATCTACATCATATCAATTATCACCCAACTCCCCACTTAATAGTAGAAAAAACCAAACCATTTGGAAAGCATGTCCCATTAAAAAGTGCTCATAAAGATATAGACTTACAGTTAGAACTGGGAATCCATGATGGTCTGTTTCACCAGCAACCAATGCAAGGAAGTGTCTCAAAAGCAAAAAGATTCCAAACTGCAATATCATTAAGGGTTGAAATTAGTAGAGGATCTAGCTAACTGCTGCCGGCAAAGTAATCATCTGCTGACCAACCCACTAGAGGCTGGGTGGGTAAATCTAACATTATATACATATATATATATTTTCTCCTTTTTACCTTCCAAAGATGAAAGATCCCCCTCTTCACTCATTTTCAATAGTACCCATTGGAACAGATGTCACACCTGAACTTAAAGCGTGTCTTTACATACCAACAATACCAACAGGTGATGGTGATGGTGATGCATTCTCCATCTCCATTGTATTTTTTTAATCTCAACAAACCAAAACCATTCTGGATTTCTAAGTCATTAAGGTACAAGTCATGTGCCTAATGGGGTTTATTCTACTCTATGAATGCTAGCATATAGCTTAGTTTCAAAGTTTTTGATGCACTGATCTATTATTTGATCACTCATTACCTTGTTCTCCTGTGTGAAATTTGACCTTCAAAAAGGTTTCAGATACCAAAGGAAAGGAGCATTGGATCTGTTTACCAAAATTATAGTTGGGAGGCTAAAGAAGAGAACTAAAACCAAAACTTGCGGAAGGTAACGTGCAGGCAACCGGCCCTGGAGGTGGAAATCTATGTAGGGTCCACACGTTGCTTAGGGTGGGCCCCACTGGAATTGATGGCCCCTTGTTCGTTCTAACTTCTAAACACCTTTATGTGTATGTGAAAGAAAGGAAGAAAGAAAGAAAAGCTGCTTTCTTTCTTTTTTGTTTTTTCTAATCTCATTCTCATTTGCCACGTGGGTATCGGATAAAGTGACAGTTGGCATTTGGCATAATTTGAATTTGAATTAAAGGGTCTGATAATTTTGGTTGCAAGAAAGAGAAGTGAGACGTTACCACGAGGACCACAAGTCGGCGACGAGACGCGCTTCTCTCGTCGGCGGCAGAACAGTCGGAGATATCTTGTTCGGCGGCAGCGTTCGCCATTAATCCTGGATTCTCAAGCTCCTGCTCTTGTCTCCGAAGTGGATTTCGAACCTCCAAGCTTCCTCTGTTGCATTTTTTTTAAAATTTTTCACAATGTTAGTTATCTATCAATAATTGTGAGTCAAATCGGTTTTCGTGTTCTTGGACAACGCGGTTTTACCTGACTGTAATCCCTATGTCCGGCGTTTTAGCCTTTTTGGGCGGTGCCGTGTATCCAGGTTCGAATTTCTGCAAGTTTTTGGGGGAAAAGGATTCAAACTTTGCGAGCTAAATCTTCATATAATATTTAAGTTCGAAATACAGAGAATCATCGGTAGCTTGAGAAAACAATACACGAAAAATTTCGATTCTTTCAGCAAAAATACAGTTGGAAAAAGCTTAAAAGAAGAGAATTTTTATTGGAGGAAACAGTAATAGAGCAATTCAAAACAGAATTATATATCTGGAAACTTCGATCATAGCAGGAAAACAAAATTCCACCAAGAATTGGAATCAGCCGTTCCGTTTTTGCTCTGTTTACTAGTGAATTGAGGTTGAGGCAAACCTGGAGACAGATTTCACAAGTTGTATCACCCTTCTCGTTACACCATCTCTGTATGCATTCTCTGTGTGCAAACTGAAAGTAATCAAAACAGACAAACGGTCATGAATTTGACGAAGAAAGAAGAAGAAGAAGAAGCCTTAAAATGAAGATAAGAACAAATTCTCCACCTTTACGGTTCCAGAACAAGAACAAGGAGCTTCCAATAGCTTAGAGCTCCCAACTTCTTCATCATGACAGATTCTACACTGAGCAAATGAAGAAGAGCAGATTGAATCCTCCACAAACAATACCACTTCGTCTCCCATTTCAGTTTCCTTTGTTGTCTCCCTTTCTCTGTCTCTCTCTTTTTATCTGGTGAGTGGTTCACAACTTGATTTCCAAGAAAGCAAAGGAGATAGAATTCTAGAATTCAGAATTCTAAATTCACAGCAAGCTACCAGATTGTGGGTTCTAGATTGGAAAATACGTCAAGCTATATAGAACTAATAGAAAGCCAAAAAAACTTAAACAACGGCAGGAGGTGGGAACTGGTTCTTAAAGACACGAAGTAGTCCAGTCTTCACTACCCATTTTGACATTTGACCCATAAAATAATTTCAAAACTCCTCTCCATGGCAAGAGAAGACTCGTCAATCATAAGCCAAGATTAATTAGTAAAGAAGGGAAAGATTAGGAGCAACGAAAGCCTCTTTAGTCTTGATCACCTCCAAATCAAAATTTACTAAATGCCATCTTTGTCTAAGGAAACTAACCCGTGGTGGTTTTTTTCCTTCCTTACTCTTCCCATTTTTTTTTTCTTTGGAATTTAAGATTCATTTGAGCCAACTTAGGTAGATCTCAACTACGATGATTCAAACTCTAATCTCTTATGTGGAAGTATTGTTCTTAGGTAGGGTGTAGATGGATTACTGTCCACCTCTGAATTCGTTTAGGGTAATTCCAAATCCATTCGATTACTATATATGATGCAGATATGGTAATATTCCTTTCCTACGGATAATCCATTTCACAAAATTATCCCATTAGGTTACTTACTTGGATTTGTTTTTTTTGTTTTCATAATTTTTTTACTTGAAATATGTGATTATTTTTTTAAAATAACTATCAAAGTTGCTCAATTCTTGAATTTCAAACCTAACAGTCACAAATAATATGGTAAAGATATCAACAACTAGTCAAAAACTTGTATTCAATTTGTATTGATACTAATTTGGAAGAAAATAAAATAGCTATCCGATTATCATCCGAATCCGACTGAATCTGTCCGAAAATCAATAGGATACTATCTGAATCTCTCCGAATATGATATTACTAATATTTAATCTGAATTTGATCCGTTTACACCTCTACTCTTAGGAGTCTAATCTTATAGACAAACCCAGAAGATGAGATCTTAGGGTACAGGATGCAACCTAGTAAAGTTCTTCCCCATTTCAACTCATAAAATCTTAGGTTTTCTTCTTTGCAAGGAGGAGATAATTGTTTTTTTTTTTTTTGAATATATAATTTTTATAAATTGGGGATGTGGGTATTACATAATATTACCATTAGGTATAATTGAATCCACAACTTCTTCATTAAGAGGCGTTGGTCTTATTGATTGAGCAATCCTGCGATGGTAAGGAAAAAATAATTGTTGGGAGTTGGAATCTTTTATATGGGAGAGGTAGAGAGGATTGCATTCTCTTACACTCTTTCACCATTTAAGAAAAGTAATCTACACTTGTTTCACTTTGTCAATACTTCGAAGTGTTTTTTTCCTTCTTTATCAATAGTGAAAGAGTATGAGAAAGACATGATCCTCTACCAACTGTTGGTAAATATCTTCACTTCTATTTTTTTGGCCAAAAAAGATTGAACATATATCCTACTCATCAAGCTGCTCATCTTCATTTCCTTTTATATGGAAGTTTTTCTTGTTTTATTTATAAGTTACATTGTAAGTTTTCTTTTTCTTTTTGATGACAGGACAACTTACGACTTAAGATCAACAGGAAAAAGGAAAAGAAAAAAGAAAAAGAAAGTCTTAGAGTGAAAACCTTCCATTATTGGTGTTTATCCATAAATCTATCATCATTCATTATTATTATTATTCCATATTCAAGTATTATTCAAATAAATAAATAACACAAAATAAGTCTTATCCAAATGCAATAAGCCCAATGATAATTATAGAGAGGCATTCTACTTTTTCCACAATATCCAAAAGGGGAGAGATTCTTACTCAAGATAAGAAATACAGTTTGTTACTCCCATTGATGGTTAATGAAATTACATCATTCAATTTCTCATTAAACTCATAAATATTTTGAAAAAACACTGATTTTTATTTTTCAAAAGATTCTTATTCAAGATAAGAAACATGATTGTTATTAAACCAATCTTTGATTTCCCATCGAATTCACACGTAGCCTCTAGGGTTTCCATATTTTTGAGAATATCTTCTTATATTCCATTTGATTGGCCATTAGCAAAGACAACAAAAAAACATTCTTACAATCCAAACAACAGCCAATCTTTTTTCCCACTGCAATCTCTATATTTATCCTTAATTTTTGTGTAAATCAATTTCTATCCATTCCCATCAAAGAAAACAAAGTCCCTTTTATGTAACCCATCAATCAAAATATCAAATCCTTGTATTCCATTATCTTTTAGTGCTCTATTAATGTGTTGAAACCTTATCTTTAAACTAACTAAGATTCTATGATTCAGAAGTTTCCTTCTAAGGTCTGGTGGTTGATTACGTTGGATGTCATTCTCTATAGAAAATTCTACAGACGTCGGCACTTAATAGTTATAATACAGATAAGATAAACTTAATTTTTGAAAGAAAAATAAGAAATCACATCGAAAGAGACTGATTTGACCGATATGAAAATTTTCCATCCGATACAGTGCATAATCCAAGCCGGAAAGATTCTTTTGAGAAATAATTAGTTAGATAAAGAGATGGGAGATCTGATGGATTATTTATTGGGTGACTAATGGATGTTTCTGGATGATTCCTTCCTCTATAAGTTTGGATTTCTTCCAGGTTTGCAATGCACTGCTGTGTAACATCTGTGTTTATTCCTTTCGCTCTCGCCAGCTCTCCTATTGTGTTGTCCTTGTAAGCTTCTTTGTTCTTATCGCTATGTCTGCTTCTTATGCCGCGTTTGTTTTTAAATTTATAGTTTATTTTTAGATTCTTTCCAACTTTCCTGCTGTTCTTGAACATTGCTTGCTTCATAGTCTACAAATTTTAAAAAAATGCCTTAATCTGATATTTCACCAGAAAAAAAAAAGAGTGAAAATGGAAAAGGACCCTCCCTGTAAAGTAAGTTACTGTTCTGACCTAACTCAAGAGGGTGCCTCCCTTGATTTCAGTGTGCGCTAAAGGTTAAGCTGATTTATGAATCACTGCATCTGTGAACTCCCCATCTGTTTTTAACATTAAACAAAATGGCACGCAGTGTTGTACTGTTGTTGACATTTTTATACGCCTTAGCACAGTAGCATCCTATATAGAAGTAGTAAGTATAAGTTATGGTTTCGAACTTTCACCTTTATCATTGAAAAAACTTTAGTCCTATGCATTAAATAGTCCTACAACCCCATCTCGACCACTAGATGGCAAAATTTCATTGAATTGTAATGAACGGTTTGATCTTGACAAAAATTTCGCCATCCGACTGTCGAGATTGTCATAGGACTGAAGGACATCCCCCCCTTACCGTACCTTTCCCTTCCCTTTTGGGCCTGTGGGCCCCTAGTCACTACGACTAATTGAAATGATCTCAAGAAAGAAAGAAAAAATAGGGAAAAGAAAAGAACACAAAATGCCTAGTGTGTCAAAGAAGTTTTATATTAGAAATAATTCCTCTTGCTCTATGTACTATAGCTTAATTACTAATGAAATTCTATTTTTTGTGAAATTATTATTGTTTTCTCTTCTTATCAATGTTAAGAGGATTTTGAGATTGGATATACAATGTCTATTTTGCCTTTCATTAGAAATAAGAAATCAAAAGATGATATTATCTTTATTTAAGAAAACCACATTATATATCAATTTTAAAACTTATGTTCTTGTCATGTTAGATTTCAAAGAGTAGGATTTTAATACGATGAATATATATTAAGAATCTTAGGATTATTTTGAGGTTCTTAGAGAAATACAAAGATGCTAAGTCATCAATTAACTAACGGAGCTTAATGACAAGAGGGTATTAGTAGTTTTAGGCAAACCCTAAAGTTAGATCAATAATTTCAAAAAGTATAAGGAATAAAAGTAATTAAGCTATAGCATAAGGAGACATTAGTAAATATTCCTTTATATTAATATAAGTGATGAATTTTTAGACATTTTTTTTTCCGTTGAAAAACCTTCTTTATTAAATGGCTAAGCAGAGGAAACATAAGTATATAACGCTTGATTCCAAGGAGTGGATAAAGGCCATTCAGTCGTTATCGTTGCTGTCTGGGCCCTCCTTGCTAGTTGGTTTGCTACAATATTAGACCTTCTAGAAATATAAAGAAATTTACAATCCAAAAAACAAATTTGAAGGTGCCAAATATCAGCTATAGATGATGGGTTGAATATCATGGGTTGGGGGAGAATTTCTCTGTCTTAGGATATTGATAAGTTCCCATGCATCCAACTCAGCTTGCACATAGTCCACACCTTTAGCAAATGTGTATGACAGATCGGATTGCAATGCAAGAGCTCCGGCCATCAAAACTGAGGAAGCATTTTCGGGAACAGAAACCACAAAGATGGGTGCCCCATGATAATTTCTAAGTATAAAGCCCAGTCATGTACTTCCAGTAGTTGAAATATATGATGCATCTGAGTTTAACTTTGTAAATGGACTAGTAGGTGAGCTCCATACCTTGTGGGCTTCTTCTATATCATTTGTATAACCACCCCTATGGAGCATAGAAAGTTTATGAGCTTTCTGTAAAGTCCTTTGCAGCTTTGAAAGCTTGTTGTCCAACTTGTATAGGTGTTTTAGTATTGTTTTGAAACACTAATTTATTTCTAGTATCCCATATACCCCAACAAGTATAAAAGCCTATACTTACCCGTAAGGCATCCTCTTGCTTTGATCCACTATAAGCTGAAAGTATCATGTGAGTCCACCTTACTAGATCAAAAGAGTCTTCCTCTAGTAGCTTGTAGCCCAACATGCTTGCGAACCAAGTGCCTCTAGTAAACTCGCATTTAAAAATAGATGTTTTGTGGTTTCTACTTCCTTTCTACAACGGCAGAACATCAGATCAATGTTGAAATTCCTCCTTTTCATAGCTTCACATGTTGCCAAGCCTACTATTAGCATCCTCCATATGAAAAACTTGACCTTTGGTGCACACTTTGACCGCCATATGCCTTTTCATGTCGTCTCAGATAGCATTGCTCATGAGTGTTGATGAGAGGAGGAAGTATGTGCTCTTCTAAGGTCTCTTTCATTACATAAGGCTTGGTAAACCGATTTAACAGAGAGGCATCTGTTTCTTGAAATCACCCAAATCAATGAATCTTTTGAAGGAAATAGACCCAACTGTACTTTTTGAATTGTGGCCACGTCCATTGGTTGAAACCATTGGTTAAGAAACTCATCTTTCCATCTTTTTGAAACTGGATCTGTTAGTTCAAAAACCCACCTAAGTGTACAATTTGGCACTTTACTTCCTTGTAACTTGTAACTTGTAACCTGGGTTCATTGGTAACCATTGGGATTGCCAAATTTCAATGCACTGTCCAGTTTGAACTCTCCACACCAAATGTCTTTTTAATACTCTTTGTCCTTCTATAATCCCTTTCCAAGCCCATGAATCTTGTGGCATCACCGTAGCTTCCAAGAAAGAGCAATGAGGGTGATGGACTGATTTGAAGAATTTATCCCAAAGAGGCTCTGGGTTACTCCACAATCTATTAGCCACTTTAGTTAAGAGAGCCAAATTTTGCAAATGCGTATCTTTAAAACCAAGGCCGCCATTCCACTTACTTCGACAAATCCTCTCCAAGATACCCAGTGGGTCTTACTTTTCTCACCAAATCCACCCCAAAAGAAATTTGCCGATACCCTTTTAATGTTGTCATGCAATGATTTAGGTAACTTAAAATGAGAGCTAGCATATTGTGGTAAGACAAAAATCACTGATTTAAGAAGCACATCCTTACTTGCATGTGAAAGTAATTTGACCTTCCAACCTTCTAGTTTTTTAGAGACTCTCTCCATCACCTCTTTGAAAGATTGCTTCTTAGAAGCTCCAATCTCTGATGGCAAACCAAGGTATCTAGTTGGGCCGACTAAATAAAATATTTTGAGTACTCTTGAAAACCACCTTTTGAACTTGACATTGGTGTTGGGGCTAAAAAATGAATTTGATTTATTCAAATTGATTGCTTGCCCACTCGCCTTGCCATATAGGTCCAACCATGCCTTCAAGTTACACACTTCCCACAACTTGAACTCCAAGAAGAGATGACAATCATCTACAAACAATAAATGAGCTATTGATGGGACTCTATTTTTTTCCTTAATGCCTTTAACCAATTTTGCTTTTTCCGCAACTTGGATGGTTGCACTAAGACCTTAAGCGCACAAGATAAAGAGAGCTGATGATAATGGATTGCCTTGTCTGACGCCTCAAGATGGGATGATTTGATGACTGATGCTACCATTTGAACAAAAGTTTATATGATCTTGAGGTAATGCAACTCATCACTAGGGATACCCATTGAGGAGAGAAACCCATCTTCAATAAAATAGCTGGACATAATCTCATTCTACTTGGTCATAAGCTTTCTTCATGTCCAGCTTCACGGCCAAGAGTTACTTTTTCCCTTTTTTTCTTCGCTTGATATAATGAAATACGGCATGGTCTAAGAAAACATTATCTGATATCAACCGGGAAGGAATGAATGCTGATTGGAATGGAGAGACCAACTGATCAATAAATTGTTGCAATTTGCTAGCAAAAATCTTAGAGATGAGTTTGGCCACCACACCTCCCAAGCTAATGGGCCTATACTGATCTGCAAACTCATGATGTTCAATCTTGGGTAAAAGACAGGTGTAAGAGACATTAAGGTCAGCATTCATAATATCAGTGTCAAAGAAATCCAATACAAAGTTCACAAAATTCTAAATGAACCGAGTCCCATAATTTTTGAAAGAAAAAAGGAGGCAAACCATCACGTCTAGGCACCTTCAAAGGTCCCATGGAGAAGAGAGCATCTTTAATCTCATCAACAGATGGCAAGGAACACAGGGCTTCATTCATGGAATTAGTGACTACAAGTTGTATAAACTGTAGAGCTTGTTGAAGTGTTAGTTGATCAACCCTTTCCGATGTGAATGCCATAACAAAACGCTTATGCAAGATATTCTCAATGGCTGTAGCTTCAGATGTCCATATACCCCCCTTGTTTTTCAATCTTAGAATTTTGTTGAATTGTCTTCTTTGAAGGGTACAAGCATGAAAGAAAGAAGTATTAGCATCACCCCCCTTAAGCCAAGCATTTTTAGATTTTTGTACCCATATTTCTTCCTCTCTTCTTAATTCCTCTTCTAAAGGAGTTGTAAGTTGTTGCACCCTTTCTTCAGAATAGGAGTCATCTTGAGTGGACTGAATAAGACCTAACTTATCTTTCATCTTCTTAATATTCGTTTGGAGATACCCAAAAGTCGGCCTATTCTAGTGTTTATATCCAACTTTACAATTTTTCATTTTTTGCCCCAATCTACTTGCATAATTTCCTTTGCATACCTACTACCAAGCACTGATACCCACACTTTGTCCCTCCGGATGTCTAAACCAAGTGCTTAAGAAACAAAAAGGCCTTTCTCTTGTACATTTGCCTCCATCAAAATCAACCAATATAGGATTGTGATCTGATCCAAAACCTAGCTTTGTAAATACCATGGCATCATTGTAGAGAATTCTCCATTGGCTATTCGAGAGTGCTCAGTCAAGATGCACCCTAATATTAGCTGAACCTTTCCGTCTATTTATCCAAGTAAAGAGTGATCCTTACACCCCAAATCCATTAGTTCGCATTCATTTAACATATTCTGAAAGCTTGAACAATCATATGAAAGATCCATTGTCCCTCCCTTTTTTTCTCTCCATGAAAAATGGAAATTAAAATCACCTACCAAAAAGCCATGGATCTGATCTACTATCACCGATCAAAGACAATTGTTGCATACATTCTTCCTTTTATGTCTCTTTGGGTCTCCATAGACAAAGGAAACAAAGAAAGGATCTTCATTCATCACAACCATCTGAGTATCAATAACCCAATCATTAGTGTGCTTAATCTGAATTTGACCACAATCCTTCCACATCAATGTCAACCCACCTCTCTTCCCTTTAGGTTCAACATGGAAAAAATCAAACATGTTCCAATTTTAACAATTTTCTCCATCTCTGTACTAGTCAATTTTGTCTCCATCAAATATTTAATATCAGGTGTATCCTCTCTACCATAATTCCTCAGAGCTCTTTTCTTAAAGGGGCGCCCCAACTCCTGAACATTCCAACTTAGTATGTCAATTGCTGCCCATGGGGTAGGTCTCATGTCTACCTCCTCGGTGCTGTTGGTTAAAAGGCTGGTTTTGATCAACTGGAGTAATATTCAAGGGGACCTGAGGAGCTAAAGTGGAGGAACAGGGATGCTTGGATTGCTTAATGGCCAACGGCTTCTGTTTAGGAGGTTTGGGTGGTGGAGGAGGAGAAGTAGGTGGTTGGGCTGAAACGGTTGATAGCAGAGAGGGGTTTTGTAATGGCATATTAATGGCGGATCCAAAAGTTGGGTTAAATTGGAGATAAGGATTGGGAACAAGTGTGGGAGTGGCTAGAGGCGGGCCTGGATGGGTAATAAAGGCTAATGGTGTGGGGTATGGGCTAGAAAAGGGATAAATTGGTGGATTTGGGTTAAGGTAAGGGTATGGGTTCGATGTGTTAAATATTTGGTTTGGGCTAGGGGTAGGAATAGGTGAAGTTTGATGATTGTTAATGGGTCGTGGGCTTGGAAGGTCAGAGAGTGAGAAACCCGTTAATTGAGGAATAAGTTGGAGGATAGTTTGAGTCAATTCAGGCCATTGAATGAGGTGGTTCTGCAGATGGTGTAAGGCAGGGTCAATCTGTTGGGGTGAGTGATATGGGTAAAGTTGAGGGGAGGACAACTGTCTGGGTAAGAAAAGGTTATGGGGGTACGGTGGGTAGAGGTTTGAAAATGATGGATGAAATATTGGGGAACAATAATAAGGATTATTTGTTGAGGTTGTCGAACAAAAAACGCAAAGATGAGACAGAGGCATACCAAAATGTTGGGAATGGGATCCGTTGGAATCGATTTGTGTTCCAATGATTAATAGCGCTGGTATCAAGGCATTATTTGGGGCCATTACTGATATGTTAGATGAGCTAGCATGGACGTGCATGGGAATATACTGAGCAAAGGACATGGTCATACATACCTGCAGCTGCACACTGTGGACGTTGGCATCAATTTAGTGTTGGTCGGATGAGAGGTATTGGAAGAGGCATGGCTAGCTTCTTCTCTGAGACTGATGACAACCTCAGGCGAGAACCACAGAGGACTTCTCCAAGTGACAAGCACTTGGAGGGGTGCCTCGTATCTGTGAACTAAAATGACAGTGTTTAAAGTCCTCCTAGTGACCACCCAATGAACAAGCATGTTCTTCTTGATGTTTTGCTTCAGCTGCAAATAATATTTCGCTTCGACTATTATCATGTCCCAAATAATAGCAGTAGCCTCAACAAGTAGGAAGGCGTTCATATTTGATCAAAACAGTATGATGTTCTCCATTATGCCGGAACAGAGGAAGCGTCACCCGCAACCTAGAATGAACACTGATTGTAGTCTTGATCCTCAAGTAATGGATTTATTATGCAAAATGGGACCCTTTAATCTCCATTCCTTTAATTGGGCTTCCAAACATCTGTGCCATCTTCAAACCTAATAACCTTTAAAATTTCGACTTGGATGCCATGCATTTGAATCCAAACTTCAAAAGTATCAAACTACTAATCGCGACTTGCTCTCCAGCGCTCTAAAACTAACAAATTACCTTTGGTGGATCATGGTCCTTCCTCAAGCACATTTTCACATCGATAAGTTCTTGAAAATGGAACAAAAAGGTGTGCTCATCAGTGATTGGGATAACTGTAACATTACCTTGAGTATTCCATCCTTTCAAGAGAGCTTTTGTCACTGTTTGTTGCCGATATCGTTTATTTTTCCATGACTCTGCCAACCAGAGTATATTCAAGAGAGCAAAGGGTTCATTGTTCTTATTCATCGTTGACAAAAAATCCTTTTGCCTGATCCAGAGGTTGAGGAGGTGGGGGGAGGGGGCCTGGGGGTTCGTGGAGGAGAGTGGCTAGGAGCAAATGAACTAGCCATTAGAATTATCGCCAAAGCGATATGTGAGATGGGCTACTGTGAGTAATCACGCCCACAATAGTGGAGAGAAAGCACCCCGTTCAATTTTAAGGCAGTTTGTGTCTATGCATATCGGAGCATATGGTCTTCACATCAAATGATAAATTGAACAGTATTCTTAATGATAGTTATCTCTACTTTTAGTTGATAATGCTTAGATCTCCATTGAATTTTTTACATGCACCCCCTCACTTTGCATCCAAACTAGTCCCTCCCAATGAATTTTTTACATGCACCCCCTCTCTAGGGATTTTTACAACCAAATAGGTATAAATCTCACATATTCATGAATCCAAAGATTTGAAATCTCTGGATTCATGTAACCAAACAGGCCCTTAGTGATTGGAAGTTAAAAATATCACGTCAAAATGACTAAAATACTCCCAACCTTCCATTTTATTTTCAAAGTCAACCATACATAGATGTGATGAAGGGAGAATCTCTTCACCCATCTTCCTTCCTCTGAATGCCTCACAGAAGTATTTCACAGGTGTTGAGGTGATCCATGGAGACCACCAACGGAGCTTCGCATTTCTTACCCAATATATGGCAACACCTTCCCTATCCACTCCAGCTGCAATCCCTAGTCCAAGGCCAAAACACTGTTTTCCTTTGTGCATAAAGATCAGAGAGGCAAGATTTTCTGAAATATAAAGCTTTCAAAATTCAAATTGACAAATCATTGAGTTGTTAGTAGTCCATAACCGTTGAACAAAGATGGTACGAACCAATGAATTCTCTCAAATATAAACCATCTTTTTCTTCTTCTCTGTCTTATCTATAGCTGAGTTAAGTAGATTGATGAAATACTTTTCTCCTATGTTTTAGTAGACAGTTTGAAATAGTCACCAAAACAGATACTAAATGTTGTTGGGTTTGTACGTTTTGTATTGTGTGTACATATAATTATAGTTTAATTGTATTTATATTTGGACGGTTTTGGGTGAATTGCTTGTGTACGGTAGAGTTGTAATTGTGTTGAGATAAGGTTTTAAGTTTTCTTATAATTAATCTTGGATGACCTAGGAAACAAAAGAAAAGAGAGGCAAGGCAAAGGGTAATACTTAGTAAGGTGTAAGAATGGTGACATTTTCAAGTAGTAAAATCCTTTGCTCTTCTAGTGGATATAAGCAATCTTGCTGAACCATGTTAAATTCTTTAACTATGTTTTACTTGTGTTCTTTTCGTGATTGTGCATTTGTTCCCTACAAATGTAACGACCAAGGCATTAACGGGGTATGAATCAATAGAGATAAAAGGAGAAATATCAAACCTGGAAACTGAAGTTCTGAAATTCCACGAGCAGATTTTCATGGTAAACCTGGAAACTGAAGTACCTGGTAACTGAAGTTCTGAAATTTCATTTATTCCTAGTTTGCTAAACTAGCCAACACGTAATCATTAAAGCATCAAAGACCCAGTAAGGGCAGCAACATTCCATATATGTGGATTTGGATTCAAAAAATATCAATTGGTGATCTTGCACTAGATACATTCGTATGTGAACCCAATGGTCCCCTACCCAAAGGTGAATAACCCAACTGCAGTTAAAGAACAAATGCTTAATGGTTTCCTCGTGTATTCCACAAAACCTACAATTAGCATCAACATTAGACCATCTCCTAGTTATAGAACTAAGTGGAATGGTTTCATTTAGAGTCTCCAGAAGGAAACTTTGTGCTTGGGTAAACCTTTAAAAGCCTCCAAAAACTAACCCCCATTTTTTGGATTTTGCTGGGGGTGTTGTGTAATTAACACGCAACACCTTCAGCGAATGGTTGAGATTGAGATCTTGACCGAGATTTCAAATGTGACTATCCATTTTCAAAAATTGTGTTACCACACTTTTTCAGAGACTATTAATTGTGCATCATTAAAGTCGAGCCCCCATTTTTCAATGAGTTCAGTTGGGGATGATTGGACATGCTACCAACTATCCATTTGGTCGAAAAGATCCCAATTTTGGCAGTGTAAAGTGCTAAATATCATTCATCAATTTTATAGGAACTCTGGAGATTACTATGCAAGAATAGGAAATGTCTAGAAGAACAGTATTATCCCAATGATCTGCATGAGTGCAAGATGAACCAAGGATCCGCCCAGAATTAAAAAGTATCATAACGAGTGGTTTTAAGCAACGAGTGGTCGGGATTTAAAACCCGACAATGTGGCGACCATCCAATAGCTGCAGGACGGTCCTACACATTAATTACGCAGGACCCAAACAACTCCCATCTAACTTTGAAAGAAACCTTGTGAATGGAAAATTCAAATGGTACACCCTGGAAAGAAATAACTCAATGTTTGGGTCCATTGCTGGAATGCCAACAACACGGAGATTTGCTTTCTAGTAATATCATACACATTCCTACTAAACCACCTACCTTCTTTTTGATAATTGACTTGTCAAAAAAGATAGAAAGAAGAAACAAGCAAACCTTGTCCATTTAGCATTTCAAATTTATATTGTGAGTTCATCATACAATATGGCTAATGCGGTCATTTCAAAATTCTTGGCCTCAAATAACAGTTCCAACATGATGGCTAGGTTTGGTTGTAAAGAATCAATTTCAATGCACAACGCTCCTACATTTACTTGGTTCTCTACGTGCAAGAAAGTTACTAACAAATGTCTCTTAATTAGGATACAAGAAAAACACTTGTTGATCTTTAGGACTTGTTATACACTAACAACCTTGAACTACATAATACTTACACGAAAAAAATAATAAATTGCATTGACGACTTATGAGAATTATTGATGTTTGGCACTTTTTGTTCACTCAAATCTGCCATTAGCTATGGACGGTAAAATTCTACAAATTCTTACCCGATTGATTGATTTATAGATTTCACTAACGTATGAGATTTCTTGTCAAACTGAGCTTTCTGGCCCTGAGACTTTTCCAGTCAAACCCCAATGCAAGTTGGCTAGTCGATGGGCAGCCTCAACTTAATTTCTTCTTTTTACACTTCAATGGTGTTGAGGACAGATGTTAATAGTGTTTTGCAACAAGACATGCGAAGGAATTTCTTGTTTGGTTCAATGAGCATGTAAGTGAAAATGTTTCAATTTCCTATTTGATTCAATGAGCATGTAAGTGACATTGACGGTCCAAGTTAGTTAATAGACTTTCCAATGTTCTTTAATCTCTTTATCTCCTTGAACCTTTAACCCTTCAGTTGTAAATAGACTTTTCAATGTTCTTTTAGATGCAGAGAGTCTCATATGAGTTTCTTTAACTTCTCTATTACTAGTCATAGTAATACTTGTACGCCAAAATGGCTACAAAATTACCCCTATTAATTGAAGTTGCAGAGACAAGCTGGCCCTTGAACTAATCTAACCTTCTTCATCCCTCTACCTGTTCACAGAACAAATCTAGCTAGTTTATGATTTTAAGAATCATCCTAATACTGATTCTTTATCTTAAACATACAAAATTCGATTTCCACAATTGGAGGGGCAATGCAAGAAAAGGCAGAATCTGGTGGCTCATGCTTTGAACAGCCACAAAGGTTTGTTTCAGTTTAGAGTTACAAATTAACCATGATACCAAATAATAGGTGTTAGAGTTGACTCACTAATTTGTGATTACAGGTTATGGAAGCTGTGTAAACTTCAGCAGATAGGTATGTGGATCAAGTTTGCTTATTTATATGTATTAGATTGAAGCAAGAGCTTATTGTTAATTAATTGTTCTAACTCAACTTTTGTTTTGTATACTTTACAGGTTAACATCTTTAGCTAAATCGGTCTCTAGAAACAGCTTGAGATGGTGGGAATTGTTTGGGGGTATTGCTGTTTTATTTTGGCCGATATATGGGTGGGTTCTATAGACATTTGGCTTCTTATTTGGGGTTCATTTGATGTTAATGGGCTTACATTTTTTTTTCCTTTTGGAATTTTGAATTTAGTAAACTCAAGACATTTGAATTATTATTTTGCAAACTGAGAGCTATGTATTTGTTTTTGGATTATAAATTATTTCATTGGGTGTGGTGTTGTACAACATTTGTTGGCTTCTTTCCTTATTAAGTTTCTAAAATGACAAATAGCATTGTATAAAATTATCAGGTGGATGAATGGATTAAAAATAGGATTGCAGATTCATAATTATGATTATTGTTTTTTTTTAAAATATATAAATATTTTTCGCGACGGTTCCAAATCGTCGCTAAAAAGAGTTAGTAGTTTTAGTTTTTATAAGACAATCCACACTAATATCGATACCAATAGACGACATGTGGATACATTTGTAAAATAAAATCTATAGCTACATCTTTATTGGGGATGGATAAAGCTAGTTCAGGATGCAAAGGTCCGGGCCTCTCGGGAATACAACATTCAAAATTCTTGGAGCGATAAACATTATATTGTAAGGTTTAACAATGAGACTTTTATTTCTGGTTTCTCGGCCATCCCCGCCCCACGTCCTTGCCTGGATCAACTAGGTCTGGCCTGTCGGGATGGTTGTGTCGTGACTTCTTCCGTCTTATCTTGGCAGAAAGGGGTTCGTTAGCGAGATTTCGTCACTTCGGTGATCATCTCTTGATCTGCGGGGCCGGTCTCCTTGGAATAACGGGGTGGACAAGCACTCATCCGGAGTAGAATTGACAGAGCATTTGCAAATTCCCTATGGAGAACTCAACATGGTGATGCTACTGTTACGGTTAAAACTTCGCTTGGATCAGACCATTTTCCTATTATTATCGATTCCATTGGCAGTGCTAAAGCTGGAATGCGCCCCTTCCGTTTCGAGAACATGTGGTTCAGACACCCCACTTGCAAAGCTACCGCCTACACAGCTTGGTCCTCCCAATCTGTTGGTACCCCGGAGGAGATCCTTCTGATCAAACAAAATCACTGCAAAGAAGCTTTTAGAAAATGGAATCTGGAAACATTTGGTATAGTTCAAACAACTATTTCTTCCCTAATCTCTGTTTTGGATTATTTACACTCCCTACCCCAATCCGATGCAGTACAGGAACGTCTGAAAGGCATCGAACAAGAACTAGAGGAACAGCTGGTAAGAGAGGAGACTATGTGGCTACAAAAATCCAGATTAGACTGGTTACAAGCAGGTGATCAGAATACTAGTTTTTTCCACTCTACCACATTACAACGACGGTATAGGAACAAAATTGCAAGACTCAAGCTGCCGACTGGGGGATGGACTGAATCTGAAGAGGAGATTACGACAGAGGTTTTACGACATTTTTCCTGTGCTTTCACCTCCGAAGGGACCAACACTCACTCAATGCAATCTGTTTTGGATCACCTTCACCCCATGGTGTCGGCAGCTGACAATCAAATGTTGTCAAAAATCCCTGATCCGCAAGAAATCAACCAGGCTCTCTTTGCTATGAAACCTTCCAAATCTCCAGGCCCCGACGGTTTTCCACCGGTTTCTTTCAGCGATTCGGGGATCTCGTTCAGCATGACTCCTTCGGTGGTTCAAGAAGCATTCAAAAATTCCAGCATCGCCCAACCTCAATCAACGTTTGTGTGCCTGATCCCCACCCCAAATTCAGCATCCTGAAAAAGTCGAACATTACCGTCCAATCAGCCTCTGTAATGTGGCTTTCAAAGTGATCACGAAGGTCATGGCCGATCGCCTTAAATCACTACTGGATCCCCTGATTTCAGAATGCCAATCTGCTTTTGTTCCCAATCGTTCCATATCTGACAACATTCTCTCAGCGCACGAGCGGTTCATTTTCTAAGAGGAAAGAAGAAAGGAAAACAAAAATTTATTGGCCTCAAACTTGATATGCGAAGCATATGACCGCCTCGAGTGGTGTTTTATTGAGGGGTGTCAGAACGGGTTTCTGCGAGCAATGGATCAAGTTGATTATGACCAGCATCAACACGACTACCTACAAATTTCTGATTAATGGCGCATTGAAGGGCACATAGCTCCTACTCGAGGAATTCGTAGGAGATCCACTCTCCCCCTTCATATTTATTCTCTCACCCAAAGCTGTCAGATCCCTCAAAGCTCGCGAAACGGAAGAGAAGATACGGGGGATGCGGATCGAAATAGGGGTATCCCACTCACCCATTTACTCTTCGCGATGACTCTAATCTTTTCCAAACTCAACTTAGAAAAGGTAATCAATTTGAAACACTGCTTGGAGGAATATTGTCGCAGCGGACAAGCAATCAATCTACATAAATCTTCCTTGATGTTTAGTGCCAATACACCGCTTAAATTCGACGCGGTTTGCTCGTGTTGCAAATCAAACATGGCGCCCCTCCGTCCAAGTATCCGGGACTTCCAATCGCCGGAAGTGTGCAATCCCACTCGAATGACTTGAAAGAAAAAATCTCTAATAAACTCCAAGGATGGAAGAATAAATTGCTGTCACACGCTGGGAAAACCGTCCTCCTCAAATCTGTGGCATTTTCTATGTCCAACTATGCAGGTTCCCATTTTAAACTCCCGCAATCTTTTCATAAATTCAGTCAGCAGCAGGCTGCCAACTTCTTCTGGGGTGAGAAAGAGGGTAAACAGAAAATCCATTGGATAAGTTGGACAAGATTATGTAAATCCAAAGAGCGAGGAGGTTTGGGCTTCGGCACTCAAAGCTTCAAAACCCCCCCTTCTCACTAACGGCTTGGAAATTATATTCAAATCCCGATTCGCATTGGGCGAGCCGTGAGGGTATTTACTATAGTCACTCTGACTTTATGAAGGCACAAATTGGGTCAAACCCCTCATGGGCATGGCGAGGCATCTTACAAGGGAGGGAAATTCTTGAGGAGGGTCTCATATGGAGGGTGGGAGATGGACAGAAAATTAATATATGGAATGATCGTTGGATTCCCTCTCTCTTCACGGAAAAGTTCGATTCCAAAACCGGATGACTGCGAATTTGCATGGGTTCATGAACTTATTGATGCACCAACGTGTTGGAGCAACATGTCATCCAACAATTATTTCCCACCCGTGAGTACAGCCATTTTAGCCATCAACCTGGTCTTTTCTACGGGAAGATGAATGTTTTGGGGTGTTGCAAAGAATGGCATCTTCGGTGTTAAATCGACTTACCATCTACTCAATAACTTGCGAAAAAGGGAACTAGAACAACCGGCACTTCCGTCCAAGAAGACAAATCCCCGACAAGTTTGGAGAAACATCTGGGCTGCGACACCACACCAAAGCTGAAAGACTTCTTATGGAGATCCATGCTCGGGAGTGGCAACTTATTTCCCAAGAATTGGGGCGATCCATCTTGCTCATTTTGTGGTACCTCTGGAGACAATGGACCATATCATTCTAGAATGCCCAATAGCAAGTTGACCTGGTTTGGCTCATCCTCTCCTTTATACCCCCGCAATCACCCGCCGGGTGGTCGCGGTCGCGATAACACATCCGGGAAACCTAGAAGAAGGTGGTTTCTATCGCCGTTTGTGATATGCCGTGGTTGCTAGACGCTGAGTCTTCTCCCAAATTATGACTCCCCAGTGATCCGTGGAAGCTTATGAAGAATACATAGGCCGCCGCTTTCTCCACCTGCTCGCCTCACACGCGCAGGAGGTGGGATCCTCCTCCCGTGGGCTTTCAGCTAAACCCGTGCATCCCTTCATCCCCAATCAGACGGGTTGGTTTCATCATCCGTGATCATTCCTCCCTGGTGTTCGATCCTTTATCCTTCCACTCTCCTGATTGGAGAAGCTGCTTCGCATGGATGCTACTGCTATTGGTGAAGGCTTTGATCACTTGACTGTGGAAAGTCAATTCTGTTATCTCTACCTTCTACACCCGAGCCTATTCCTTCGATCCGTCGTGTTGATCTCCATCGGGTTGGGGCTCTGTTTCTTTTCTTACATTCCGGGCATCCCGTGCGTGCTCTTGCCGGTGCCCGTCTTCCCGTGTGCGTTTGGCCTTGCTCCTCTCCTTGGTTCGCTTTGTTTTCTTGTTCCTCGGCTTTGTCCGGCCCTCTTTTCGGTTGTGGTTACTCTCGTACCAAAAAAAAATCTTTATTGTGGATGAAATACCTACAAATAAATTTTCACACCTATAGCATTGTAACAGAAACATTCGTGGTTAATATACCAAAGCTATAGATTAGCCACGGATATGTCAGTCGCTACAATGTGTATACCAAGAAGTGAGATTCAAAACATTCGCAGCTAAAAGATATATATAGCCACGGAAATGTCTGGCGCTACAATGTGTGGTTAGAAGTTAGCTGGGAACATCCACAATTATATTTTTTTGTAGCTATAGGGTAGACGTTGTAACATCTGCGGTTATAGTTTCATAGCTAGAGGATATATAACTGTAGAATTATGTGTCGCTATAATATGTGTGGGTAGAAGTTAGATGTGGAAACATCTGTGGTTATATTTTTCGGAGCTATAGGATAGCCACGGAAATATCCATAGTTGTATTTTCTGCAGCTAAATGATTTATAACTGCGAAAATATTCATTGCTTCAATGTGTATAGCTAGAAGTTGGATGTGGAAACATTTGCAACTAATAATCCGTAGCTATAGACAGAAACACCCGTAACTAAAAAACCATAGCTATGGACAGCCTTGTACATGCAGTATTTTATGTGTAGCTACTACGTATGCGTCGGAGCTTGTTGCGACATATAGTAAACCACATGTAATCCGTAGCTATAGGCTATTACTACGGATTTATTTACATTTTACTACGGAAAATTCCGCAGTTATATGCGCTTTTTGTTGTAGTGTATACTTTCATAGTCATGGATTTATAAATGCCATATCACTTTCATGTAACCGTGGAATTCTAAGATACCTACTCACTTGGTACCTTTTTCTTTCGGCATTTTTTGGGTCAACTCACTAACTTACATGTATCCCATGCTTCATAAATATATATTATTTATTATTATTATTTTTGGGATTGGAGACTTCTATATATGGGGATGGGATACACAATAATGCCGCCGGATAGGTGCGAACCCAGGACCTCCCCGTGGGAGGTTGGGCCTTTAACCTCTTTACTAACCCACCATTGGCTTTATAAATCCATGACTATGAACATGTGCTACCTCCTATTATGACATACAAATGGAAGGCCCAACTTTAGGATCTTGAGGAACCAAGTGCAGAGGAGTTTTTTTTTTTATCCAGATTGGAAAAAATTCAAAGCAGATCTGGACATTTTGAGATTCTAATGGCTGACCGTTCTCGGCCATCCAAGCAGCCATGAAAACTTTGTGTTTCAACGTCAGAGGCATTGGCCAACCTCTGCGTTCAAGGAGCTTCATGCTTTAATCCTTTCTCATAGGCCTAGTATTCTCTTTAACAGTCGCGTTATCTCCCTCAAAGATCAGATTATATTTTTGTTTGAAACTAAATCTTCTTCCGTTAACTATCAGGTTATGGCATCTAGACTAGGTATTAGTAACTTTTGTCTTGTTCCTCCTTGTAATAGTGCTGGAGGTTTGTTGTTATGTTGGGATGGCTCTGTCAATCTTTCTGTCTTATGGAAGTCCAGTTGGTGCATTCATGTAATAGTTGAAAAAGGAATTCTAAAATGGACATCAACTTTTTTGTTTTTGAGCTCTTATTCACACATTAGACATTATCAATGGCTAACCCTTGAAAATCTATCAAACTTTATTGAAGGAGAATGATGTATTGGTGGTGATTGGAACTCTTACCTAAAGTTTCAAGATAAAATAGGAGGACTACCTCTTCGTTCAAGACAATTCAAGCATTTTCAATCATTTGTGGCAGCTGCGGGTCTTTTACCTTTTAAATCATTTGGCTATCGTCAAAAAGGTCTCTCAAGGATTGAAGGAGTACTTGATAGATTCATGTGTAATGGTGAGTGATTGGCTACTTTTCCTGAGTCTCATGTATTACATTTAAAATTCACCTTTTCAAATCATGTTACCATTCTTTTTTCAACAGAAGTTAGTAAGGAACAGTCACAGACCTTTTCGGTATGAACACTTTTGGGCATTGGAACCTACTTATCAGTCTTTGGTAAATAATACTTGGCAGAAACCAGTGTTAGGCTCGGATTCTTTAATCTTCATGAAACCCTTGGAAGCTATGCCAATTGAATTCAAGCCATGGAACAAAACCGTGGTTTAAAATCTGGATCGTAAAGAACAATCTCTTCGGCATAAAGTGGATTCTCATTATCAAACTAGCTTGCCTCTTAGATATCTTTCATGGGAAACTAAAAACAATCATTTGCAAGCTCAGCTCAGGTTAGTCCAACAAACAAAAGGAGTTGAAATGGCATAAAAAAAATCTAGACTAAATTGAATCTTTTTGGGGATAAAAATAATAAGTTCTTTCACCTCACAACACTCAAAAGAAGGGTTCGTAGTTGAATTAGAGGGCTTACTCACCAAGGTATCTGCTTTTTAACTGAGCACGACCAGATTGAGAAAGCTTCTGTACACTGCTTCCAATCAATTTTCACATCCACCAATTCTTCACTGCCTTTGGATTATTTTGAAGTTATTGAAGGTAGAGCAGCGGCCGATGAATTTAATGCTCTTATTTCTCCAGTCTCTGGTGCAGAAATTCAAAGAGCTGTGTTTAGTCTCAAAGCTCTCTCTGCTCCAGGTCCAGATGGGTTTCCTTCAGCACTGAGGTGATCAAAGCAGTGTCTTCTTTCTTTAAAACAGGTCACTTTGCCCACTCTTTTAATAAGACTTATATTAGTCTTATCCCAAAGGTTGATCATCCTAATTCAGTGGGAGATTTTCGGCCAATTAGCCTATGTAATGTGATATATAAAGTCATCTTTAAAGTTCTTGTTGAAAGATTGAAACCTTGGATGAATAAATTGGTTTCATTTTATCAAAATGGCTTCATTAAAGGATGGCACATCCAAGATAATATTCTTATTGCTCGTGAAGTTATGCATCGCATGAAACAACGTAGAAAAGCCAAGCCTGGTCTTATGGCTATTAAATTAGACATGAGTAAGGCGTATGACGAATTAGAATGGAACTTTGTACATCAAGCTTTGTTGGCTTATGGATTTCCTTCACATTGGATCAAGTGGATTATGTATTGCATCTCTACTACCCAATTGACGCTCCTACTTAATGACAATCCAACTGAAGTTTTTCACACCATCTCGCGGCCTACGCTGAGGTGATCCATTATCCTCTTACATTTTTGTTTTATGTGCAGAGTGCTCTCATCATACTTGGATTGGGCCCTTCGCACCAAAAGCATTAAAGGAGTATCTCTTTGCAAAGGAGGGAGAAAATTAAACTATTTGGTGTTTGTAGATGATCTAATTCTTTTTGGTATAGCTACATCACATGAAGCAGCTCAATTTCAGTCCATCATTCAAAAATATTGTTTGTATTCAGGGCAACAGATCAATTATAACAAAACTGGAGTTCATTTCAACCCTCAAACCTTAGCGTCAATGAAACAACTTCTCTCTACTAGATACCACATAACATTATCATCGGAATTAGATATATAATTGGGAATCCCCCTCATCAGTGGCAAGTTGAGAAGACAACACTATGAAGGCCTTATTCAACAAGTTTCAGATATATAGACTGCAGCAATGGAAGAGTAACGTGTTGAGCATTGTAGGTAAAGCTATCTTAATTCATGCATCCTCCTTCACAATGCCATATCATTACATGAGCTGTTTCAAGCTTCTCTCTTAGTCTCTTCAAGCATTAGAGACTCTGAATCACAATTTCTTTTGGGCTACTAAAGAAGGGTCATTGGTTCATATGGTCAACTGAACTACTATATGCTCGTCTAAAAGAGAAGGGGATTTAAATTTGAAAAATCTCCACAGGATGAACTTAGCATTATTGGCAGAAAGGCATGAGAACTATATCTTTATCCTTCTTCCCCTCTCTCTTTGGGGGTGGCTTATGAAGCAGAAATACCTGAAACATGATACCTTCAAAAATGCCACTATTAAACCTTCAAAAGTATTTTTTTTTTGTGATGCTACAGTAGCGGACATGTGATCATATCTTCCTGCATTATCCTCTACATAAGAACATTTGGGGCCTTATAGGCTTCAGCTAGAATTAAGGTGTCTCACTATGTGTTATACTGCAAAACTTCCTCAATGCATCAAAGAAAACTCAATGGAAGAGCTTCCCCCTCCTTCAATACTTTTGTAAATGCACTATGGCTTATTTGGAAAAACTTTAATGAAAAAGTTCATGGAGGTCAAGTGAAGTCAACTCATCAACTAGCTTTTGAGATCGTTTCAAAGCATCAGAGTATGCTTCTTACAACTTGGATAGCAGTGTTCGAAATCATTCAGTAGAAAAGGATAATATTAAATAGCATCAGTGGGTCAAAATAAATGTTGATGGTTCTTCCCAATTTGTAAATTCACATACTCTAGCAGGTTTTGGTGGTGTTGCTAGAGACTTTGTTGGTAGACTACTTTTTTGCTTCTTTGATGGCTTTGGATCTAATACCGCCAAATAGCTGAAGCTCTCACTATTAGAAAGGCCCTCCAGTGGGCTATTCATGAAAACCTTCTTAAGTTGATCATTGAAAGTGAAAATTTTAGGTATTATCACGACCCTACAACATAAAACCTCATTCACGCCTTGGCGGATTAAAACCATAATTGCAGATATTAGACATCATGTGCAGCAAATTAATCAGGTTACTTTCACTCATACTTTGAGCGAAGCAAACTATGATGCAGATCAATTGGCATCTCAAGCAACAAAATCTCAGTCCTCTTTTTTTTCCTCATGTGGCTCATCCATGTATCTTACAGCATTTGTCTTTTGATTATCTCCAATGTACTTCCTATCGAGGTTTCCTCATTAAATAAGCTAGTAAATACGCACGTCCAGTTCCACATGGCCTTTTTGCTTATATTTTAATTAGGTTGAAGATTATCAAATATTGATTTTTAATGGTAATGCATGGTTTGGCTTAAATAATCGTTAATTCTACTTTATTTTCATTTTCTGGATAGATATTCTTGTTTAAAGGAGAATATGAGATAATTAATTTACCTTGGGGGCTTCATCCGTAAAATAGTTTCAATGAGGGTTGTAGTTAATTTACAAATGTGAGCTTCTTGGCAAAAGATATAATTTTAATTCAACTAAGAAAAATATGTTAATTCAATTACCTTGGTATATAATGCCAAATATCTAACAACACAGGAAATACTTGACAATTTTTTTGTATAGGAAACTAATAGTAGGATATTGAAAATGACATACTTTGAAGATATAGCATATAGGAGGAACTCACAAAATTATACATATCGATTATCAACCAACGAAAGCCCTTCAAAAATAATTGAAATAGCTCTAATTCTATAATTTGAGATGGTGGCTTTCTTCTCACTTGGTTGATCACATCGACCCGATGCTAAATTAAGAATGAGATTCAAGAATATGAAATAATGAAAAATCCAATAGATGGGACTACCCGCGATTTAGAGTTGCTATAAATTAGCAATAAATACAAATTTTACTATAAATATTCGCACTGTTTTGATATTTATTATCTTTTTATTTTTAAATTCACAACCGTTTCATAAAAAAGAAATTTTGCATGGTTCCATGATGAAAGGGTATGTCGCTTGGGAAGTGTTTTGTCATGTGCGTACACAAAGCATCTTTTCAAATTTTTTTTTTGGTAAACAAAACATCTTTCCAATTAAAGTTGGATAAAGGTCTAATAATACTTTTTTGGTTTAAGAATGAAGACAAGATAAAGATGTAATAATAGCGGATTAACAACGTTGGCGGGCCCCTCGTGCCCAACGCACATAGCTGCCGCTGAAACCCAAAACCACAAACCGCCATGCATCATCAGTGGGAGTGGCCCCTTGGAAACTCGAACCCGGAATTTCTTCGAGCAGTTTCTCCGCGTTTTTCCTCGCCTACCCCTCACCGTATATAATCCTTGCAGTCTGTCTCGAGATCTTCATTCATCCGAGCGAAGTTTACTGTTGTTGTCTATTCTATTTCGTGTTTCAATCAATTCCGAGTTGTAACCTTGTTTCTTCGTCTGTAATTGAGTTCGATCATCATCCATGGCTGAAGCGGAACCGAGAGAACGCAGGATTGTGGTGGCGGTGGATGAAGGAGAAGAGAGCATGTATGCGCTATCATGGTGTCTCAAGAACATAATTTCCCGAGATTCTAAAGATACCCTTATTCTCTTTCATGCCAAAGTGACTTCCACTGTCTATCCTACTGTCGATGGAACAGGTATCTTTTAAGGAACCCAGATTCTTCTTTCTGATCGAGTTTTAGCTTTAGTGTTTTACTAATTTTTGCTTTTGGGTCTGGAGCTAAAAAAACTTGAACTTGAATCTTGCAGGCTATTTGTTTTCCGCCGATATAATGGAATCTATGGAGAAATACAGGAGGGACTTGGCCTCTTGTGTAATGGAGAAGGCCGAAAAACTCTGCGAGGGATTTCCTAATGTAAGCAGACTACCAGAATGAAAAAAAAATTCAGCATTTACCCAGATTGATTTAGAATTTAGAAGTAGAACAGAGCAGTCATTTTATAATTGTTTGGTAATGCAGATCAAGGTGCAGACTAGGGTGGAGCATGGGGATCCAAGGGATGTGATATGTGAAGCAGTTGAGAAGCTTGGTGCTGATCTGTTAGTTATGGGAACCCATGGTTATGGCCTCATCAAGAGGTTTGTTAGTTCATCTTGTTCATCAATCATGAATTTTCTTTAGAACATTTTTCTTTTAAAGTTGTGGATTTGCAGAGGCATTTTTAGTACTGACGCTTGATTGTGATTTGATAATCTTTGTAGGGCTTTCCTTGGAAGTGTGAGTAGCCACTGCGCTCAAAATGTCAAGTGCCCTATTTTGATAGTGAAGAAGCCCAAATCGGTGGGCACCAGTGTCTCAAAGTGATCGAAGTTTAGTCATCTGGGTAATTGTTCTAGGGAAGTGGGGAGTTACTGTAGTGGGTAAATACAGAGATTTGCAGGAGTTTATATTTTGTGTTTGATCTCTCCCCTAAGAGTTTAATCAATGCAATTGCTGATTGCTGATCATGTGTATGTGATATATGTTTTCCTGCCTCTGTTTATGAAAAATCTTAATTGAATTCGCGTTTGTCTCTTTCTCAATTTTCTATTCGTAAGCAGAGGTGATAAGTCTTCTCTTGAATCTCCCAATGAAGAGCGCCAGAAGTCAATTATTGTTTCTGGGTTAGAATATTAACGCATAGCTAAGCTTTGATTAAACATTAAACATTCATTGGGGGTGGGGGTGGGGGTGGGGGAGCAGAGAGTAGGACTCAATCTTGTTCTGTTTTTTTTTCCTTTTATCATTATTAATTCAGTCACGAGTCTGAGGGCCTACAGTTTTTTAGAATCAGATCTTTTTTTCTTTTTCATTATCAACCCAATCATAAGGTGGCTTATGATTTTTTTCCTGATGAGTTTGATCTTGAGAGCTTATGGTTTTTTTCTTGATGAGTTAGATCTTTTGTTCAGAAAAGCTGGGAAACTCAGAATTGTCCCCATTACAAAGATGAACAATCCAAAGGGGAAGGGTGGGGAAATATGCTTCAACCTGGAGACTTATTTTTGTCTTAAAGCTTCTATATAAGAGGCTGTTACCATTATGTCAAAAGCGTCATTATCGTCTAACTTATTCAGATGATTCTGGCCAAATTGTTTGGGTTGATGCATTGGTACATCTTTTATGTATTAAGAACCACTCAATCGGTGTAAATGGCCTATTTCACTGGGGCAAAATCTACCCCATTTTCCTATAACCTGTGTCTATTGTTTGATGAATCATGTTGATAATGACCTCCGTTGCCGTAATGATTTGATTCATAAATCAAATTCAATCCATGAGACTGGTTGAAGTGTCCATAACATAATCAAATAATGACATTTTAATGTGAATTGTAACAACTTGGACCCTCTTACTTTTGTTTTCAATAAAGAAGAATTCTCTGGTGACTAAAACGAGAAGCGCTCTTGTAATAAGAACAAGTTATTGACAAATAGGAATCCAAATTAGACTAGACAAGCCTTCCCCAAATGGATTGGATCCTCTTGGTCAAAATATCTACCAAACAATTGGATATGAAAATGTATCCATTCTTATGCTCTCACATAGCATCAGAAATTGTATGGATAACATTATAACTAATTTGGATAGGGATGTAAACACCTTTAACTAGGCTCTAGTGGTTAAGCAAGGTTGAAGGTTGCTAAAAATCCTTCATCTCTCGGGGCAACAATAATGAACACCAAGTATCCTTTCTCTGAGCCCAAAGTGGAACATCTTGGTTTTGGAGAAGCATTTTGGCTAGAAGGGATGTTCTTAAAATGGGCCTTTTGAGGAGGGTGGGGCATGTCTCCACCATTCAGATTTATCAGGATCTGTGATCCCACTTCCCTTTTCTGCCTACCCTAGCTAGTGGGACCCCTTTGGCTTCAAGTCTTATGGTGGTTCATGACTTAATAGATTGGATTAGAAGACAATGGAAGATCCCATTCTCAGATCCCTCTTCACCACTCAAGAAAGTCAAGCCACCCAGTCTCTCCCATCATATCAATAGAAGCCTTGGGTTCATGGGTTTGGAAACACTTGAGTGATAAATTTAGTGTGAAGGCAACTCACTCTGCTTTGATGCCCTCCTTAGGCGAAGAGCATGGGACCCCTTCAAATCAATCTGTTTGAGCTAAACTATGGAGAATGCAAACTTTTCCCAAGATAAAAATTTCCTTTGGGGGGTGGCCAATAATGCTTTGTCCACTCAAAAATCTTTCTTTGAAAGAAATGGTTGCACTCATCTCTGTCTTTTGTACTCATCATTTATTGAATCTACTAACACATATGTTGTTTCATTGCCCACATGCCAAATAAATTTGGAGGGCTTCTTCATTGAGACTAGATACATCCACTTTTAATGGTGATACCTTAAATGCATGGTTTGAGTTCCTTAATTTAAATTAAAGTGGTTCAAATCAACTTGATCTTGTATATACTAACTCAAGTGCTATTTGTTGGATAACAGGAAAATGCCAAAACTCTTTTGTTTTAGGGTTCTTTACCTTCACTTGCACACTCTATCTTGTCCTTGTCTAAGTTAATGGATGACATTGATACTAACAACACCAATTGCATACACGTTCTTGCTCAACCGAATTCAAGGACTCTAGATTTTACCCCCTTCGGTTCTCGTTCAGAATGTGTAGATGCAGCTTGGGATACGATCACCAAAGAAGGAGGTTGTGGGTGTTTGCTTTGGCACCTTGATAGTGGTTTTGTGATGGCAAAATCTATTGCAAGTGTGAGCTTTTTCAGCTACTTCTCTCGAGCTAGAAGCAATTCAGGATGCTGTCTTTCTGGCCATATCTCTTCACATATACCACATAAAAGTTTTTTCAAAATACCAACCTCTAGTTTTGGCTCTCAACAGGTAGGTCCAATCCATTGATCTACCAAGTTGCAATTATGTGGAGCACATTCTTCAGTTAGTTCATCGCTATACTTTTATCCACTTTGTCTATGTTGATAGATCTCAGAATTTTCAAGCAAACTATTTAGCTTAAGGATCGAAGTTATTTTGTTTGTCTAGAGTTTGGCGGCTGTCTCCACCTTCTTTTATTGTAAATCAGACACTTAACTCTTATAGAATTTCTCTAGAAAGTTTAATATAAACAATTTGTGAAAGCATAGAAACCTCAAAACTATGCCAAATTAATAATGACCGCTTAAAATGTCTCTTAAATTCACACAAATACATTGCATTAGCAAATTCAGTTAAGTCCTATTTGGTTACATGAGTCTGAAGATTTCAAATATCTAAAGATTTCAAATCTATAGACTTCAAATCTATGGAGTCATAATTTATAATTAAGTGTTTGGTTGTGGAATGAAATCTGTGAATTCATCCTAAAAAACTATTTAATCGATATGATTTTTGTGAATGTGCAAACGTATAGCTTTTTTGAAATCTCTGGATTTCACCCCTTACCCATAAATCTACAGATTCACGTTTTTATTGTAAAAAGGTGAATCTATAGAATTCATGAATCTAGAGATTTTTACAACCAAACGGGTATAATTCTTAGATTCATGAATCCAGAGATTTGAAATCTCTGGATTCATGTAACCAAACAGGCCCTTAAGTCATGATTAGAAAATTTCATACTTTCTAAAGTGTCCTTAATCTCTTGTGAGTTTACAATGTAGCCCTTAATAAAATAAAAGTTTAAATTTTATCTTTTTTCCCCCATGAGTTCCTTAATTTTTTCAGTTGGTCATTTTATCTTATAAGATACAAAATAATACAACTATATGTATATTCATCCTTTCCTCTAATAAACTAATGGTTGTAATGGAAAAGAGGGTACTTGCCAATTTGGCATAGTTTTAAAATGTCTATGCACTTTATCAATTATCTTAAGGTGTCCCTCAAATTTTCCCTTATAATAATCACTCTCTTAAAGCAAGTTGTGGGTAGGAATTCAGGGAATAATTGAGTGAATTGATATTATTTGTCAAATTATAAATTATAATTATAAAATCAAAGAAAAGTATGAACTAAAACAAATAATATATAATGAAAACTTTCTCAATATTTTAATACATTCTATCTTCCCCAAACCATCTACTTAACATCTTTCACATCCTCTTTGTAATGGAAGCTCTCACAAGAATTTACCCGTGTGAAATTCTAGTAAGTTTGTTGATCAGAATGCATGAGTACCATGCCGCGAGTGTTGGTTTATCATGTTTCGATATGAATGAGTTTGATTGGTTTGCTTTAATCTAATTCTAAGTTGGTGATTTGATTTATGAATACATAATTCTGGGTTATGGAGTGTGAATCACTTTTTGGCCGCTTAACATTATTCTCACTTATATAATTTATAAAATTTGAAATAGAAACAAGTACAAACTAACATTACCTTCCATTCAAATAAAGTCAAAAACAATTTATAAAAGATTACAAGATATTAAAATATTGAAGATTTGAATAACTCATCATTCATATAAACTGTGATTAAGTATATTTCTCACCTTTCAAGCTCATCTAAATCTTCAAGTCCCAAAGAAATCTTCTAAAAGAGAGTGTAATTGACCTTAAATAACCCTAGAAACATAAGAAATTAAATGAGAAATAATTGGGAATCCGTCCGGAATCAAAGAGGGCTAAAACACACACCCAATAGAGGGTAGGGGGTTGGGCCCATACAAGGTCAGTCGACCGGTCCTAGTCGACCGCCCAATATAGGGCTCCGGCCAGAAACCTTAATTTTGTCCCCAATTCTCTCTCAACTTGAAAATGAAGTTTGGGGTCTTCAATGTGATGGTACTAGGGTCCTAAAATTACTTTTCAAACGCCCAAATTAGTTTTCAAACAAAAACTCTCAGTTTAGGCTCTCAATGTCTCTCGCGAGCATCTCTGAGAGGTTCAAATTGGTTTTGAATGCAAATGATTGCATGAACAAACTCTCACAAAAATTGAGAAGCATTAATGGGGCAACAGGAAGCATTCAATGTAACCTAACAATGATAACTATCACAACAATACAAAAGATTTATCATAATTGCATTTAGAAGACACAACATGAAGAGCAAACAAGAGGAGCCCAATTGTACTGGATCGGCAACTTGTATACAATCCCACTCTTAGTACGAATGGTAAGGGATGTCGTCCTTTGGATCTATCAGTATGCACATCCAAGCAAACTCTAACCTTTCTCTCTTGATAGTTTTTTTATTTGCGCAAAGAGGAAGCCCCAGTCCACTTGCAACACATCCAAGGACTCTAGTGTCCCACAGATGTAGTCTTAGGCCATAGCAGTGAACCCAAATCAGTAGAACCTTCTCTTCATTTTTCTTCATTGACACCTCTGGTGACCACGGCCGTAAAATGAGAGCACCATCACCAACCATCCATGGCCCTTCGTCAAGGATATGTTGCCGAGCTGGTTTCTCAAGAAATCAAAAATGAAAGACCATGTCCAATGCCATAGACTTCAATGGATCCAAATAGAGCAGTGTCCCGTCTGTCAACTCCATATGCATAATCTCCCTCCTCAGTCCACAAACCACTCTCCATTTTCAATGGTTTGTGAAAAGTAGGGAATGGGTTCTATGTTTGCATGCACATTGCCTCCATGAAACAATCCTGCCCATGAGGATTTCTTGGCCTGAGTTGAGGGATCACATTGGTGGTTCCTACAGCTACCCGGGGGGGGGGGGGGCATTGGGGTTGGGCCCCCAGTGGCCGGTGAGGCTAACATCGTACGTACCTTGTGAAGTAGGCAATGGTATCCAACGAACTATCTTTTGTTGCCAATGGTGGATTAGTAGAGCGATTAAAAGTCCAACTTCCCATGGGGAGGTTCTGGGTTCGCACCTATATTAGTAATATTCCCCGACACTATATATAAACTTTTCGGATTCAAAAAAAAAAAAAACTATCTTTTGTTGCCTCATTTAATAATTTTTTTATGCATGATGTTCACACAACCATTATGACAATTGCTTATAGCCAAGATGCGAACTTTCATCCAATTTTTCCAGTTTGCCACCCTGCGAAACTCGTGAACCAACGAAATTTTGTTAGGTTTGGCTAGATATTGACCCACCATTTTGAGGAGGTATTTTATGTTTTTTTTTTGAGCCCAAATTTGATGCCAATAAACATACTGGGGTTTCGTAAATTTAAATTATTTTCTTTAAATTCTTCCATGCAAATTCTCCTCCCTAGCCATATTTGATACATTACATTCTGAAATAAATCATTGAGACATAATCGGAAAGATTGTTCGTTGACCTTGAAGATTCATTACAAAATTCCTTCGTAATATGAACTTTGTTTCTATAAATTCTTCCATACACATTCCTCTTTCTAACTACATTTGGTACATTGCCTTTTGAGTCATAAGTCATTAGGATATAATTGATAAGATTGTTCATTGTTCTTGAAGATTTTGCTACAAAATGACTTTTTAATTTGAATTATTTATAGAAATTATTCCATGTAGATTCTCCACGCTAACTACATTTGGCACGTTGCCTTTTGAGGCTTGAAGTCATTGGAACAGTATTGGTAAGAAAATTCTACTATAAAATCACAAGACAAATTGCAGAAAAATCAAAAGAAATTGCCAAGATATTGCAAAAAATCGAAATACTTTTGATATATCACGATTTCTCACCAATCTTTGGAAATATTAGTTTGTTTCGGTGGGTTTTTAATTTGGTAGTTGTCAAAACTCGGCCGAAATTCACTAGAACTTTCTACCGTGCTTATAGCATTGTAATGCCATTCTAATTTAAGTGTGGTAGTCTAGCCCCAATTTTTTTTTTTTTTAGGTAAAAAGAAGTCTTCTATGGGTGGAAAGGTAAAAGTAAATTCATGTTATGGATAATTGGACATTGGATGTTTCTACCCAAAAAAATAAAATTGGACATTAGATTGTACTTTATCCATATCAACAAAGGTTTGTTTTCCTCTAATTTCATGTCTTTTTTTGCTTCTCAAACAGATCTTTAGGGGGCGTTTGGTTCCGCAATTTCTTGGAATGCGCTTTTGTAGGGAATCATGAGTCTGTGGAATTAGGTTCTGTAGAATCATATTTGTAAAAAAAAAACTATTTGGTTACCTTGATTCTAGAAAGTAAATCTGTCTAAATCTTTCACCATAATGGTGATTCTATGGGAATCATCCATATTTATATTTGGGGTTGAATTAGGTGAGTCTGTTTAGAAACCACCTCAAGACCAGTGGATTCAATTTTTTAGTGTAAATTGTGAATTTCTGGTGATTCTTGAAGAATCTGGATTCCGACTCAACGTGTGAACCAAACAATTTATTTTATTGGAGTCATGATTCCCTGGAATCTGATTCCAGAGAATTGCTTCCCAAACAGCCCTAATAGTGGTTTTGATCCGATCCAGCAATTATCGTTTTTCTTAGAAAGATCCAACCAATGGCAACCATTATTGACCACCCCAGGAAAAAAAAGACAATTTTGAGCTGATTTTTGTTAATAATAATAAACGTGGGCTCCTCGCGAAAGAAAAAAAACGGTGGCCTCCGCAGCCAACTAAGCAGGAACGAAATGGTGCGAAAGAGTAGTTGATCCGCTACAAATAGCTGCATAGTTAACTCCGCCCATCACAAGACCCGTAACGGAGCTGTCGAGGTGGCTTTCGACGATTAAACCCCAGAAACCAGAACACCTTGAACCTAAATTAAATCAAACAAATCTCCACTCGAACTCCATTAGCTCTCCACTCTCCTCGATTTTCTCTCCTGCAACTGAAACCAATTGAATATCGAAGCAATGCAGGCTTCCATCTCCCTTTCAGCTGCTTCTCACTCCTCGCCCGCCATTTCCAGATCCGACCGCACGGTCGAATTCATCAATACCAATGCTCTCAAGCCTGTGAATCTCCGTTTCTGTGGTCTCAGAAGAGAGGCCTTTGGATTTTCTACTTTGAAACGTTCTGGTTCTCGTTCAGCTGTGCTGTCAGGACGAAGGTCCTCCCCGAGGGAGTTATCAGCTTCCTTGTCGGGCAACGGAATTTCCTCAAAGGGATTTGACTATGATCTAGTCATTATTGGAGCTGGCGTCGGTGGTCATGGGGCTGCTCTTCATGCTGTCGAGAAGGTATGCTTTGTTCCTTTTTTCATTCGTTTAAGAACTTCTTTTAAGAACAGTCTTGGCAGATTTGTCAACAGTTGAGCTTCGCAGCTTTGATGAATCAATTTAATTGCATCGCTAATTGCGGAGAGTGATCTGCAGTTGTTATAATTAGTTGATACTGAATCTTTCGTTTTTCACAAACTGTTCAGTTTAATTAAATTAGCTCAGATCACGTAAGCTTCCTACTGGTTAGTTATGGTTTCGGTCCTTAGACAAAAGAAGTAGAAAAAACTAAGCTGACTCACATCAGAAAACTGTTGATTCTGAATATTTTGCTTTTCACAATTGTTCAGTTTAAGTAGTGTCGTTGGTTTGCATCTAATTTGGAATTGTTGACCGTAGTAGCTTCATGGTTTACTGAACAATTGGTCTGGGTAGTGCTGTCCCTAACTCAAACATAATGTAGATCGAAATGAGGATAATTGATCTGTAAGATTGTTTATTATTACTATTTTTTGGGTGAAGAATCATTTAATAGTTGGAGATGTTCTTTTTATATACTACTACTTTATGGTTCCAATGGATTCGCAATCAGTATTTTCAGCTTTGACCAAGTCAACAAAGTGTTTACTCTGGTGATTCCTAATAGGTGGGGGACCAAATGGTGTAAGAAGATGTTGTCTAATCTTGCTGAGGGAATTTAAATTATGGACAAGGCTGAAGAGACAGCCCAACGTGTTCGTAATTGAAGTCCTTCTGGAGACTCCTCATGCTTAGTAGTAGTTAAAAGATCGCATCCCCCCCCCCTCCACCTTTTGGTTTGTGTCAGCTGCTATACCTGGATCTTTTCCTAATAATTTTTCCAGTGCATGCATAAGTTTGGTTTGCTTGACATGGTTTTTTCTGTTTCTTCAATTTCCACTGTTTGAGATGGATGTGTGGCATGAGACAATGATTATTAATACTGGTTGCAGGGGTTGAAAACTGCCATCATTGAGGGAGATGTCGTGGGAGGAACTTGTGTAAACAGGGGCTGCGTTCCTTCCAAAGCGCTGCTTGCTGTGAGTGGTCGGATGCGTGAATTTCAGAATGAGCATCACTTGAAGGCATTGGGTTTGCAGGTAATATTGTTCATCATGGCTTTCCTGTAATCTAAGACTTGTCTCACAAATTAACATGCAATGGTTGCAAATATCTGTTGAAGATATGTTGAAAGGCATATCTATTCAAATGAGGTTTTAATAGAAGTAATGGTTGAGTTATAATTGGGTCAACTCGTTGTTTGTTACATATGCAGCCTGCTAATATCATGACCTCAAGCACCTTTGGTTATAAAATCCTGCACTTCCTTTTGTCTCTTCAGGGTTTTTTTTTTCTTTTTCTTTTTCCAGGCCTTTATTTCCAGTTGGTGCCTTCATTTTATTGCATTTTATTTATTTATTTATTTTGGTTTTTTTTGGGGGGGCGGGGGTTGTTTTGAGGGGCTGAGCAAATGAGCGGGTGGGGCTGGGAAGAAGCTTTATTGAAAAAAAAGGAAAATAAAAGGGTAGGATGAGAGTTACCCAATCCTTGAAGTGCTAGTTTCAATGCATTTGCAGATGCTAGGTATGCCTCCTTTAAATCCTGGATCTAAGAGGGTTAACAGGGGGAATAGAGTAAGGAGGAAGCAAGCTTTGGTTTCACTTCTGTCATCACTTCTGGCCACCATTCATCAATTAACACCTGACCTGAAAAAATGGCTCTGTGTCAAGCACCAGAATCCCAATGGTGTTGCCCCCAAAATTCCAAAACCAAAAGGAGAATTTCTGACAGAAGCATAGGACACTCCCTCCAAAGATACCATCCTATAATCAACTTTCAAGAATGAACTGCACATCTCCCATTAGATATATATGAAGCAGATTGAAGGGAAGAGCCAAAACCACCACTTATAAAGCATTGAAGCTGTGTCACTTATTGGTACATAAAGAACTGCCTATTATGGGGCCAATGAAGTGAAACTATTATACTATTCCTCATAGTGTCCTATTTGTGCCCCTATGTCCTAGCTGTTGTTATAAATGATTCTCTTGCAGGTGTGGTTAAAGTCCAATTGGGCCGTTGGATAGGATACAAAAATGATAACAATAAAAAAAGAAGATACCAGACATCAAAATCATTCGTGAAAATGGCATGAAATGACTTCCAGTATTATTCTGAAAACCTTCTGTGAAGCATTGAGGAAGTTCCTCCCATTACCTGAATTACAAGAAAAGTTTCTGCCTTCCTGGTAGCATAAAATTCCTTGTTAATGACTATTGGTTTATTTACAAAATACTATTATTATTGCCAAAAAAAAGTTAGCCTTTTGGTTTTTATTTCTTCAATATAATTTTACTTTACCTATAACCAGCTTTGTGACATTCTTGCATTATTTTAGTAGACAGGTAAGTTAATGATAATGTTGCTTATAATTAACTGCAGTCTGGTTGAAGATTATAGGGGCTCTTGCCAGTGGCTATAACACATCACATGTAGAATCATTTTTCTATAACAGTATCTGGTATAGTTTATGCTGTTCTCACATATGAAGTATCTACTTATGGTAGGTTTCTACTGCTGGATATGACAGACAAGGAGTTGCTGACCATGCAAATAACCTTGCTTCAAAAATTCGTAGTAATTTGACCAATTCCATGAAAGCTCTTGGTGTGGACATATTAACTGGTTTTGGCACAGTTTTGGTAAGTCATTGATGTCCTTGTGTGCAATATGAAATCTGATCTTTCTCTGTAGTAAACAATAAACAATATAGAAGTCACCTATTTCTGTGAATATAGTATAATGGAATTATATGATGGTCAATGTCAGGGTCCACAAAAGGTGAAATATGGAAAAGTTGGCCTCCCCGACAATGTTATTACTGCAAAAGACATAATTATTGCTACTGGTTCTGTTCCTTTTGTTCCCAAGGGCATTGAAGTTGATGGTAAGAGCTAATCCAATAGTTAGCTATTACTTTCTAGTATAAAATTATAACTTTCTCACATAAAAAGGGTACTCGTTTAATATTACCATTTTCTATTTGATTAGTGTTTCATGCCATTCTTGGAAATAATAAAGTATTAAAGGTGTTTAAAGAATTAACTACCATTTACCTGTCCAAAGGATGGGATCAACAGTTGAACTCAAGCAACCCCTTTTGGTGTCAATGTGACTTTGAATGAAAATATTTTTGTTAGATATCAAAACAAACAAACATTTTACTGTACTATTTTTAGCAATGTTTTACTGTATTAAGATTTATGGAATTTTTAGATTTGAGAAAAACTCCACCATTAGAAAATTGAAAGCTAAACTTACTGGTGAAAATCCAGGTTTTGTTCTTGAACTGGTAGGTTGACTTTTTTCCCTTTTGAAATTTTATATTTTTTCTATTTTATTGGAATCAAACAAGGTATTTGCTTATCTATGATACATCTTAAGTAAATGAAATACGTTAAGAAAAATATTTAGTAGCTATATAGGGATATGTTGAATGCTTGAGAAAAAAATGTGGCAGAGAAGCAGATAATAATAAGAATGATTTCTTAGTACTTCTCTTCACTCTTGGCTATGGCTCAAAACCATGATTTCCTTCAGGCAATATGATTCAATTAATCTGGAATTTTTCTCATTTTGCTTATTTAACTCTAGTATACTCTTACATTATATCCTGCAGGAAAAACTGTAATTACCAGTGATCATGCACTCAAATTGGAGTCTGTTCCTGATTGGATAGCAATTGTAGGGAGTGGCTACATTGGCCTTGAATTTAGTGATGTGTATACAGCACTTGGAAGTGAGGTAGGCATGTTCTAATGATTACCCTCATGTTTTGAATGAGTGAGTGCCTTTTTCTCCTGTCAGTCATGTAGTAGCATGTGGTGTTCTGGTTGTCTTGACTGTTGCTAGGAATGTTTTAATAGTGGTTCAGTTAATGTTGACTATTCGTTCTATGTATATGTTCTGGAATCAGCTAGCTCTAAGTCTTGCTAGATGAACTGAATTTTTACAATTGAAACTCTAACATACTGTACTCAGCATTTGGCCATGTCTATTGCTTGCAAAACTGGCCACTCAGACATGGCATAGACAACTTCTTGAAATGTTTGCTGATTTTGTGCATTGCCACCTTCACAGTCCATGTGATCTGCACTAGTTCATTCATTTCATGGACTGAATCTACTAGATGGAATCACATTTTGTGGGATCATCACTTGACCTCTATATCGAGTCATACTCGATGGACTGGCATTTACTGTGTCATCTTACAGTATTGTTGAAGGCATGAATGCTTGCTTGAATTTTGAATACTCTTATTCACTGACTGAACTCATGCTTCTCTCTAATGACATTTATTCAAGGCCAAATCAAATATAAAAATGCACATCTTCCTTATTGCCGCCACTTTAAAATGCACTTTTGAGTGTCAACCATGAGTTAAAAACATATTTCAAAGATCATGTGGATCCTTTTGGTTTTGTTTCTCATTTTTTTCCTCGGGTTTTCTAGAATTTTTCTTTTTCAATTGGTTTACTTTTACCTTAATTTTCACTTAATTAAATTGAAGTCAGTTCTGGATATTTTCCTACTTTTCTATGCCAAAGTCTGTTGGTCTTTTCCTTGATATTGCTATATTTTTTAGGTCTTTTTCTGTGGTAATTACTAAATCTTGTTTGCCCCTCATGATACTGTTAAGTTTTTCTATTTGAGATTATGCTAACAATGAACTGGTTAAGCAGGTAACTTTTATTGAAGCACTGGATCAGCTTATGCCTGGCTTTGATCCTGAAATCGGAAAGTTAGCCCAAAGAGTTCTCATAAATCCTCGTAAAATTGATTACCATACTGGTGTTTTTGCCAGCAAGGTGCTTTGTTGTTGAAACTCGATTCTTATCTTCTTCTATAGTTTGTTAGATGATAAAATCTTTGACATTTGCTACAGATCACTCCGGCAAAGGACGGAAAACCTGTTACTATTGAGCTTATTGATGCAAAGACAAAAGAACAAAAAGATACTTTGGAGGTAAATATCAGACTTGCACTTAGTCCTATTCAGACAGATTGTTGGAGCCGCATAGTTTCAGTAACCCAAACAGTTTAATAGATCAGAGAGTCAGAGACATAATTGCTGCTTAAGAGGCACAAACTATAAATCAATACTTAGATCGATGATACTATTGTAAAAGAAATAATGTAGACTCGCAAATATCAATACATTATGCCATTGGAATGTATTGAAAGCAGTCGAACTATTTGGGCCATTACCTGAATGGAGGATTGTTTTCTACTACACTCCTGACTGTAAGATGCCCAAGATCCATCTACATGTCAGTAGGGCATCCTGTTGACAATCAGACAGTTTCAATTGCTCTGACTATTGATAATATTTCTATAACCAATTAGTATTATTGGGAGAGACTGATTAACAGTAGCCATTTCTTTAGCTTGGCAAACCTTGCATTACGTTGTTCTTAAGAAACATTGCGATTTTTATTTTTTTAGAGACTATTCTAGTGAAATTTTTGGAAGAGTGGGGAAGGTTCTCCAAGTGTTAAATACTGTGCTGTGGCATAAGAATGCCAGACCCCTGAAACTGGTCAAGTTTCAGTTCCATGTCCACAATCAAAACAGTCTTTAAGTTTCATAGTTACAAAACTGCTTTATTCAGCCAAAAAAAGTTATGTAACTGCTTTAGGGCCTGTTTGGTTACATGAATCTGAGAATTAATACCCGTTTGGTTGTAAAAATCTCTAGATTCATGAAATCTAGAGATTCACCTTTTTACACTAAAAACGTGAATCTGTAGATTTATGGGTAAGGGGTGAAATCCAGAGATTTCAAAAAAACTATACATTTGCACATTCACAAAAATCACGTCAATCAAATAGTTTTTTAGGATGAATCCACAGATTTCATTCCACAACCAACATTTAATTTTATAAATTATGACTCCATAGATTTGAAATCTATAGATTTAGATTTCAAATCTCTAGATATTTGAAATCTCCAGACTCATGTAACCAAACAGGCCCTTAAAGTGATCCATTGGAATCTTTTTTGTAATTTTATTGCCAAATTCCTAAAAAAATTCTGTACTTCTCTGCTTTTAAGTCATCATTGGCTAAAAACAAGTGTAAATCTTTTGACATCATTATCTAATAATATTCCTGTCTGCCCATGTGATGGTGGTGAAATGGGGAACTTTGATAAGCAAGGAAATGAACAGCTGGACTTGCTATAAATATCATTGGTTTTCTTTTGGTATGCGGTGTCCACTACCTGTGGAAATAATACCCATTTACTTTAAAATCTCTAGTCCACGAAATCACTTTGCTTCCCTGGCGGAGAGAAAATCCTATTGCTTCAGTGGTGTTTGGTACTGCTTTAGAATTCTTTAATTATGTTTAATGTACTACTTATCATTGTAGGTGGATACTGCACTTATTGCAACTGGAAGGGCTCCATTCACAAAGGGACTTGGCTTGGAAAATGTAAGTATGCTAATGATCTTCTTACCTGGAAATGCTAAAGATGGTCACTTTGCAATTAGAGAATTGAGTTGGTTTTAAATCTTGGTTGCAGATTAATGTTGAGACACAACGTGGTTTTGTTCCTGTTGATGAGCGCATGAGAGTAATTGACAAGAATGGCAATCTGGTCTGATATGAACTTTCTTTGTTAAGTGTTCATTGAAATACCACCTTTTGTAGCTAAATGAGGTTTTTTAAATCAGGTTCCACATGTATATTGCATTGGTGATGCAAATGGGAAAATGATGCTTGCTCATGCTGCTAGCGCACAAGGGATATCTGGTACAACCCTTTCCATTTTCTGCTTCCTGTCACTCATGCAGTACTTAATCATTTATCTTTTCACCTAATTCAATTGTCTTTGATATAGTTGTTGAACAAGTCGGCGGGAAGGATCATGTGCTAAACCATTTGAGCATCCCAGCAGCCTGCTTCACTCATCCTGAAATTAGTATGGTTGGTTTGACAGAGGTAAGCTCTGTTCCTTTTAAGTCAATGTTGTGCTAATATTCACTGCCTAGACATTTTCTGAATTCTTTTGGTCACCTATGCTTGAGGTATTGACCAAGTTGTTTTCAGTGCTTGCTGCTAATTGATGTCCAACACCTCCTTTCTTGGGCTTGTCACAAGTATATCTTAGTAATAGAGATGCATCGCTTGGTAATATACTAATATATGTGCTGGCAATGCGCAATATCTTTTGGTTCATTACATCTCAATGCACTGCTTGCTGTCGGCATTCTGTATAGATCCACATACTTTAATTACTATGGTTTTCTATGTCATGCATCTTTTATAATCATCAATATGAACTCAAACATGGATGTGTTCTTTTTGGTTCCTTTAGATTCATAGTTTGGGATTGCTTGCTTAACATTTTGTACTTAATTGTCCTAGACTTGAATCTGGAAGTTTCCATTTTCCATTAAGTAGGTGTCATTTCCAACTGCTGTGTCATAATGATGGGACGTATGAAAAGACAATATGTCCAAAATGAAGACAATTTTGAGCTACATGCTGGACCTGCAAACTTAATGAGCTTGTGTGTAGTGTAAACTCATGGTATTCAAAAGATAGAAATATCTAACTATCAGTTAAAAAGAAAGAGGACTGAGTGAATGTATCTCAACATCAGCTAGGTGAAAGTGTCTCAACACCCAAGCGCCACATTTCAAACAGTTATGTGGTTGAGACTCACCTAGTTTCTGACTTGTGCATGAAGTACTTGATAATACTGGGAATTTGTTGAGTCATGTGGTACAAATAGTAAAGAACCTCAGCTGTAACTCAATTTTGTACTGTTGCCTGTGGATGTCGATTTACAAGCTAGCCATGGAATTCAAGACCGATCCAGGTTCAGTCCAGAGCAACAGATACCTAAGCTAATATATATTTCCACAAAGGTTTAAGTACACGGCATTGTTACCTAAGCTAATATATATTTACACATAAAGGTTTAAGTACACAGGATGGTTATCTTCAAATCTAAGCATCGCCATAGGGACTTTGTCAGGTGGAATTCAGTATAGTTGAAGTGTGCCCTATGGAGCTGTAGAAACTACTAGCCGTTATGGTAGGCGTAGAAGATTAGTAACCTGACATGGTATCTGCTTTGGCAATTTGTTTTCTGGTTACAATATTATGCTTGTTATTATTTTGAAGAGAGATTCAAATGCATGTAACAAAAAATTTCTGAGGGGATAGGAACTCCAAAAACTTCTCCAGGTTCAGAATTAATTCTGTAATATTGTATTGGTAAAGTTGTGATCGTATCACCTGTTCCTCCTTCTCCTTCCCAGGCTGCACTAAATGATGATATCATGGTCTGGAATGTGTAATTTCGTAGACAATAAAATATGGAAATTCATAACTTCACATATATCTTTAGATGTTATATAATCTGTCTTCACATCAAACCTCAGTGTACTTTTTAAAATCTATAATACTCTAGAAATTTTAACTAAGACCACCCAAAGCCTGCAAGCTGTATTAGGTAAAAGTTGTAGTATATACTCAAAACTTCTTTTTTTTTGCCGATCCTTCCAATTTTAATTTGGTAATTGATCTTGTGGCGAATTTCTTTTGGTTCTTTTAGTATTTGACTGCACAAAAATCTAATGATTTGCAGCCTCAAGCAAGGGAGAAAGGTGAAAAGGAAGGATTTGAAGTAAGTGTTGCCAAGACAAGCTTTAAGGCTAACACAAAGGCCCTAGCAGAAAATGAAGGAGAAGGGCTGGCTAAGGTAGTTTTATATATTTATGAAAAACAATTATATTTGCATCACAATTAGCTGTAGTATCAGTGTTAATACCAATGTTGCTTCTAAGGTTACTTTAAAGCTATGACACATTACAATTTACATGACTAGTACAAAATATCCAGGTTTTAAATTATATATCTTCCATTGGTTTATATTATCGTTTTCAGAGACTTTTACCAGTTATTTTACAATCTCTCTGCATCTTCAAACAGTTGATATACAGGCCTGACAATGGAGAGATTCTGGGAGTACATATTTTTGGGTTGCATGCTGCAGACCTCATTCACGAAGCATCCAATGCAATAGCCTTGGGAACACGTATTCAGGTTTTTATTTTTTGCCCCAGAATAACAAAAATAAGCACATTAAACCACTGTCTTTGCAGGTCCTGCATACCTTCATAATTAATTATCTTTATGCTGCAAGCTGCAAAAAACCCAAATCAGGGAAAGAAATGGTCTCTGCCATTTCCAATGTGATCTGAAACTGGATTGAGCCATCCCAGTGAACTGTTAGTTGCAAGGTGCAACCAAAATCAGCCAAAAAGTTGGGTTTCTGCAATCTGATCCCTATGTGGGTTGGACGGAGTCAGATGGAATCATCTAATGCAATAGACAATCTGGAAATCTGGACCAGGGAAAAGTTATATGAGAGAAATAATAAAAATGACCTCTCCAGCACTCCCTCCTCCCTCTGTGTCTCCAGCTTCTAGCACCCACCACCGCTGCGGATCTAAATAACCTACTGTGTGGAACAGACCTGTACCTTTCTTGGCTACTGGCAGCTTCAGACAGATGAATGGTCGCATCATTCAAAGCAGTGGAAGTGTTGCATTTCAGCATTTCTAGGGTTTTGAAACCCTAACTTCCATCTAAAAGTTAACTGATCCCCTTAATTTTTTCCTTCTTTTAGTAGTAGAAAATCCAATGTCACCAGTTGCTACTGCAGTACTCTCCCTGACTTTCTGGTCACCGTCTTCCATTTTCTGGATCCTCTTCTTTCAGCCTGCAAGTAACCACATGCAAGTCCAACTGGCTTTACGAGGTGGTAAAGATCAACAGCATTGTGCATAAGACCCAAAAAATTGGAGAAACAGTACCGAATAGAATCCAAATCACGGACCCACATACAAAAATACTCTGGGAGAGTCCACTAAAAACTGGAATACTGGAGACGGGTATAGGAGCAGACTAACAGAAGGGACAACCAGAGAGGAGTTGGCTAGTGGAGAAGGGAATTTAACCGATGAAGGTTGAAGAATTATGGTTTAAACTACCAAGTAGCCACAGGGTCCAGTTTATGGTGCAGTGATCTGTGGCATGGGGTCAATCTGGATTAATATCCAATCCAACATAATCAATGGGAATGAAGACCATGGACCTGTTTTACAGCATGAAAACATTTTTTATTTAGACCTTGCACAATGTAAATCTGTTTTAGAGCAAAAATTTCTCGAACTTGAATTAATTTTTGGTCTCTATTGCAACTTCAAACATTTCCGTGGTATTATTAGTCTTCCAATTTCTTATGGTTTGAATTTCTGGCACTTTGCAGGATATAAAATATGCTGTTCATGCACATCCAACTTTGTCAGAAGTCCTTGATGAGCTCTTTAAATCAGCCAAGGTGCGCTTCTCAACTGTTGACAGCAGCAGTCAGTCTACTGGCAAGTCTGGAACTGACATAAATATTAGTCTATACAAGAAATGTCTTATATGGTTTGGTAGATTTTTATCAGTCTGGACCACGGTTCCAAGAACCTAGTAAGAGACAAGTATTAAACTTTATATTTTGTTTTTGAGGCCAGTAGACAGTACTTGCAGCATCTCATTTGTTCTTTCCAGTAAAGTCAACATGATTTACTTCCGTAGAAATAATTTCTCTATGTTTCTTTTGCTCTTGAATATAAACAGATTTAGATAGATGAGTAATGAAGCTCATTTTCCATTGCTGCAGGTCTCTAGTGTTGCGACTCCAGTGAGAGAACCAGTTGCAGTATAAGCTTCTCCAAACTTGATATAAGCTAGAAGAGGATTTTTCATGTTACCTGTTAGGGTATGTCTGGAAGCTGCTCGTGTCATAATAGATCCAGCCCAAATGCTACACGATGGAATGCTTGGCAGCTCTGTTCGGTCTTTCAAGGAGAATCAGGCCACAAATATACAGGTGCCATTTGTGTTTGAGCCCCATTTCAGGGCCGGTTAATTGTTTACGTAGTTTGCAATCAAACTGTTTGAGGAACTTAGTTTTAGTGTATCCATTTAGCATCAATTAGAAAGAAGCAAGTAGGGTCTCAGCCAACACTGTCGCCGTGAAAGTAACATGCCACTCCCACCGGTAACTTGGTCCATTTTGCCATTTGAAAATTGCTATTGTTGTATGCAAACCGTAAGGAATATTTTTGCTGAAAATAGGGTTTTGTTACACCTTGAATTCTATGGGTTACTGCTGATCAGAATTAGTGTTTTTCTTATCACCCACAGCTTGTCTTAATATTATCAAGTAACTTAAATGTGAAAAAGTAAAAAGGAAAACGTGAGACGATGACAGCTAAATTTTATTATTAGGAAAAGTGGACTTCTTGGTCTTTCTAACACACACAATACACAAAATGACAGACCTCGTCAACCATAGCTATTTGACCATGGAAATCCTTGCGGATGGGCGAGGTAGAATGTGCTCTGGGCAGTGCTTGTGGATTCTAGGGGAGGTTATTGCTGCTTCAGGGCTGGCTCATAATTTGGGAAGTCTATTTTCAAGGTGGGACTAGTGATTCCCTGGACTCCACTTCCCTTTGTCAGGCGGCAAAACCCGAAAATAAGATCAAGGGCTTTGCTTCAGTCCTGTGCATTAACCAGTCATGCGATATATTTTGGTCTGTCATATCGAAATTTTGACCAAAATTTGGATCCACTGGTCCTGAAATTTTGTTTGACCGTCATGCACATGACTGAAGCAATGTTGTTTTCATCACCTCAATTTCACGTATTTAAATGGGGATGACAAAAAATTAGTTTTTGGAACAATCAAATAATTCAAGTAGTGGTGCCCCAGGAGCAAAAAATTGCCGGCAAAAGGATTTGCTGGCTGGCTAAACACCTAGATGTCGGAGACATTTCGCTGAGTCTAGGCAGTTTGTTGCTTCTTGAAGGATGTGAGGATTTTGTTGTTAGATGTGTGAGTTTCAGCTATGAAATTCGCTCTTCATTAACTGTTTCTATGATTTCGATTTGGGATTCTGTTCCTGCTCGATCAAAAGTTTTCCTCATATGCCAATGCAAGATTTGTTCAATGGTAAAAATTCATACTTCTCCGTGGAAAGGGAGGTTTTATTACATTTCTAGTATTAAAAAAGCACCCGTACCCAAAAAAAAAAAAAAAAAAGAGTTTCCTCATAATCTGTCTTCAGCTCTGTTGACCAGCCATCAACTCTCTTGCCTCCTCTACTTCGTCATCTCTTCAAATCCAAATAATGTTGCAGAAATAATAGAGGGAGGGAAAGTAAATATAAGGTTAAAGGAAGAAATCTCCGACATTTCTTAGAGAAGTTTTCCTTCCTTCAACTCTGCGATTCTCTCTGCGATTGTCTCGATCTGAAGTTCCTGTGGTTGTTCTTGTCAAGGATCTATGATTGTCTGCAACAACCTCTGGTTCTCCATCTCTGAATTTGACATATATGCAAGCTACACTCTTACATAGAAAACGATTATGGTCTCTGTTGCGGCGAACTTGTATGTAGACCTGTAAATGGATAACCGAAATCCGCCTCCGAATTCGCATTCGTTCTTTTAGGGTATCCGCAAAATTTTCTTACCGGAAAATATCCGATCCGCCGCCGGATCGGATTCCTTTGCTATCGGATCGGATAATACCGGATGAGTAAAGTATTTAACATTTTTCTTTAAAAATAGATGATAATGGTTTGGATCGGTATCGGATCGGTCGGTAATCGGAAATTAGAAGTTTATAATAAAAAATGTAAAAAATGGACAATTATCAATCAATAATAATCGGATATTTTATCGGATCGGATTATTATCGGATATCCGATAAAGTTTCGGATTCGGATTCGGATGCCTTCTCTAAATTTTTGCCGGATTCGGATTCGGATAGCGGATTTACTAATCGGATTCGGATTCGGATACTGGTGTATCCGAGCCGAATCGGGTCCGTTTACAGGCCTACTTGTATGTCCAAGCCTGGCAAAAATACGCACTACATGGGATTAACAATTCTTTCAGCGGCTTTCACCTACATTTTGCCGGTTGGGCGATTTCCTGGCGGTATTGGGTTATAATTTATTTCGAAAGGATTTTTCTTTTCGCTGAGTAGCAAACCGGTGAAATATCGCCATGTACAACCAGGAAGTGAGATTTGGGTAAACACCAAGGAGTGAAATTTAAGGGTTATGTTATATGAGTAGGTTACGTAACAGATTAAGGATCGCCTTCTCATAGCATCTTAATCATGCCCTTCAAAAATAAATACACGCTTAAATTCCAAATTCCAGCCAGTCGAATGAACTAGGAATTACCACGCGAGATTATTTTCTAGCATACTTTTATGTACAGAGAGACCATTACTTGTACCCAATAAGAGTCGACTTTTTTTATCTCACCAACAGGTATTCGTCTTTGCCAACTGAATACCTCTTTCCAATAATTGGCTTTAGCAAGAACGCAATATCTTTGCCGTGTGTACAACGATGGCAGCATTCCTCCCCACAGCCACCGGTCCCACAAGAAATCAGTACAGATGGAAAAACATATAAATGTTGAAACATCACAAACACCTCAGATGTAGAAACACAACTCTGATGGAAATGACCACCGATCCCACATTGCGACGAATATCTCACTTTGTATCACATTTTAAGATTTGCCAATTCAGTATGTCACTAATAAACTCTCCTACTCTTATCGAGCCGACGAATAGTCGCCAAGATACTAGTGCGTGGTGTAGCATGGTTTACTCGCATAATTCTAGCCACGCCATTACCGTCGCATTTATCAGATGCTGATATAGCTATATCAAACAGATACCATACCATATTTATTCAACATGAACGACTGAAAACAATTATAAAAAATTAAAATTAATAACATTCAATTAGATCCCAAAAAAATCCTGACATTGATATGTAATGATTCAGGTTACTAATCCAGTTAATTTGAGAGAAAAGGACCTTGCCACGTATTGAGCAGGCCAGTCCAAGGGAATAATAATAGAAAGGACTTGAAATCTGAAATCATAAACGACACAGTTTTAGTTTCATAAAACAACGCACGGGATGGACATTGACACCCTTGAATCCCATTCAGCAAAAATGATCTAGATGGAGAACACTTCACTAGAGAAACATTATTATTATACAAAAGATGGATATTCTCATCCCCAGTAAGCCCGCCCCTACACTAGTGCTCCCATCTCTCATCTCCTCCATTGCTGCCACGCACCTCTAGTTTTTCATGTATGTTCTGTCCTAGATGAAAGCGAATAGCATCTAATACTCTGATAAAATCCATTGACCATCCCTACACTACTCATCTCCAGTAAAGCTCCTATCCTGTGCCCCATGTTTCATCTCCTTGGTTGCTACCACTTACCTCTCTAGTTTCTCATGTTTCATCTCCTTGGTTGCTACCACTTACCTCTCTAGTTTCTCATGTAAGTTGACCTAGATAAAGGAGAGAAGCATCCAATACTCAAGAGGATAAAAATCCGTCGATTGTCGCTATTCATCTGCAATAAGTTCCCACCCTAGTGCCCCATGTTTCATCTCCTTCCTTGCCACAAAGCACCTCTCTAGTTTCTCATGTAAGCTATTATCGACGCTCTTAATTTCCCACATTAGGAAACATATAAAATTCTCATCAAATAATCCGACAAACTCAAGTGAGAAAGATCAGCAAATGAATACCACCTATATCAGCACCTGCAGCTTCTAAAACCTCCTACACCTTATTTTCACTTGGAACTTCTTATCCTATACCATCCAATTATGATCAGATCACTTGACATCATCATGCTAAAATCAATCAAATTACGTCTATTGGGAAGGCATGCTATATAATCAACTAAAATACTGAGTTTATATACAACTACCTCGAAAAGCAAACAGCTCAAAACATGTTCAACTGCCTCACCAGTACAATAATGTTTTGGTAGCAGGGCAAAGACACCCCCAAAACCATGATTCCAGTAACAATAGAAGTCAAACTCATGCAACAACAGAAGCCAAACTCATTCTGAGGAAACACACACACAACTAAACAAAACGGTTCACCCAGTCAACGGGAGCTTAACAGCATCCTTGAATGAGAAGAAATATTTAGGCCACAGGGAAAAACAAGAAAGCTTGTTCACTAACCTTATGAAGATTATACTAGAACATCATGAATACAGGGGGAAAAATAGAAAGAACCTGAAAGATTTGCATAATTGAAATGCTCCCTAAAGAGCAAAATGCATCCTAAATAGTACCTCAGTATGAGCACAAGTATCAAATAACTTAATTAACCTTGCCAATTCAATTCACAGAGTGGGGCGATTGAGGCAGACCATTTCATTCAAATAGCGAATTCCAAGCAACTCTCAGATAATATAAATGATGATAACTAATCAAAAATCTTAGATATGGCTCGTCAACATTAAGAAAGTAAACACCTAATAGCTCAAACCGTAGGACTGGGCGACAAGCAGAAACTAAGTGATGAGCTGCCACATAAACGGACACGGTGGAAGGGCATCACTAGGCGATAGACATTAAGAGATAACAACTCACAGATTCAAAACAACAATAAATCAAATTCACAAGAAATCAAGCAAATACTCCAACATCTTTCAGTGTATGTAGGATAATTGGTAACACAACAAAAATAAATCTTTGAAAGAGAAAAATAGACTTGAGACAAATTAACCATTAATCATCCAAAAAGTTATCGTAAACAATATAAATCTCTATGTTCGAAAACAAAAGAAGAACTAGTCGAACATTCACTACATCTTGTTTCAAAAATAAACCAGTTTTCAAACGTCAGAAGCTACTAAAAAGCCCCTCTAGTTTCACGATGATTCCTTGTTTACTCTTCCACCTCTGACCCAGATCCACCGACCTTGTTGTTGTGCTTCCTAGCATACCTCTGGTTCCTCAAGAACTTGGGATCCATCTGAACAGGAGAATAAATGGAATGATCAAATACGATTTCATGAATATCGTAAAATTCATTGAATACATAATATTCAAATAACGATGTAAACACCATACCCCTTTGGTGGATGTGTGCCTGTGCTTCCTTGGCTTCTTGATTCCATTCTTGTGATTCTTGTATGACTGGTTATGCGCAGTGTGGTTCTTCGACTTCGCCATTTCTCTGCGATGGCAAACGAAATACTACTCCTTCAACCTAAAAGAATCGCAAAAGCAGAAATCCAAGAAAGAAAAAGATCGTACGAGAGATATACCTTAGAGGAACAGACGGATCTCTTCTTGAGTTACGAATTAGGGTTTCCTTCGGAAGAACGGTGACTGGCAGAGGGGTGTCGTCTTTATAGAGTCGATTTAAACCCTATTTCCTGACACCATTTAAATGACAAAACTACCCTTCAAATATCGAAACCCTAATTAGACGTGGGCCTAGCTGAAATCGTAAAATAGTCATGGACTCTCATAAATGATGGGTTTCATAACAAGGTCACCTGGAAACCGCCCGGCCCATATATGTATTGCTTTCCCGAAAAGGCCCCCAAAATCGAATGCTTAAAATGCTTATATGTTTTGCAATTTTGGTTGGGGTGTCAATTTGCAGTCCAAACCGTTAAAGTCGAACTGCACCGGTCCGTTATAGTCCAAACCAGCCCATCAAACCTTAATGGGCTGCATTTGGGCTGAGGGTGGCAGAGCCCGCACCAGCCCAATCCCAAATTGCAACCCGTTATAACTTGTTTTGAGGGAGTAGAGGCTCTCCACCTCAAAGCACGGCGATGCTTCGGTTCTTCAGAACGGCTCTATCTAGGGTTTGAAAATTTGTTTCAAGAAGACTATCTGGTAGAGCCTGTGGAATGAATTTGTAGTTTCCATGTTACTACTATTATTTGGGTTCTTGATTCTTGATTTCTATAAGGCGGGTGGGATATCTATAAAGTGGAATGACATTTCATTTTTTAATGGAAATTGATTAATAACAATTTTGTTTTCTATGGGATTTTGGCTCTTGTTGCAAGATGTTCAACTATTTCTTTTTGTTTTTTTTCTTGCATGCCATAAATTGTTAGCCCAAATTGTTAGTCAATCTGAGTATAGACTGTTAGCCCAAACCGTTAGTTAGCCCAAACCCAAAGCACGAAACCGTTATTTTGCTAATGGGGTTTGGGTTGGGTGTTTTTGAACCTAAAATTGTTAAGCCTAGCCCCAAACCGCACTGTTGACATCCCTATGCTCTTGAAAGATAGACCCCTTCCGTACCCCACCCACCAAAAAAAAAAAAGGCAGGCATACACACACGCCATGGGATACCATCCCTAATACTACAGGAGTCGAGCAGGGCAAGTGAAACAAGGAGATTGGATATTTGGTCTTCGTACATAATGGACAATGTTAAGCGAGTAGGATGCAAATTCATAATATAGGTTCCTTATTATATATCCATGTTGATATTAGCTTTTCTGGAAGGACTGATTTTGGCTTCAAACTCACACTTACAAGTACACGCTCTTATATAAAGCTTTCCTTGGGCGCTTGGGAACGAAAATGGTCCTTACACTAAGCCACTACAACCCCTGTACGATTGAACTTTTTCTTCCCCTAAGCTATTTTTGGTTTTCCCACCCCTTTCCCACCCCCCTTGCAACACACCCCGCCCCGGGGGGAATGGGCCCCCCCGCCCCCCCCCCCCCGTGTACGATTGAACTTCTTCCTAAGCTATTTTTGGTCTGATGTCTTAATACTGACATAGTATTCCCATCACATCCAGTTTTTGAGAACCATGTAACCTAGCAAATACTTATCAGTATTTCTAAGGCTATCTCTAGTAGTAGGAGGATTACAAGTTGTAATGAACCATAACTTTCCTAGTACTTTTCCTCCTATCAATTTCAAAATTTTGCTTATCAAGCAAAACTCATGGAAGTTACTACTTTAGGAATGCATTCAACATGGTCTAACAAACAAAGGCTTAAAAGAATAATCAAAGGAAAGTTAGACAGATTTCTTGTAAACTTGGAATGGATGAGTAAATTCCCTAATACTTATATATTGTCTTCAATATTTATAGCTTCAAATCATAACAATATCATTCTCAACACCTTCAGCTCATTGGAAGGAACACAAGAACTTTCAAATTCGAATCATTCTTGACCCTTGAACCATCTTTTCTGGATCTAGTTAAACTGAACTAGGATTGTTCAACTATGGGTTCTCCTTCCTTCTCTTTGATGACTAAACTCAAATCTTTAAGTGGTACTTTGAAAATAAATGAACAAAACAATGGTGGGGAATTTACTAAAGAAAAAAAAAAAAAAAAAAAAAAAAAGAGCATAGAAAAATTTAGACATTTAAAAAAAAGCATAGAAAAAAAAAAAGAGCATCTAAAAACTCCTTGGGAAACACAGAAGTGATCACTGGTATACAAAGAAAAAATAATTATTTGCCAAGCTTCGTCTTAATCTTAATCAATGAGAACATCTTTGGCATTAAAAATCCAAATATAATTGGATTAATGGAGGAGACAAAAATAAAAGATACTTTCACCAAAACAAGATCAGATTGTTGAAGTCTTTCTCTCACACTTCATAAGCATATACAAAAATTCAAATCCTCAACAAAATCCTGAATACTTCAAGCACATAGAAGGAAAATTGAAAGATGATGATATTCAAAATCTGTTGCCCCCAATTACATATTCAGAAATTCAAAAGGCAATCATTAGCATCGGAGCATACAAAGCCCCAGGACCCAATGGATATTTAGGTATCTTCTTTCATAAAACCTGGAATATATGCAAAGAATACATCATCCAATATGTTAAAGTTTTCTTTGATAACAGTAGCTTTGCAACTATCATGAATCATACATACCTATCTATAGTGCCCAAAAATGACAACCCAACTATTGTAGGAGATTTTAGATCAATCGGACTTTGCAATGTCTGCTACAAAATCATTGTTAAGATTCTTGTAAATAGATTGAAACCTTTCATGCAAAGACTGATTTCCTTCAATCAAAATGGGTTCATACAAGGTAGACATATACATGATAACATTCTCATTAATATCACTCCCCACTTGCCAGTATTGGTCCCAACCGACAACCTATGAGTGCGATCCACAGTCACAAAATCCATGGTTTACCCATCAATGATAATAAATGCTCACAACAATAATTAAGAGCAAGAATAATATAAATAATTAAATAAAAGGAATTAGATGTGTCCAATACTCAAAAGGGATGAATCACTGAAAAAGGAAATAAGTAATCATGTCCCAAAATTAATAGAGTTCAGCGGAAGTAAAATTGAATTAAGTCTGATTGTTTATTTGAGCTCTTTCATAAGCAATGGTCTTTTCTTCTAGCTTCACAATGAAGGGAGTCATTCATCCTTTCTCCATTGATTTCTCAAAGTGATGCGCTATCTGAATCCACCTGCCATCAATGGGTGTTGTTAGCGCACTCCAGGCATCCGCAGGTGTCTTCATGATATACATCGCCACTTCCCATTGGCGCCTCCATAGCTTCTTCATTAGGTTTCTCCTAGTTATAGGGAATTTCTCCCGATCCAAGATTCCCATCTGTTTAGTTTTAACAAATATTCACAAATGAATGAATTCTGATGAACTCAACAAGAAAACACATTTCATATATATGTCAACATTTTATTATGATAAACAACATATATAAAGAATGATATGCAAGTGTATGAATGCAACTAGAATCTAACTATGCAAGTCTCTAATATGGTGGACATGCTTTAAGATATAACATCAGCCCTCCTCTAGGTAGGTCTAGTCACTCTGATCCCTCACGGACTAGTTATCTATTGGGATCCCAGGCAAGGGGTTCAGTCCTTGTCAATCAACCATGGCTGGGGTTTAGGTCCACACTCTCTCACCACAACCATTGGCATGAGTACTAGCGCATATTAAGGTTTCTAATCCAATGCAAGGTCATACAGTGACATACAACATGTAGTTCATATACTTCCCCTATGGCACCAACCAACTCGGTTCAATATCATTCTCTACCTAAGAATGAGAATCATCGTGGATTGGCTACCTCTGTTGGACTCCATTCTCTAACCCTATGGTCATCTACATATTGTTGGGGCGGACGTTCTCATGTCTCCACACGACTTCCAGTCGCTCCTTGGATGCCCATGAGCCCAACCCTAACATATGCAACCCTACCAATGCATGATTAACAGTGAACCACTAAATTTCCGCACGGACTGGCTACTACTATAGGATGAGACAGAGTCACATCACCGTCATCACAAGTCATTCGGCTTCAATATCTCTATCGAAAGGGTAGTAGCATGTATGGGTACCTAATCACGCAATCTAGACCTCCTAATTATGTCATGCAACAACCATGATAGTGCTGGAGAGCGTTAGTAAGCAGTGTCACATACCACAGCCCTTGATATCCTAAGTAATGGATACCCAATAAGGATACCCTCAATCATAGCTACATCACATCATCAACCACCATCATATGATTAAGTATTTATCATCACATAGTAATTGAAGCATATCTAATGATCATTCACAATACATATCTAACCATAATTCACATGAACACACTATTAAAACAAGTTATTAGAATACAAATGCATTCAAATTTACTATAATTCATCATAGATCATGATAATACATATATGCAAGAATGTATCATTACCGGTCAAAGTTGAAAAGATTAATAAAAGTGCAGTCAAACCTCTCTAACAACGGTTCCAATAAACCTCAGAGATCACCTAAAGATAGGTTACAAAGTTATATTATGAATGAAAGTCAAAACAGAGCAACCAATAGACTGACTGGGCTTTTGTGACCCAGTCGGTCGCTTATGGAGATTGGTTGGGCCAATCGACCGCCCCTATTATAGACGGCAATTTAAGTATGAAATTCCAATTTTTAATCACCCAATTTTAATCTTATTTTGGGATGATCTAAATCCAAATTTCGTCCTTACTAAGTTAACATTTTCATACACAGTCCCTTGATTTAAGCTCATTCCAACTCTAGCCTGGTCTACTTCTTGTGCAAGTACAATTCTAGCCCAAGAATTGGTCTCATTTTGACTTTGTTGTTCTCTAAACGTTGAAGCTCACATTAAGGGGCTTTGAAACCATTACTCCGTTGGAGTTGCATCAAGGAGCTTTGGAACTACTGCTTCATTGAGCTTGCTGCAAAGTACATTGGAACAACACACCTAGTGGATCTACTTACTATATTCCTAGTTTCTAAGATAGTTTTAAATATTATGACAACCTCAACTATTGATCCCCCTTTATAATCAAGGGTTGAGATTTTGAGTACGTAACTAGAGTCATTTCCTCTACTTTACTTATAAAAGGCTTTTTCGTTTTGTCAAGGACAAATGCTTCAGAAGCTCGAATGAATTATGCATAAGAGCATTGCCTTTGCAACCTTGAAGAGTTGCACCACATCAATATGGAAGAATTGATGTCTTCTTAAACTTTTATTGGAGGCCTAGAAGAGCAGCCTCTAAAGTTCTACTTATCCCCTTCATTTTCTACCAAAGCCTCAAACTCTGTTCACCCATGGGGAATGGTATAATGTATCAATCTGGGATCTTTGTACTTGTGTTTGGTCATATAGTATAATTTTCTTTCCTCTAGAAAAAAAAATATAAATTATAAAATACATATAATGACTAGAAAAGTATTAATTTCTCCAAAATTCTTGGTATGGAATTATTTCCTTGTCTTTTGGAACCGAAATTTTTTTCCAACAAATTATGCCAAACACAACATACATCACTTCACACAAAACTTCGAATGAGCACTTTATTCAGCCTTTTCTGCCAAGAATTTGGAATATGTGAAATTGAATTTTCTGTGTTCATTTTCCTTTCTTTGGTATGTTCCTAGCTAAGAAATGGCGGTGGGCAATCCGCCATGATATCCTGATTCAATGAAAGAAGGCATTTCTTAAGGTTCTTAAACCCATTAAAGATCTATGAGGTTTCATCATTGTCAACAAATGCAGTTCTTTTTTTAAAATCTTTTGAAATTTGTTTAGTAATAAAAATCCTTTTATTTAGAAAGATTGTGTAACCCCAGAAACAGACTTCATTACAATTTTGATCCAACAGTCATCTTAAAAGGATCGAAACGAATCAAATCTAATTCAAGTTCTTAAACTAGTCCCAATTGATAATCGGTGAAATCCAGAACTATATTTCAAAACAAAGAGGGAAAAATAACTTACATCTGGAACTGTAGGTTCACATTTACAAAATTGCATGTTCATATAGAGAATGAATAAAGGAGAAGCCATGGCAACTCGTCTCAATAATAAAGAAGAGATCCTGAACAAAGAAGAAGCCATGAGCAAAGTTTGAGAAAATCTGGAGCAACTGAAGCCATGAGCGGCAGTGTAAGACGGAAATAACGAGGGATCGATAGGGTTTTTACCTTTTATATTGTGACTATTATACCCGTAATTTTAACTTTCGTATTTTAAAATGATTTGCGCATAAATGACTAGAATAAAATTCAATCCAGAATTATAGACCAGAAGTCTATTATGGATTATTGAGATTTTTTTATTTTTCTATAAAAATAGAATTCATAATGAAGACCAAACATATTAAAAAATATCAAAAATTGAGAATGAGAATTGATAAAAAAGACCTAAGTTGTGTATAAAGACGAAGCCACAGATAGCATGCACATCCCATCGAAAAGAATAATAGAAAATCCAAAACCATGTTTTCCATCTATAATCAAAATTATATTTTTTATAAACATATATTGGTGAAAATTATTATTAAACGAAAAGAATAGAATCTGATAGTCAAAATGACGACATCAGCAGTCCACGTGGCACTAAGGAACACGCGGCGTGTGAACGCAATGTTCTCATGTAATATATGCCCGAGCCCGCCGTATGAAGTGTCCAGAGGCAGACGGAGAAAAAGGACGTACGAGGTATTACAGCCCCGCCTGTTCCGCCGTTAGTTCAGAGTTCTTTCCTTCTCACTTAATCGTTCTCTATTGTTTCTAGGGTTACTTCTCTATCGTATTCTACTAGAATTTCTGTTCTTTTTTCGGCAGATTGAGCCGAGATAAACTTCGAAGCTCTTCAATTTGTCGATCCGGTAGTTCTTCCTACAGGATTTTGGTAGCATCTGCGGTGGAGTTTGAGTGATTTGCTCGATTCTTGGGTGGTCTTGACGCTTGTCAGGAGTTATGTTTCTTGTCGATTGGTTCTATGGTGTCCTTGCATCTCTCGGTCTTTGGCAGAAGGAGGCCAAGATCTTGTTTCTAGGGCTTGATAATGCTGGAAAAACAACTCTTCTTCATATGTTGAAGGATGAGGTCTGTGCTATTCTTCCCTTTTTCTCCTATATATTTTTTTCTGATTTATTTTCAGAGATATGTATCTTTGTGCTTTGCTTATAAGTTTTTTTCTTGGATCATATTCAGAGACTGGTTCAGCATCAGCCGACGCAGTATCCAACTTCGGAGGAACTTAGTATTGGGAAAATTAAGTTCAAAGCCTTCGATTTAGGAGGACATCAGATCGCTCGGCGAGTCTGGAAAGATTACTATGCCAAGGTACATTTTTTTACTATAAAAGAAAAGGGAAAAAGACAAGAGTATCACTTTTAGTTACTTTTCATTTAAGCTTCTGCGTTATGCTTTGCTTGGGCATCTGATTGGAATATGGTCTACAGCAAAAAATGCTTCCAATTGTAAACATGAATATTCGACAGTATTATATTTTTACTACAGTTACTGGGGGTGAGGTACCTTATAGCAAAGATCCTGTTACCTAGGTAGTTATTCTACTGGCAAGCCACTGAGCAATCAGTAGTTCACTAGACACAGCCTTGATTTACTAACGAATTTCTGGAGAAAGCTTTTTGTTGGGTTATTGGGTGGGTATGTTGATTAAACAATCGTTGTCCGCCCTGCAAGGCATCATTAGAGATAATTTTTCTTTTCTTTTTTCCTTTTCTTATTAATATTCCACTTGAACCTTGTGACCACATAAATTTTATGAAATTCTGTGACCAGTGTCTGCCTTGATTGTCAAATTCTATTTTCAGTTCTTGCCCCTTTGATATTGTCCCATTCTGGCGTGATTCAAACTTTCGGCAGACATTCATTTTCATGACTCATGTGTTCCTTCTTTCTCATCTCTTGTGTACGAGATATGATTGGCTGAACTGGATTACTTTTGAGTTTTGGCGTTGGAATATTTTAATCTTTATTAGGTGGGAAACGGTGTCATGTCCAGCTAAGAAATTGAGAGATGTTGCGAGTATGACAAGTGTAATCACAATTCACAATTTAGGTATTTGTTGAAGATCCTATGTGTTGCATCTTTATGGGATTCTTAATTCCACAGAGCATTCAATTTGCTTCTTGCTTTATATGATAATTGAGAGATGTTGCAAGTATGACGAGTGTAATCACAATCCACATTTTAGATAGTTGTTGAAGATCCTATGTGTTGCCCCTTTATGGGATTCTTAATTCCATAGAGCATTCAATTTGCTTCTTGCTTTATATGATCTAGAATCACGTTATCATTCACTTGTTTCAAGTCACTGAGCTCGCCACATTTTCTTATGGCAATTTCCACATAATTATTTGTTTGCTGTAACTTATCTTGTGATTGCCTCTGATATAGGAAAAAGTAGAAAATAAAAAGAGGGGGGGGGGATCTTAGTCAACCTTTGCTCTTGAAACATACGCTCATATACACACGCATAGACACACAGAGAGAGTGGAAGGGGGACAAAAGATGAAATAAGCACCTAGCTGAGGCTTTAATTTCTGTGTATAATACTGCAAAAGTGATACATTGGCTGTTTGGACGGTGATCCTTTACTTAGTAGGGCTGCTCCTGTGCTTAAACAATGACATACAAGGAAAAGTATTAACTGAAAAGACAAACATATGCAAGAGTTTTTGTGATGGGTATAACATTTTTTATGCTTAATGGAGCTGGTTCCTGGTTAGTAGGAGATGGTGGTTTTGTCGAAGGAATTTAGAATGAGATGAGGACATTGAAGTGAATGGTGGCAAGAAGCCAAAAGTAGGAATGACAGAATCAGAGATAATTGCATTTGGCCATTTGAAGGCTGGATAAGTGAGCTGCACCAAGGAAGAATGGTGTGGTGCTAAGTGGAGCTGTAATAGGCATATGGAGAAGTAGAAAAATTGACATGCGTTGTATAAGTGGTAAAAAAGAATGATGTTTTGTATGCTTATTTTGTATCAGCAAGACTAGGAAATTTTATTCACAGAAGCAAAAAGAAGAAATTTCTTACTGAAATAAGTCTATGGTTGCAAGTGCATGAGAGCATATATGATATGCTGAGAACATATTCTGTTAATCTTTGGTTAGGCTTCTGGCAATTATCTCCCTCAAGATTGTGGTATATTTTTTAGTGAGTCAAGTGCGATGTAGGTTCAGTCTGGATGTCTCTCTTTAATCTAGTTGACGATTTTTCAATGCATAGCTTGCTAGCAAAAAAAGGTGTACCCAGTGCCGAAGCTCCCACACTGTGGGGTATGGGGAAGGGACTTTCTAGGTAGCCTTACCACTGCTTTGCAGAGAGGCTGATTTGAACCCGCGACCTCTAGCGCACAATGGAGAGACTCCATCATAGCTTGCTAGCAGAGAACTATAATTCCTTTGTGCTTGTTCAGATATGAACATTGATCTGTTTTTAGAGCCCTAATATTGATACGAGTGTCATGTACAACATATTGATACCATGATTTAGTTCTAAGTTTGTTGCTAGGTATCTTTACCTCTGTTGTATGAACATTAGGTAAGAAGTTTTCCCCATTTCTTTTCATTTCATTTTATACTCAGACTGGCAGAGTGGTATACACATTTACCAGTGGAATTTATTGATTTATTTTTTATTATTTTATTGATTTATATATTTTTTTAATCTCCTAGGTCATTTGCATGGGCTAGTCTTGGGATTTCATTTTTGTTCAACTTAGCTTATGTCTCTTCATGAAATTAAAATTAACGTATTTTATATAATATTGTGACGTGTGAGAGTGACTGAGGTAATATTTTAAAAAGGGAGTATATATTAGTATCCAAATATTGTCAACCTAAATGAGAATTTTGTTGGCGTAGAAGTTAGTGAATTGAAAATTAGCAAAGGGAACCTTCCTAAGCGGCCCAAAGATGAATATGGTTTACTTGGAACATTCGTGTCTGTTTGTTTTGCCCTTTTGCTGTCTCTCTACCCTTTTTTGTGGTGCAGGTAGATGCTGTGGTGTACCTGGTGGACGCATATGATAGGGAGAGGTTTGCAGAGTCAAAAAAAGAGCTAGATGCCCTCCTTTCAGATGAAGCCTTGGCAAATGTTCCGTTCCTCATTTTGGGAAACAAAATTGACTTACCTTATGCAGTCTCAGAGGAGGAGCTGCGGTACCACCTTGGCCTGACAAACTTCACTACGGGCAAGGGTAAGGTGAACCTTGCTGACTCTAATGTCCGTCCTCTTGAGGTCTTCATGTGCAGTATTGTCCGGAAGATGGGGTATGGGGAGGGCTTCAAGTGGCTTTCTCAATATATCAAGTAGGAAAGGCATGTCATGACTCTTGACTACCCAGATGGTATTTGTAGATCACTCTGCTGCAATTGGCCACTGGTCTTGGTATGTCATTCCGTTGGATTGGCTTTGAAGAGGTATTTAATGATTACTGCAGTGTAAAGTGAATTTAAGTTGTGAATTTTTAGTGCATTTTGGTAGGATAGGCATTTTCAAATACTGTTTCATTCGTTTTCTTCTGTTTCCTGGGTTAGTTAAGTATGAAGCTGTGTTTTTTTTTCAGTCCATCTATATTCCTATAGAACACTCAGAATCTGCGCGTTAATAATGTGATTGGGATTTAGTACAATGTTAATATTTTACTTGAAGATTTTGACAATCAGTTTGTTTGATCCCTTTCTACATCGTTTTTTTGGGTAAACTGATCCCTCTCTACATGTATGATCCGATTTTGCAGCCAATTTTTTGCGCCCCCCTCCTTCCTTTCTCTCCTCTTCTCCTGGATTTCTTTTCCCATGAATGATTTCTTTTTTTTGGGATGAAACCCATGAATGCTTTCATGATGTATATTTAATCGATGGTATGATTTATTGGTTCCTGTTATTTCTATCTGCATTTGTTTTTTTTTTTGGTCCCGTGGAGGGGTACTGGGAAGGGAGAGGTTTCTTAATCGTCATTTTCAAAGAAGTAACCGAATTGGCTGGTTCTTATCTATGAGGTGCGTGTATGTTGGTTCTTATCTAGATGAAGTCTCATCCAGTCTCTGGTCATTATTCTTGATGTCTTGTTGCCATTGCCGTTGCCGACTTCTGCATTGTTTTCATGACTGTCTGAAAAACCTTTGCTGCTGGAAGTCTTGAGACTTGTTCCTGATACATTTCAAGCTTCTTGTCTCTGATAAGGACTACTAGTGCCATTTACTTTCTCTCCCAGTACGTTTTCATCATTTCTTAGGGGATGGTAGGACTTCAAACTATTGGTCCCTGTTTACACTTGAGCTACCTGAACACGTATGCGGTAAGGCATAACGTGGAAGGTGGTCCATTTTCCTGTATAAAGCCTACTGAATTCCAACGTGAAACAAACCTATGACCATGTGCCTAGAGCCAAACCCTTAAATGCATTTCGAGTGCAAATTTGGGAAGATGAAATGGGGCGGATTTGAGCTTAACGGTCCAAGTTAACCTGAACAATTTCACCCTTCCCAAGCTCTAACCGTGTAATCATAACAGAGCTTCAGTTTGGGGGGGGGGGTGTCTTGTGAGTTTTGGGGACTGTCAGATGAAGATTTCAGTAGAGATTTTGATCTTGACTATCGTTTAAAGATCTCGAAATTTACGGGATGTTTAATACTTTAATGTGCAGGACCGGACTTGCAAGGTCCATGTAAATCTATTATTTTCGCTGGATTTTTATAATGCAAGTTTTGAGTTGGTTCATCCATCTCAAAAGAGTACTCCTCAAAGGCTAAGGAACTTGTAGAAGTTAGGGAAAAGAATTCATATTTCAATGAAGCTGCGGTGATACGTTCTTTTCCTGGCAAAAAAGAAAAAGTAAAACAAATAATGATGTAAATTCTTCAATGCCAATACCTAAACTGAAGTCGTATCAGCTCATGAAAAGTCATGAAAAGCCATTAAGGTTTCGCCTCATTTGAAATTCTTCAAACTCCAAACCCTAAATGTCCTTTTCGTAGTCCACGTTGTTTTTATTTATTTTTCCTACATTTTACTGTTGATCGTGTAGAAGATCTACAAGGCTGTAATAAAAAATCATCTTGATATGCCATTAAAGAGTTGTTTAATTAGTAAATGACTAACACCTCTTAATAAAGAACTCAAAATTTGATTCTTTCTGGTGGTGTATGTAATAGTCTCGACTGCTTAATATAAAATTATTAGTTTTATAAAAAAAATCATTTTGGTATTAACATGAAGAAACCGACGAATTCATAGTGCTTGGGTGTGAATAGAACTGGACAGACAGACAAAATGAAGGGCAGTGGCATTGGTGGAATTAGAGGAACTGTGAGGCAGGGAGATTCAAAGAGAGTGAGTGATACAAGAAACACCAGATTGTGGGGTCAGGTGGGACTTGGAGAGAGTCAAATTATTCTGAATCAATATGGAACCTTAGATTCAGAGCTACCACATCATCTTCTTAAATATACATTTGGAAGTACATTGAAAAATGTTGCACCTGCCAATGCAAGGTTAGTCAACTGGTAAGACACATACTTTTTAGTGAAGATGTGGTGGGTTCGACCCATGCAGACGACATATGTAACATCGATGGTCAGAAGAGCTCCCAGATCATGAATTTAAGGATAAAAAGATAGAGAATACTAAAACCAATCTCAATTTCCATTTATCCAACACGCCATAAATACCAAAAAAAACCTTGTAGAACTCCTATTTTTGAGTCTGAAGATCAATTATAGGACTCTTGAGCACCAAATTCCATCGTTTACTATTCATTTACAATTTTTTTAAAATTTATTTAGTTTATTTATTTATTATTTTCTTTTTGTGTGGTAGATCGACAGTTTTTTCTACATCTGAAAGGAAGCATGCGTACAAAAAAAAAAAGAGCATGCGTACAAAGAGGAGTGTATAGAAAGTGAAAAAGATTAGAAGTTGGAAACCTGTGTGGTTCAGCTGTTTCTTGACTACGTTAAATGTTGGTTAGGTAAGGTAATGGCGGGTGACCAATGAACTGGGTCCCCAGAATTAGAACTGTTGAGTTGGTGACTTGTTCTCTCTCTCTCTGCCCCTCTTGCTCTGTTCTCCTTTTGAGGAGCAGTTAATTGGTCTTTTGAGTTGACACATTCACTTGGATCACCGAATCCATTCATGGTCAGGTCAGTTCAAAACTCAACCCCAAAGAAAACCCATCACAAGACACGACCATGAAGTCATAAGATGATGGAGCAGTTTAACGAACACCTTCCTTCCATTTCATGACTAATCCCTTGGAAGTTAATAAAAACTCACTTCATCTCACCTACTGAGTTCAGTTATAACCGGAGCAATCCCCTCACCACCAGGGTATTCATCTCTAGTCCCTTCAATTTCATATTTTCCTCTCTCTCTCTCTAATGGGTAACTACATTCCTCGCCGGGCTTCATACAACAATGGTAAGGTCAAAGTCATGCTTTCTGATGGCAAAGTTCATGAGTTCAATCCACCTCTGGCTGTTGCAGAGCTCATGTTGGAGAACCCACAACAGTTTGTGGTTGATTTCCAGTCCCTCATAGCTGGAAGCTGGAGACCAGTTCCATTACCTGCGGATATGAAACTGGAGACCTATAAAATCTATCTAATGCTACCCATGAAAGGAGGGAAGGCAGCGACATTATCAGCAGAAGATGCTCACCGTATTCTTTCCAAGGCTAAGTTACTCTTAAGATCACAGTCTTTTCTCTCGTCGGCAAGGATTCTCCCCTTCTTCGCCCGGATTTGTCCATCAGGAATTGGAATGGAAGATGATGTGGTTGTGTCTCAGAGGCAGCTTTGTAGTAGTCGTCGTCAACTGGAGAAGCCAGAGAAGGTCTACAAGCTAGGGACTCTGCTGGAGGAATTTGAGGAGAGGCCAGAATTTTTGAGCAGGCAATTTTCTGGTAAGGGATGGAAACCCACTTTAGACACCATCAAGGAGAAAGCTACCGAGAAGAAGGTCCCCCATTGGCTGTTCTAGCAACAAGTCAAGTAAGGATTGCTCTGCAATTAAAATTAAAAATGCCCTGTTTGCTTTGTGGTTGTATAGTACGATTGGCGAGTTCTAAGTAATTACTTATGTAAAAGTTACTCCAACCTTCAGTTTGAAGAACTCAAAAACAAATGGAGCTTCATTGGCTATGGTGTGGATTCAAAATTTAGAAATGGGCTTCTTTCTTACCCCTCCCCTCTTCCTGTTTTCTAGCTGCGAATCTGAGACACTGGAACGAAGTTGAGCAACAAGAGAAGAAACCCGCTGCTTCGTTGAATCCTTCTCGTTGCTCTATCAAGGTTTAGGATTCTTAATGACGCTGGTATCAAATGATTTATTATAACCTTGTTTCTTTTGCACTGGTGGGGGAGCCTGTAGGAGTATTTATAAAATGATGAATTGGAAAGAAATCCAAACCCGTTCCCACCCACATGAGCATATAATACCGCGTTGACAGTTATTTCACAAGTTAAAACTGTGCATGTAGTCATCTTTGGAGTATCATATGCTCTTTTCAGTTCTAATTCAGATCATGTATTCAACTAAGTTCTTACAAGATGATCAGCCTCCAAACTGAAAAATTCTGGATGAAGGCAGGAAGAATTTACAATGACCCAGAAAGGAACCATGAACCTGCTGAATCGGGTCAGTCAAACTAATACACTGAGATATCCGTCAAAGCTTACTTTCTTAAATGTTTACATCCGCCTGCTTTAGCCAGTGTAATTTCCAGGTCTCCAATGAACTTCTCAAAGTCTATGCCACAAGAACTTTACCTATCATGATGTCCTTCGTATTCCAACTGTAAAAAGTAGAAATAATTGAGTTATCAAGGTCTACATAAACTGGATTTTCATCTCTGGATATTCAAGAATCATCACTATAGAAAAACCTACCGCTGCTTGCTTGTGGGCCAATTTCATCTTTCGATATTCCAGCTGTGCTTGCTTTGATCGGAACAAGGCTTGCACCCGTACGACTGATCTTTGCAAACGATCTTCTGCCTGCTTCCTACTGATCCGGAAGAAGTCCTCCTCCACATCACTCTCCTGGCTCTGATTTTCTACTGCAGCATCAGTGCCTTGGATCTCAAGCCCACGGAGACCTTTTCTCTTGTGACGCCAACGTAAAATTGCTTTCTCAAGAATTCCAACCGACCAAAGAATTTTGCGGAATTGCCTTCTTACCTGGTGACCTCGGAAGACGGCCTGAATTGGAAAATACAATTAAACCAGGCAGATACACTGTAAAGCATATACCATAACTGCATAATTTTAATCATGATCAACTTCGAGCCACCTTATGAAAAAGGGTAAACCCCATGCGGAGCCAAAAGCTTCCGTACAAGCAGAGTCCTGCGGGGCAGTTTTCCTACTCTAAAGCATATACCATAACTGCACAATTTTAATCATGATCAACTTTGAGCCACCTTATGAAAAGGGCGAACCCGTTGCGGAGCCAAAAGCTTCCACACAAGCAGTCCTGTGGGGCAATTTTCCCAGACAGCCTTACCAAGCAAACTTTGCTGAGAGGCTGTTTCAAGCCACCTTATAATTTACAAAATTTGAATAAGAAACACTAACATATGAATGATGATAGGAACAAGAAAAGTGAACCCTTCAAGCGGTTAGGAAGATATGGTGAGCCGATTTACATATGACTTGGGCAGGTATGACTGAATATATATGTGAAGTGTTTGCTAGGCCGACTTAATTATCTGGTCCAAACTGAAAGGGGTAGTAAGAACTAAGAACTGGTCACAACGGTAGCACTTGGACTGCTAGTTATATTAACATGTGCTACCATGAGTCAAACTAAGCTAGTCAGCGATGTGGTTATGGTACATCAGATTCTGTTATAAGTGAACACAGTTGCAGACAACTAAATGCATTATCTAAATAGGCATACTTGAATTTTAATAGCTTGCCGACGCATATTGAGGAACTCCCTCCGGATCTTCCAACTACGGAAACCATGCTGGATTCGTGCAGCAGCTGCCATCCTCTTTCGCACCTCATAGTGTCGGAAGGCATGCTGAATCTTCATAGCTGCAACTATACTTCGAGCCTCATCCTCTGGATTGGAAAGCTGAACTGCCTTTGTCCGTCGCTTTAAAGCATTTTCCCTGAAAGCAGATTGTATACAGGCTGCTGCATCAGCAGCTGTCCGATAAGCTGCCAAGCTTTCCTTCAGGCACACCTCATCCTCACTAAGGTTAATGGGGTTAATCAGGTTTGTGTGGCTAGTTTCCACAGAGCCACTCAAGTTTCCAGATATGCGCATAGCATTCACTTGTGCTATTAACCCCTTTTCTGCAAGATAAGCAGCTAAGCCATCATATCCATTACTGGATGCAAGATCAGCAGCAGTACGTCCACCAGGAAATTCTTGAGTTGGGTCGGACACTAAGTTTGGATTTGCCCCTGCGGATAGAAGAACTGCAACCATTTCCTCCCTACATATGGAGATTACCAAGCATAAAAGACAAGAAATGTAGTAAAGAGTAAACATGAAAGTTGCTCCTCAGATTGAAACAGGTTTAGTTGCACATATGAGCATACACACAGAAAAGAATAAAACATGGGTAGGCAAATTAAATTCCATAGACGGCTTATCCACATATGATGTCTCTCCTGGTTGAGGAATGGAACATTTACCTTTTTCTTTCTCATAAGCAAAAACATATTAAACATGTTTCTTACATATTCCATGAAATCTCTATTTAGAGGTTAGAAAAAATCAAGATAGGCATTCTATATCACCTATTATTACTAACCTAGCCTCTTGATTAACGTTTTAATTTGGTCTAAATCTTGGGAAATAAAAGTCCCTAAGTCCACTTTCCTTTATTGGCTCTTTGTATTACATGGTTTTGACTACCCCACCCTCATAAGGGAGCCCAATAGTTCTCTTTTGGGTAGTTTATCATATTTATGTGCAGCATGGAATATATTTCGACCAAAATGCCTACAAAATTGAAATCAAAACAAAACTTCACAGACTTCGTTTCGGTACAATGTTTCAATAGAAACATACCGAAAATTTGACCTAAACTGGTCGAAACAAGGTTTAGACTGATTATTCCTTATAAAATCCTCTATTTCAGTCAAAACCTGCAAAACATCGTAGGTTTCGACCCTTCTGCCCTGGTTTTGTAGCTTAGGTTTCGACATCTATTTGCGAATTTCTCTTGTGGTTGGTTATTTCGACCCCATTTTCACCCTATTTCCACAACTCCTTTGGCTTCAAACAGTTCTTTTGCTCCTCCTTTGCCTTCAAACACTCTAAAGCCACAACAGTTATTCATGGGCCCAAGCCCAAACTACAAAGGAAACTCGGAGGCCCAAAGTGATACTGGGTCTATCGGCAATAGGATATAAAGCATGAGCCATATCCAACAGTAACTTCCCATTTTTATTTTTATTTTTTTTGTTTATGCCTTGAATGAGCCATCACTTAATCTAGTTGTTCATTGTGTTTTGTTGACTTCTGTATGTAACCATTCTATAAACAATTCATGTATGCTAATGACTCTACCTGTATGCAATACAATTTCTACTTCTCGAAACCAGTCATTTGTTAGTATACTTGAATGATAACTTTTCAGTGGTTTTTGTAGCAAAATACAAGTTCCATTATGATTATTGTGCTTTAAAAAGGTAGGAGGCAAGAAATCAAATGAAATGGAGGTCATATAAAGCCCAAAATCTAGGATCAATGTTTCAAAAAAAAGTATCAGGATTTGATAGAAATTTTGGTCGAAACCGGCCTCGAAACCAAAACCTTGATCCTTGATGTGCAGTACAAGTTATGCTTTGAGGAAACAACACTTTCCTAAGCTTGACTAGAAAGAGGTACCTAACCACAAAATAACTTTCCATAGGTTCCTTCACACAAAATATGTCACATTCTTCAGATTCACATGTTAGAACCAAATCCGCATGCAACTACAACTATCCACTGAAAGAACCTAATTCCATGGTGACATGACAAAAGATGAGAAGGAAGTTCACCTGCTGGACCTCTGAAACACTCTCCTTGCTAGCTGCTGATGAATCTCCCCCAATCCTTCTCCACCTTCACTACCACCGCCTAACCCTCTCTCCTCCGCTTCCATCGTCATTACCAAGCCATGGCCCTCCCTCTTCTCAGCCAGAAATTCCTCCCTACTCTCCATAAACAACCTTATCTCCACCACCACCCCCTTCCCCTGCTGGATCCTCCTTTATTGATTATTGCCCCACCTCTGCTCTTGAATCTGGCATCCATTGTTGGCAACCTGCTCTAGCCGTCCGATTCCTTAGCCCTCGCTCTTCATTTTACGTTGTCAAAGCATCCTTCTCCAAACAATAGCAGGCTGGACAAGGAACTTCTACTCCTCTTCTGTAAAGAAAGAGCCATCAATGGCTCTCCTTGGCTCATTGGCAAAACCCCCCATTTTCCTTCGTCAATGGGAGCAATTTTCACTATTCCACGAGGTCAACCTCAGCACGATTCCCTTGTGGATTGATGTTAACCTACCAAGGCTCCCTTTAGAATATTGGAATGCCAAATGTCTCAATAGGATCAGCTTCGTCCTCAGCAAACCTCTACTCTTCTAAGGCCTAGTCTTTAGGTCCCCGTCTCTAGAGATAACCCCCTTGTAAATCCTTGCACTATGCAACCATGTTCCCCTCCCTTGCTACTGCAACTACGCCCTTGTAGTCAGATTCCCTCCCTTGCTATCGCCTCTAAGCCTTGCACCCCTCCTCTCTTGCTAATACCAACCTCCAAAATCATGATTCATGTCAGACCTATACCAACCCTCTGTTTAGCTCCATACCCATCATCCCCTTTTTTTCATTGCGCAACAACACTTCGCTTTGACAGGCACACAACTCATCCATTCACTCACCTAGCGTAACTGCCATCAACCCGTTTTCCGGCAACACCACTTGGGCCCCACCCCATCTCATCTCACCCCACCAACCCAACCTCCTCCTGGTGAACCATTTTCCTTATGAACCACCCATCCCTCCCTCATCCAACACCCGAACCCACGACCTTCCCTTTTGTCCCCAACCTTCTATCCTCTCCCTCTCCCTACCCCTTGGCTAGGATCCTCCATCAATACCAACACATTTCCATTAGTTCCATCCTGTGTGAGACTCCCCACTCTTGGATACTAGTTCCCTTCTTAGTGTCCCATAGCAAGGTTGGTAGAGACATGATTCTCGTGCCCAACATTGCAGCAAACCCCCGATCCGGTCATGTCTGAGGCTATGATTTCGGACATTAGTGATGTAAACCTAGAATTGATCCGGAGTCCACGGAAGGTGAAGTAGAAGATTATTAGAGGAGAATTGGGGTGGGAATAATTCAACTTACTAATGTTGAAGATATTCTTGAATAGCAACTTAAACGATAAAAGAAACTCTTGAGAAAGAATAGAGAAGAAGAGAAGAGAAAGAACTAAAGAAAGGGGTAACAATCCCATAGCATTACCAAACAGCACCAAAGCTCTTATAGAAGTCATATTCTTCAATCAAATCATCCATAGTTGATGGGGGAATGCATTCTTATATAGACCTTTTAAAATTGCTAATTTGACTAAAGGACTCCTAATCACTTGAAAAGACTCGAAAAGGTAAATAAATCAAAATAGAGTTCTTTCCAACTATTAAGCATCGTAATCTAACTCAAGCACCAACTTAAACATTGAAATTAACTACTAATCCCGTGTACAAACATTATCACACTTTATGTGTGAAATCCAGCCCAAACCTAGCTAGGACACCCTATCTGTTTTGGGTGAAGAAAGACTTGTTTAATGTTAGACCTTGATGTTGGACCTTGATTTCAGTGTTACTATCTTTGAAAGTCTTAGGAAGTCATGTCAGACCTTTCCCTTAGGATAGATCCAATGTCTCGAAGTGAAGGAAGAAGTCTCTGTGGGCCCTCTTTGTAGAAGACATGGTGTTTGACCCGAAACCCATGGATATTGATGATGGTGCTCCATACTTGGATGCATTGTCAGTGTTTGTTAAGAAACTGCACCTTGAAGAAGGGGAGTTTAGTTGAAGTACCTAATGCACTTCTGAACTTGATTTGAAGGTAATTTTCCAACCTAGACTTGTTGATTGAGTTGTAGGAGAAAGCCCAAGTGAATTCGAGTTGATCTGGCCCTCCAATTCCCTACCCCAAGTTGTTGTCATTGCTTGGTCGACTGACCCAGTCAACCAAAGGATTTTTAAACCCAAGAAAATCTGATTTTTAGGTCTTTTTTAGCTCTATTTAAGTGGTTTTTGTGGCTTAAACCCTATTCTATTGTTGAGACTCTCTTGGAACGTGGAGAGGCTTCTCTTAGGCAATTCCTTGGTGTTGGTGAAGATTTTCTTCAAGAATCATTGTCTCTCATTCCCAAGATCATCCCCAAGGTATGTATTCTCTCACTCACTCTCTAATCTACTCTCACCTCTTCTCTTCCTTGCTGTTGAGACCATGAAGATGGTGCTAGAACCTTGCAACCACCACTTCATGTGCTTTCTCCTTTTCATTTGCTTAAACCCCTCTCAATCCATCTATGCTATGCCCCCATTTTGATTCTTATCTATACATTTACATGATTCTCTTCATAGCAACTTGATTTCTTACCTAAACTGATTTCTATAGTATGCTAAGTCTGATTTTAGGTTAGTAATTGATCCTAATCTATTGTCCATCATTTCATTGCTTGAATCCCTATATTCTCTTTGCATTTGCATTTGCATTTTATTTCATTGAAAACTATGATTCTAGCATTTAGAGATTAGGGTTTCAAAATGGGGATTCCTAATTAGACCATTGTTTGATGTTAACTCTTTGCTAAACAGTGTTCATTTACTGTTTCTAACAATCCCTCCAAATTTCGGAGTGATCCGAGCTCCGAAAGATAGGTTTCGGATAAAAAATCACTATTTCAGCCCGACACTGTTCACTTGGTCGACTGGGTCAGTCGACCAAGTCACTCAACCAAAGGAATACAGCATTGTGTAATTGTCCGATTTGATCCGTTCGACCTCCGATTTTCTTGATTTCTCTTCTAATATTGCATCTATGATTTTCAGTTTATTGTATTTTTTATTTTTTCTTTTCACTGTATATCCTTTTTTTTTACTTAGGAATATTCTCTTTTATGTTTAGTCCCACATTGAAAATGTGAAGCATTTTCCCTCAATGTTCATCCTATAAAAAGCCCAGCCTCACTCTCCTCTAGACACATTGAAAATTATTCAAGCTTTTCTTTTTTGGTAGAATTCCCTGAGTTGGCTCTTTAAGAGAGTCGGCTACCTTTAGTATACTTTTATTGTTCAAGTAAGTCTATCTTTTCCAGTTTTCCTCTCAATTTTTTAGTTCAGTTTTTTTTCTTTTCAAGTAGATCGACATTTTCTTTATGCATTGTATTTTTTTCTTTCTATTGAATAAAATAGAGTTATTATTTTTATTGTCATTATCGTCTTTATCTCTGTCTCTCTCTCTCTCTTACGAAACTTCCTTCTCTAGATATTCCAATCCTAGTGATAAGGGTTGGAATAGTTAGATTAGGCTAGCATAGCAAAATTTTATTCATTCAAGAGCAATTCACATCTCGCATCAATTGAAGGAATGAGATCGTATTCTCACTCCCTGTGATTGACCTGTTTGTTGCATGATCTGTGCACTTTATTTTACAAACAAATATAATTTTTTCTAAGAACAAGATAAATCAAATGTGAGACTAAGTGTGACATGACAATGTCCAATTCCAACCATAGTAATAAAGTAACTGTATGATTTGATGGTTTTGAACTTCTACTATTTCTAGTTCTATGTTTGATTTTTAAGACTTAAGTGTAACTTAATGCTGATTTTTGATGACTTGATGTGGCTTAATGTTGATCTTGTATTATTTAAGGCATATATTGCAACATAAAAAAGAATTTTACAAAAGAGGGGAAGTGAAAAATAACACTTGGGCTCCTTGGTTGCCAAACCAATGTCTAGTCAGGCACCTTGTCACCTAGCACTTAGGTACCGCTTCCACCAACATGATCACTTGACAACTATGCTCTATGTGTGGGTGTGGGTGTGCGTGTCTTTTCTTCTTCTTTGGGAGGTAGGGAGCGGGTGTCTTTATTTTTGATGATATATTATATATACAAAGATAATATCACACAAGAGGGGAAATACAAAATAATACCTGAATGTGTTTGTCTATGTGTGTGTGTGTGTGTGTGCATGCATGCATGCATGTTTGAAGAAATAATTAAATAAATCATGGACAAAATGCTTTGAACTGAGAGTGGAAGACAATGTAATAGGTAGTTAAAGATAATATTTGCAATGTCAAGAAGTAGAAAAGAAGATACCTCCCATAGTATGCAGCCCAATGAAGTGCTGTCCATCCAGATGCATCCCGAAAATCTAATGAGAGGCCTGAAAAAGCATATGGTCTAACAGCCCAGGTATAATTTAGGATAGCACACAAATGGATGACTCCTTGACCTTGATGGTCTCGAGCAGGGGTGTTACACCCTTCAACTACTCTTTCTAAAAGCCATTCAAGAAACTTGTTCCTCAAAGATATCTCAAGCAAACTATTTTTGGCTAGTGATAATGAGATCCCACTGCCAACGGACTTGACTAAATATTCCCAGCCTTTATCGATGTTAGAGATCCTATGGGCGAACCTTTTTGCCTCCCTCAGGGAATTTACTGATACCTTACTAGACAGAAGATTTAGAATATTAGTTGTAGAGAAGAGCAAATGAGCTAGTCTTAACTGAAGTTGAAACTCTTCCAACTCATCTTTGGGTTGAGGCAGCTGGCCATTCATGGGGGAGCGATACTCAAAACTCAACACTTGGCTAATGGGAGTATGACCATCAAGACTCAAATAGAGATTGACCGGCCCAGGGTTATGCGGTAATGCCACACAATGGAACACCCCAAACTGAACCATTTCTGCAGGAACACATAGATCACCAAAGACACAGAATAATCTGGTCTGTGCAAGATGTGAAAACTCTTTGTTAAGACATCCAGTCACATTGACCTGCAAAAGCATTAATTAAAAGTCATCAGACTGCTGAATGCTGTGCCAATCTAAATATGTGACATTTGATGAAAGTTTCCCACTATAGAAAAGTAAGTTTCCTCTTCACCCCAAAAAAAATACGTTTCCTCAATTATGTAAGGAGATTCACACTCAGAATTGGGAAAAAATAATAAGAAAAAATAAATAAACATCATCACTATTACATTTAGGATTGTCTACAAGAATACTGTAGCATCTCTGTTATCCATTCTATCAACAACCATATCTTATGTTAAATGCAAAATTTTAAAATAACGGAAGGGATTCAAGGACACCTATCTAATTTAAACACCACTAAACGGTACCCTTTTTTTTCTTTTCTTTTTTATCTGGCATATCCATGATCAACAGCTCAATGCAGAAGGAACTGAACTGTCTACCATGCAATGATTTTTCCCCCTCCTCAAACACCTAGGATCTGCTAGACCACCATGAAAACTATGATCTTTGTGTCATAAACTGTCAGGAGATGATCTAAGTATCTCACGTCAACAACTCAATGCCAGATGGAACTGAACTCAACTGCAAAACTAAGCTTAGTCTCTCCAAGACTCTTGTAAATGGATTTAGATTCCAAATAGGGAACCCTAGGACAACATATGCCAAACTATCAGGCACATCATCCTACACTTGGGCCATCTCTAGTATCGCTAAAGGCCAACCAACTTGTCTCATATACTGTTGTCAACTTGTGATTGCAGCTAACCATGGACACATAACTGTCAAAGCATCACCTAGGCGCGCTGCTACCTTGGTAAATTCTACCCTTGGTCGCCTTGACAACCGTGCAGATCTTCATAGCTAGTGTTCTCACAGTCTTAAGTTCAAACTAGTTTTCAATTCATGTAGACATTTTGCCTCAAATAATTTCAGGAAGTTCAGAGAAAACTGCAATTGTTTTAAAAACAAAGGAACCATGTTATGAAGGAGACATATAGGTAAAACATTTGGAAAATCCAAGATATTTCTCTGTGAACTTTACGTACTGCTAAAACAAGAATGATTACTGACTAATATCTCAAGAACAATAAACAGGACAGAGGAACTCGCTAAAAGTGGCTGTTCTTTTATGTTATTCACATCTTTTTTTATTTATCTGATAAAGGATCAAATTTATTAATAAGAAAAGAATTACATCTTAAAGGATAAAAACTCCCAAAAAACTACAAATTAAGTTCCACTAACCAAATCGAGTGTTGCTTGTCCACCTTCACCAACTCCTCATGAGCTGCAGCCAAACGACCATCAACAAGATCACATTGCACCTTCCCTGATATTGTACTTTCCTCGAAATCAACCTGCTGTTGGACATGCCTTCAACCGACCTTGTCGGCTGGAAGCACCACGACCTCCTCCCTTCAATGCATAATTCACCCCAGCTCTCTTTGAACGAGCAGCAGCCCCTGAAAGTGCAGGAGCAACCTCACAAGACCTGACCATGTCCTTTTGTTTGGGTTGATTGTTTGACAAATCCTCCACCAACTCATGATCAGCACTAGCCACTAGGGATGGCCCACCTTCCACAAATACCCCGTCCACCGAATTATCATTTTGAAATTTAAATCCTTCATATTGAGAGCCCACTTCATTTCCGACTCACACACGTCCCTCATCCACCAAATTATCATTTTGAACTTCAAAATTTTCATCTTGAGAGTCCACTACATTTTGAACTCTCACAAATCCCCCATCCACCAAATTCTCTTTTCAAATTTCAAATCCTTCTTGAGAATCCACTACATTTCCAATCCTCTCACATCCCTCATTGACAAATTTGATTTTCAAAGGCTTCAAATTGAGAGCCAACTACATTTCCAACTCTCGCAGGGTCCCCAAACGACTTAGAGTGGGCCCCAAGCACCTTATCCTCATCCACTGAATTTTTAAATTCAAAATTTAAAAAGTTCAAACTCACCTCTTGATCAAACTCTCCATCATGGGCCAGGTTCTCTTCCAATGGCTTCTGAGCTCACAAAGACTGAGAAATTATAGGAGTTTCCACCAATTGAAACACTATTGTAGCAAGAGTCCCCTTAGAATCAACTCCCCGTTGTTTCTTGAACCTTGCTCACCATCCACACCACCGTCTTTCACCAAACTTATAAATTCAAAATTTTAAAAATTTGAACTCACCTCTTAATCAGACTCTCCATTGTGGACCAAAGTCTCATCTGACAGCTTCTGAGCTGGAAAAGACTAAGAAATTATAAAAATTTTAACCGATTAAGACTTTATTGTAGCAAGAGTCCCCTCCAAACCAAACTCCCTCTTGTTGCTCAAACCTTGCTCACCATTCACACCACAATCTTCCACCACCACCCTTGGCGGCCCCGCCACCTTCTCCCTTGCTGCCTGAGTAATGCCAACCTCCTTTTAGCCCTACTTGTGTCATCATATGCCCAAAGTGTTTACAATACACACCATTTTGATCCCCCTCATACACAACCTTCTGGAGAAAGCTGAAGCACATTGCTCCACTTGGACCTCCTCCACCCTCTCTCCACATCCAATTTGACAAGGACATGGTCCTCTGATCCAAAGCTAGGGTCTGCCCATTGCTTTTGCAATGGACAACAACACCTTCTCATGCCAATACTTTAATGGTAATTCTGGAAAACAAACCCAAACCAGCTTCGTAGATAGCTAAGACACATTCACATTAAAATCTAGCCGCCACCATTGAAACCAAGTATATTGCAACCCACCTTTATAGGGCAACGCATCCGACCAAAAGTCATATCACCTTCATTTCAAATTGAAAAATAACAAAGCCCTTACTGATCGAATGAAGAATGACATGAATAGAAATCTTTCATCCTTGTCGAACCTCCTTCCTCACCTCATCCATCGTGATTTGTTGAAAACCAAACCTACCAATTAAATCAAATTTGAACAAATTATGTTGCTCCTTATAAGCAGACTGAAGAATTACAATTTGTTGAAGTATATGCAAGGTTGGACTATTTTACAGTTCACGTTACTGTTCATGTGAACAGTAAAAGCTGTGTTACTATTCACATGAACAGTAAAAGCTGCGTTACTGTTCACGTGAACAGTAAAAACTGTGTTACTGCGTGAACAGTATTACGCTAGTGATGCTACTCTACTTCCTATTTCTAACATAGGAGTCTTGCTACATAAGTTTTGGGTGTTTTTAGAAAGTATAGTTTCTATTTGGTGGTAGTTTCCCTGCATGAATCAGCTCAAGGAGACAATGCAAAGAGATCATAGCCCCTCCACTCACCACACTAGCATAGGAGTTCTTCACCACAACCTCCTCACTTGGCCAAATATCCTCTTGCACAGCCACCAAAACATCCTTCGTCCGATTGAAACCCTCCTCTTGCAAAATCCTTCCTCCAACAATTCGGGCATTCTCTCTCCTCCATCCATCCAGAAGACAGAGATCCCAGACTGCTGCAGACAATTGATTACATTAGATCATAGTTCATTTAAAACTAACACTTGAAATATTCTAAAATGAGATAGGTTGATCGCCTTTTAAGTTATTCTCATCAACAATAGATATCTCAATTCTCAAGCCAGTGTGTCAAAAAGCACATTTACCATCTTCTTCCTCAAAACACCATTCTGTTTCTAGTCTGAGGGAGGAGACTGGAAGTCCAGAACAGGATTGTAAGGTCAAAGGAAGATTTCAGAAACTGACAGAACTTCAGACTAGCCCACATTTGGAGATTTTCACCGACACAAAATCTAGGATTCAAATAGAGATGAAACTTGGGCTAACTGACAACCTAGATGTGACCTTCAGATCCCAAATGAGGGCAAGCATCAGAGAAAGTCTTAAGGTAGTTATTAGAATCTATAGGAGTCCTGGACAGCAAAAAGATGGTTCCTGAAAGGATATTTAAAAAATCTAAAACTAGAGTTCGATGATAGATTTCGATGGGGGAACAGTATGCACAGATGATGGGTTTAACATGGTAGTAAACAGGGTTGGTTTGGGAGAGTTATCAGAAGTTGAAGATCAGAACAGGGTATTGACAGGGTTATGAAAGATACAGCAAACTGATATTCAATGGGGACGGTTGAAGATCCTTTGAGGGAGTTATCAGTAGTTGAACATCAGAACAAGGTATTGAAAGGACAATGAAAGAGATAGCAAACAGACCATCAATGGGAGCGGCTGAATATTAAAAAAAACCCTTGTGTGGCTTAGGGAACCCACACAAGGACCAAAGAGAATCCACATTCCAAAAAAAAATTGATCCCTAAACTAGTTCCATGGATGCCTTCCAATATTTTCTTGTTCCAACAATGTGATGGAGCACGAACGCAAGAAAGGAACTTTCTTTTCAGTCTCCTATTATTTATATTATTTGACATTAATATTCAACTGAATTTAGGGACAATGGTACAAAAGAAAGGGATTTTCTTTTTCCTAACAATGTAAATAGAAGAAAAAAATTTCATAGTGTAATTTTTGTTCTACTTCAACCTTAGTGTAATTTTTGCTCAACTTTAACCTGTGGAAAAGATGTACTATTTCAAGCCTAAGGGATCACCCTTTCTAGGATTTCCAAGAAAACACTATCCAAATTCAAATAGATTTATTGAACCTTCCCATTGGTGTGCATCCAGCATGAATTGAAAATATGTATTTACCAATTATGAGTTGAACTCTTTAACCATAAATTAATAAATTTATATTATCATTCTCGACAGCCCAGAACTCTGATACATGGATAAGAATTTGTAATACTGGATGTTCTGAAAGTCATGTATTTACCACCTAAAAACCATGTGATGCGGGTCCTAAGACCTACATTCCCAACAGGAAGCCAAGCGAAGCCACTAGGCTGGCTGCACAGCAGTACTTATCAATTATTAGTATTTGAATACTTAATTTTGTAGCATAGTAATTTTGGTTAGGCAGTGGCAAACTTGTAAACCTGCCCAACTGTTAATTAGGGGCATACTTGTTCATTCAGTCCCTTTTTTTTTTTTTTTTTTGCTTCTTGTAAACCACAATTTAGAGGCTGCATCAGTCTCATTAGGAATCCAAGTAAGTCCTTTATGGTCCTAATTCCAACAGGACTTCCATGTTAAAGCTATTTATATTTCATACCCCCCCCCCCGGGGGAAGGGGTCAGTGGGAAGAAGACAGACAGCTTATTTGATTGAATTCTCAGATTTTGCTACCTCTCTATTGTGAGCTTAACTGATCAAGGTACTGATTAGTGTTTAGACTCAGAAACATCCATGGGATTTCCTAGGGTTCTTGGTGAGTAACATCCCTGATCCTACTATAGTTGAGTGTTCATCCTGTTGGCCACTTCATCTCCTTCATCTTCAAGATAAGGCCCCTCCATTAAGATAAGCTCGAGGCCATCACCCCATCCCCCTACTCTAACCACCAGGTCTACCACTAATATTTGCTTTGAAGCCCTAACCCCTTAACTGAACCCTTGTTCCACCCAAATCAAGAAACCCCATCACTACTTAACCTTCCATTAGAATCAGCCCAAATTCATACACCACAGCCCCACAACCCCAATGAGGTTCGATCCAAACCATCCCATTCTAATACTGTAAACCCAGAAACCATCAAAACTTGAGAGAAACAATAATTTCTTGACAGGAAACTTCATATTTCCAAAACCATCGGTCAAAATCCATCTGAACTTGGAAAGCATAACCCGCACTTGATCAGGTTTCACCCTATTCTGAAACTCCCAAGTCATCCAAACCTAAGCCATCTCTAGAGATTACCCCATTTTCACCCCATATCAAGAAACCTCCCATTACCTAGTATTTTTAACCTAAACCCACCCCATTTGGAACTACCAAATTTTCACCCCATATCAAGAAACCTCCCATTAGCTAGCATCTTTAACCTAAACTACCCCATTCAGAACTAGTTAATACAATAGCATCTCCATCACTTGCCACATCAATCCCTCAAAAGACCAAAGCCCATTTGTGATCATAAGGAAACCATCCCATACACCTTTACCAAACTTAACCTAACCTACCTTATTTTGCCCTTGGAGTTGATTATTGTTGGGGAATGCCACATCAGCCTGTAATTAATTTTGATGATAACAAACACGAGGCACTAATGTCGTGTTTAAGATGTGTCTAACTAGATCAAGCCAAATGAACAAAATCAAGAAAATGGAACCAAGGCAAGGATGATCAAGACATAAGTGAAGGCCAAAGCCAAAGACTCAATCAACAATTGGAGTATGTAGACTTGAAGCTTGAAGACCACGTGAAGACTTAAAGAACCAAGAAGAAGGATCAACCAACCTCAAGTGGACCAAGTGCACTTAGAACACTATGAACACTTGTAAAATTGCACACATCCATACATCAAGACCATTCTACCATTAGATAGACCTAGGATATGTTAGGCTGGGTCAATTTGGACTTAAGGTTGGTTAGGAGGACCAAAAACCCAGAGAAAAGCCAAGCATCCACTTTCTGAACTAAATGGCGAGTCATTTGTCCACAAACAGCAATTCATTTGGAAATGGCAGGCCTTTTATTTAAAATGCGAGCTGTTTAATGCATATTATTAAAACTCTGAAAAGTTTTTCAATCACATAGACAAAAGGAAAGTAATTCGTTTGGTAAAAGACGAGCCTTTTGGAAACAACAAGCCGTTTGAGTCCAACAGCCATATCTCAACAGTTATATTGCTGAAAAGGCTTATGACTGTTAAAGAGCAGTAGGAACTTAACTCAAGGGAACTCTTCACCTTATAAATATCCACACCCCTTGGAAGGAAGAACTCTGCCAAGTGCTCATAATATACACTCTTCCTAGTGATCAAATGCCCCCAAGTCACACTCAAGCATATAGCTATAGCCTCTCACCCTTCTGCACACCTTAAAATACTCCTCCAAGGAATCAAGCCTATCAAGATTGATTAAAGATAAGGTGAATGAAGGCTAGTAGGGAGCTAAGATAAGGTGAATGAAGGCTAGTAGGGAGCTCAAGCAACCCAAAGTGGTGCAAGCATTCCATTTGTGCATTAATCTCCAAATTGCATCACATTCACTCAAGAGGTAAAAGTCACACCCCTTGATAGGTAATATCTAACTATTGTACTTTTGGTTTTTATTGTAATTCTAGCTCTCGGTTGAATTAGAGCTACAAGGGTACTCTCCCCATTAACAATGATTGTAAAGGGCATTCTTGCCCTAAGAAACATAGATTTGTAAGGTTTGATTCTTTACCCACCATATTGAAAGAGAATCACTAGTGGGAAACTATCTTGAGGCCAAGAGAGGAGTGGATGTAGACTTTCCAAGTCAACCCATCCAATATCTTGTGTTTTCCAAAAGCAAGTTTTATCCAAGGCCTATAGAAGTGTTTCTGCATCCAGAAACACTCAAAACTGCTTCTGGCATTTCTTAAAGTAGAAATACTTGTTGGGTTATCAAAGGGGTCCATCATCTGCAGTCAAGTTTGGCTTGGTGTTTTGCCAGGCTTAGCCTTTTGAACCTGGAATTCCATCAGAGTGCTAAGGGTGTTCCCATTGCCATCATTTGATGGGTTTCCACCACCAGCATCTGGAGGTTCCGGTTCGTAGCCCCGGTCAACAAGTTGAAGGTAGGAGGAACAGTGGGTCTCTGAAAGTAACCCTATTTATACTGCTTTCCAAATGGGCAATAGGGTTTCTAGGCCTCTGTTACTAACCCGACTACTAGGCTGCGCCTAGCGGTCTTTTCTGAAACGGCACTTCAAGCTTCAATCGATTGGGCCAGGTTCATTACTTGGTCCAACATGGTCGCTGCAAATAAACGCACTTTGGCCTATATTTCTTCTTTTAGTCTCGCAATAAATATGCATTCTAACCACACAAGGTCCTTCATTAAGCTGCCATTGATGACCAATCAAACTTCTCACAATAATCAACTATATATCCTTCTTGCCTCAAGTTACTAATTCTTAATGTGGGGATTTCATTTGCCTTGCTCCAAATTGCCTCAACAACTCTGCCTTTACGGCTACCCAACTTCGAAAGGGTTCCCCCATCTCACGGAACTGCAGCCAACCCAACGCTACTCCTCAAAACACACTATGTCTGCACAACTCGTTCATCTTCCCTAATTCTGTTGAGGAAAAAATAGTGTACTACTCTCACCACGAAACCCATTGGTCTTCTCTTCTCTGGAGAAGATTTATATCAAACAGTTCCAACCTCTGATGTGTCGCCCTCACAACAGTGGTTCATGCGAATCTTCTGTGGTGGTTTGAGCTTCTCCCATCGCTGGTTGTAGTGTTGTAGCTGCCACAGAAGATTCTCTGTCAGATGTCCCTTCCCACGTGCTCCTTGCAACATTAAAGCCCTAATTTCATCCATGAAGCCAGTCACAGTCATCGGCAGCTCATTCCTCTCCGCCATTTTTGCCGAGGAATCGAACTTCAAATTCAGCCCTGCAACCAGAATGGTAACTTCTCCCACCTTCTTCTCAATTTCTTCCAGTCACCTTTCCATTCTTGAATTCACCATTTCCAGTTTCTGCCTGGCTTTGATGCCAACTTGATTGGCTCCTCAATAAAAGATTACCACCTTCCTCCTTGCACACAGACACCAGTCCTTGTCTGCACAAATAAGTGCTTTGTAATTGAGACTCAGAGAGTTAGATTCAGACAAATATAGTTCAGACTTCAATGGAAATATTAATCTGGCTATGAGAGGCCAGTACTCTCCCTGCAAGTCTCCTTGTCCAAACCCAATACAAAATCCAAGAAACCCCTATCCCTCTCTCCCCACAAAACAAACAATTCCCATCTGCCTAAAAACTGACTCCCAATGCAACTGATAACAGAACTGCCTCTTGACTCAACAACTGACTCTACTCATTACTGACTTTCACATTCTCTCCTCCACTCCTCAATTGTGCCCCATGACTGCTGCAGACACAACTCCAATGTTTGGTCACCCCCTGCCCCTGTTTCAAGACTCCTGGTATAAACTTGAGTAATAAGGGGTGTATCACCACCCTTAATCAAAATCCTGACACAGGAACACAATGGGAAGTTGATAAATAATCAAAGTTATGAAGGAGGATAGGCAGAGTAAATAATACCTAGATGAATTAAAGAACCACTTGGAAACATGCCAGATAGGGAATTAATATTTATTTGGTATAATAAAAGAGGATATTTGAGCTGCAGCCTTTGAAATCTGTCTCAAACAGCTCATAATCTCCATATTTACCGCTGCCTCGGCCTCCTAGCTCAATCCTAACCACCAGAGTTCCAAAAATCAGGTACTAAAGGACTAGACTTCTAAAGTTTGAAACCAGCAGTTGTTGCAGGTTCCAATTGATTTCAGAGCAGGGTTTTCCCTACTAGAATGGAATTAGGGAAAGATCCAAGGCTTAACTTGTTTAATGGTACTGAATCAAACCCAAGATTATTGAGTTGAATAGAAAACTGACGAAGGAGAAAAATTCAGAATTGCAGAGGAAGGAGAAGGCAGACATAGTATTAAACTACTCAACTCAAACTTCCCTTCATTCAATCCTCTATCACTTCATCGGGTACATGCTCTTAGAATTAAGAAAAAAAGAAATCCTAATCCTATTCTATAACTGAAACATAATTAGATTGATTCTAGCTAATCTAATCAACATTAAATAGAATTTCTAATAAAGATAAACAGAACATGTACCTGCCTCATGATATGATACAAATGGGCCTCCATGGATACTATCTGGATCGGAGAGTTCAAAGTATAACAATCCCAATTTTTAAACCTTGGTTCACCCAGTAGCAGCCCCAAAAAAATCTGGGGAGACTGGCCTCTTCAAATGTGAGGATGTTCAAAACCTTGACTTCATAATTAATAGGTAACTTTGGAAATTCTGTTCAGTAAAGGACTTCAATTTTGTCAGCTTTAGATTGTTTGAGTCGATGTCAGAGAGTCAACCCTACCGATACTCTAGCTCCCACATGGACCCAAATCAAAATAATAAAACCAAATCAAGTGTTTATATACCTTAGCATTCACGCTGCATTGCTTTCTTCCATAAAGTTTACAAGGCCATCCATGATTCCCATTTGGTTCCATCGTCAAAACTCAGATAGTCTCTCAATGGTCAAGACTACATTTAAGGACAGTCTTCTGCAAAAGATAGGTTTCATATCCAGCAGAAAACGACTAAACCAGTACTCCGAAGTAGTTCTACTTGGTTATACGAGGCCGTTTAATACTTTCAAGAGTAGTTCATTTAAGACTAACAATTTACAAGAGTAGCATATAACGTTTTATAGTTACCACTGTACATATCTCAAACTTATTGTGAACTCTAACATGAAGAGGTTTTTCTATCATATCATACCCCATTCTTTTAGTATCTACTCTGATTCTAATGAACAGATAGTGATGAGAAATGTTATTTGCAGTTTTATAAAGTTCATACATCACACACCCTGCTAAACTTGGGAGCCTTGTGCACTGTTAAGGCTTTTTCTTTTTATAAAGTTCATCCATCCACAGAATATTTCAATGCTTAGCCCATTAAATGTTCAAAAATAACCCATATAAATGGTTTGTGAAACACAATGATGGGGGACTGGTTTCTCAGGTGCAAAACAGTTGTAAGCTCAGAACAGACATGCAACCCAAAACAACAAGCTATTTTTGCAGGATCAACACATAGTGAGAATAAAATTTGTCAACAGAACAAAGGATGAAAAGACCTTTGTTTCTTCTGTTGAATAAGCCCATGCAGGTGAAACTTCAGTTATACTAAAAATTTGCTCTCCAATAGATGGTTGATTGCAATTCATCATGAAAGACAGACTTGATTCATGACCACTGGAAACTGGGGATTCAACTGATGGATCATCTACTGATCCCAAGGAATCAGTCATAATCGAATTCATCCACCTGCCAAAGCTATCCTGAGTTTGCAAATCTTCACGGGAAATACACATGCATTCATCTTTTCCCCTTCTAGACTCTTCAGAATCTTTTGTATGGTCACTCATTCCCATTGTCTGTAAGCAATCACTGGGTGGTACTTTCACATCAACACACATACTTCCAATAGTAGGCAAATTGTCTGTTGGGAGAAGAGTGCCCTGCCATACAAATCATAGATGGGTTAATGGATTGTTGAAGCTAAGAGTCAAAAGGAACAATATTTCCAAATATTATAGTTCCTCAGCCTCCTAAAAATGCAAGAGTTAGAAGAGCAAGAGGTAAGTATAAGCTTTAAGGCAGTCCAGAATACCAGAATATCCATGATACGCCTCACATTAACTCCATACATGAAAAATATTGTCATATAAAGCAGCCCAGGCCACCAAATCTAGAATAGTAAACAATTACATATAATTGGCCTGACATTTTGAGTTCAACACCTAGAGACGATAATTAGTGCAATAGAAAAACCAAAAAGGTGAAGTATCAGTCTATCCCAGCTAAGGATCCAAAGAAATGAGACAACCAACCTGAAGTAAAGCCAGCAAAAGTACTGAAGAACGAGAGAACGAGAGAGTTGGGGACTTAATGACTTGTCTCTATTGAGAGCATAGCCGTGCTCTCTTTATGATGAGTAAAAGAAGACCCCTATAGCTGAACAGAATTACAACAATACACATCCTCTCGCACAAGGCACTGACTGTGTACATTGCCAAAGGTTTCCCGCGCAGCCATTAAGTCAAGCTTGCCTTGATAGACACCTAATGTCCACCACATGGGTTGCTCCTATGGTCAAACTAATCATTGGATAGGAATTACCCCTCCCACCCAATCCCCAAAAATAATAACAAAATTTTATTACCAGCAACCAGCACACAGAAGTTGAAGAAGTGCATTAGCAGGAAAGAGGGACTGCTGTTGTTTTTTCCTAATTGCAGGCTCTAATTTATTCATAATACAAAAGATTACGAACTTACTAAAGTCAGGAATTCTAACTTAAACAAACTAACACCTCTGCCCCTGGTATCTTCCAGCAGATTTACAAGAATAAAAGCTCAATCAGAAACTTCCTAAAACATAAGAAATTACCTATGACATCCCTAGGCTTCAACTGTCCCCCTCAAGTTGGAGTATACAAAATAAGAGCTCCAACTTGGAATAACAAGAAAATATCAAAAAAACTTCATTAATCTTGAGAAAAGTTTGGAATTTCAATTTTGAGGCTGGTTTTGACCGGCCTTGAAACTTAGTTGGGGTCAAAAGTTCGACCAAATCAGTGGAAACCTAGGAATCTTAGGACATCATGTTGGGTGCATTGGCTCTCTTTAGATAGGTTTTTGCATACACCCTATTTAAACCACAAATAACACAATGGAAGAGGTATTTTGCATGAGCGAAGTTATGGCTTTAGGCGAAGAGCGAGAGCATTTCTATAACTTATAGTTTTTGTTTTGTTCCCGAACAACGATCATTCATTACGGCCGGCCGGCCCAAAGACTGAAAGCACAGTCTGGGCAAGCTATACTATGGAACTGATATGACCGAACTGGGAAAAATGGAACAAGATCTCGATCTCAATAAGGAATTGGAAAAGGGAAAAAAAAGGATGAAACATACTCATTCATATCCTACTAGTTGAGAGATGGGTGTTCGTTTCGACAAATACAAGGAGTTGTAAATTGTAACAAAAGTACTTTAATTTGAAAACATAAACATCATCATCATAAACCACACCAATAAATAAATACATATTTGTACTAATATTCCACATTTTGCAGGCCTTCGCGCAACAATCGGTGGATGACCCGAGGTCAAGGCATGGAAACAACCTCCCAACAAAAATTGTTGGGGTAAGACAATGTATGAAAATTGCCCCCCCCCCCCGAAAAAAAAAAAAAAACTTTGCTTGTGCAGAAGCCTTGGGCACCAGGTTTGCCCTTTATTCCACTACTTTTTAAGTATAAAACAGAAAATAATTGGTATTTTATCATTTTTTAAATACAGAAAATATTCAATCATTTTCAAATAATTAACTACAGAAAAATAAATTCGACACTATCATAACATAGATCGAGAGATGGTGTCTCACAGATATTAGATTCAATGTCATCTAGCATATGTAAATACTATCTTTTTTTCAAAATACATTATATGGAAATTACTTTTGAAATTAAAAATAAAAAAATACTAGCACTACACACCCAAAAAAAAAAATTTAACAACATAAATTCATAGATCATTCTCCTAAACTAAACATATATTGATTTGAAGAGAAACAAACATTTTTTAATGCATCAACTATCAAGAAATTAAAATTTTGGGATAATTGACATACCTAATTTCAAGGTGTGTTTCATCCCCAACAATCCTACAAAATGAATGTTTGTTGACAAAGGACTAAAGAACTGTAGGGATATGAGGAAAAAAATAAGGATTTGAAGCTAAAAATTTGGATCTTAGGTCGAAAATTTGCAAAACTAGAGGGGCGGTACCAAGACAAGATCTGTGAAATATGCAAATCTCGTCAAAACTAGGTAATTTAAAAAAAGAAGATGGACCGAACTAGTTCGGAATGGTCGAGACATTCCAGATGGTGAGATCATCACACCCCACCCCCCACCCCCAGCGGGGTTTTCATCTCAATTGGCAAAAAAACCAGAATTTTTATTGAAATTTTGGTGGTTTGACCAAAATTTGGACTATGATCTTGAGAATAGTAACAGCAGAAAATCCCAATAGACACCAACAGAACTTTACACAGGAGATAATCAACTTCAACCTAAAAAAATAATTTTCATGTCGAATGATCCTTCCAACAATGAGAACAATAGGCGGTACTAAAGATGATATGTAACCATACATATAGTGGCAACAATAAAATCAAAGGCAAAATCCAAATAATGCCAATAGTAGGGAGGTAAAAAGTGCAGTTCCAATGTCCCACACATGTAGATAAAAAATGCAGCTCCAATATCTGTAAAGGTGCTCTTCGCAAGAACGCAAGTAGTAGTTAGTAGGTAGTAATTCACCACATAAAATTCTTAAGTAGATAGAGAGTCAGTCTTCAATCTCAACCTAATGTGTAGCACTAGACGTGACCAAAAAAGGTGCAAATAATAACCAGTAAGAGCCTGCAACCTAAATTCAATAATTACAAATGCACCTGTCATTATAGAAATAATGGCAGCCAAGTGCTGATCTTCAAAAAATTGGATTAACAAGCTAATGAAATAGGAGTCCACCAAAAAAATGGTTAAGATATAAGCTCAATGGCAATTTTGTAATAAACTATATTTTTTCAAGGGGTTTTTGGTAAATAAAGAAGTAATGGATACGAAAGGAATTTGATATATAGATGGAGGACAAACTTGGAAGGAAAAGCTCATAATGGCAAGATTGTAATATGGTGTAAGAGACAAGTGTAACTACTGAAAGATGGTATTCTCATATTAAATATCTAATAAATTAATCTAATATAATCTAAATAAGTAAAAGTAAAAGTCAAGAGGTGTAATGACTAATGAGATTGTCTTCCCTAATAATGTGAACACAAGGACCCCCTGGCCAAAACTTCAAGTGGGGCCCCAAGATGGCTCCAAGAAGCCACCCCAACCTGGCCAAATCCTTTTTGGAGGTTTTTTTGGGCATTTTACCCTTCTTCTTTTTCTGAAATTATTTTTAGAATTTTCGTTGAGTCCAGTTTGTTAATTTGAGTTGGTTTGGTTTTGTTTGGAGAATTTTATTTTAAGTTGAAGTTGTTTTGACTGAGTCCTAAGTAAATGGAAATTAGTTTGTTGAGACAAGATAAGATTCCTTATCTTATTTGTTAGGAGTTGCTTTGTCATTAAAAGTCCAGTCCAAGATGTAATTAGATCCTCATCTATTAAGAAGTTCCAAGTTGAGTCAGAGTATTTTATTTTAAGGCTATAAATAGCCTCTTCATGTAATGTTAGTTTCAGCTTGGATTAATCAATGAATTAGTATTTTTGCCAAGAGGTGGGTCAGGTTCCTTTGAGGGGGACCCTCCAGTTGTTTATTGAACATTCTAGTCTTCAGGCCTTCAAGTTCTAATTCCAGTTCTGCAGCTCCAGCATTCATCTTCAGCCTTCAGCCAACAAATCCAGCAAGCAACCTTTGTCTGCAACCTGCAAACACCATCTCAGATTCCCCCAGGTAAGGCTAGCCCCTTTCAAACCCATCGCAACCCTCCCTCCCCTGTTCCGTTTCTGCACCCATCCCCCACCCCTGCCTTGCTGCCGCACAAGATCAGCAGGTCCCCAGCCCCTGACAACACCCCCAATCCCTTCCCCAGGCCCCCATGACCCTGTTGAACCCCTCACCACCCCTGTCCCTGCCCTACTACCCTTCCCCTTCCCTCCCAACCCTCTCAGTTTCTCTCTCAGCCTCTCTTTCTTGCAGCAGAAAAAAAGAAAAGAAAAACAGAAAAGCAAGAAGAAAGAAAAGAAATGAGAACGCAAGAAAGGATCTTTCTCTTCAAGATCCAATTCCCAATCATTACATCTTCATTCAATTGGGTTTGTTAAAACCCTAAAATCTTCCCTCTTACCCAACCATTGGTTTCCTTTCTTTTTTGCCTACGAACAACCACTATACTTGAACACGACGCAACACATTCATGAAGTTTACAACTAATGGCAGTAAAACCAAAATCGATCATGATAAAGCTTCACATGTTGGCATTCCACCTGTGCTTCACACTAAAAAAAACCCTTCCCTTTTCCCAAGAATTATCCTCAACGCTTCCACACCCCAACCGCAGGTTTCTTTTACCTTTCCTAGTTTCCCTAATATTATTTTGACTACCCTACTACTTAGTAAACTATCCCATCTTGTGTTTTGATCAAACCCTAACTTTTCCCTTTTCTCCAAAACCTTTCCCACACAATCTTTGATTGACCCATAGCCATCCTTTCAACCATCCATATTTACTTCTTATCTACCAACCTGGGCAATCCATAATATTTTTCCCTTTTAACTGCTGGAATTTCCTGGCAAACCCTAAGTCTAGGGAAATTATTGAAATACCCCTAACCCTAGACCTGGTTTACATCACCTGATAGTCACACAACCACAAGCAGCCCACCATGAAATCAGGGTTAGAAAGGATGGAATAAAAGAATGGGCAGAGGTAAAGTAGGAAAAGAAGAGTAAAATAAGAGTAATGTGGATTAGTCTGGAACAAAAATAACTAAATGGAATGAGAAAGACAACTATGAGGTTGTCTTCAAACTTCAGTTACCAAAACCAAGTGGAAAAAGGGCTTCATTCCTATGTTGGGATCTCTCTTGCCTTAAGGTAATCTTCTATAAAGTTCAAAGGTTTGCAATCATACTATAGGGCCTCTCAAATGCATAAGTGGTTGGAATAAGCTAGCAGAAGTAGAGCCCTAAAACCAGATCTGAAAATTTTCATAGTTGCAGACTTGCAGGTTTCTTCCAAAGTTCAGATCTTCAAAACAAGATCAAGGGAGCATACAACCCCAAAAGCTCAAAGCAGAAAATGAAGTCTTAATACCCCCACAGCAAGGAGTAAGACCTTCACACAACAAGTTAAGAGAACAGCAATAGCCAACATCATCAAAGACACCAATTCTAAGAACTAGGGATTGATTCAAATAGGCAGCAAATCAGTAGCTAGTACCATCGGTAATATTAGCCAGCAGCCAGAAGATAGTTGCAGAACCAGTGAGCAACCAAACCACATCACACTCATAATACAGAACCAGCAATGTTATTCAGCTTCACACAGTCACCATCTTCATTGAATCCCTAGTTGTTGCAGGTTTTTTTTTCCCCTTCCTCATTTCAACTAGGGTTTCACCCAAAACAAGAGGACCTTGAAAGAACTCTCAAACAAGTAGGTGAAAAATACCAACACAAGAATCAGATTAATGCTCTGATACCATGTTAAAAATTAAAATTCTATTACCTGCAACCAGCACACAGAAGTTGAAGAAGAGTTAGCAGGAAGAGGACCTGAGATTGTTTCTTTTTTTTCCTAATCACAGGCTCTAACTTATTCGTAATAGAAAAGATTACAAACTTAATAAACCTAGGACTTCTAACTTAAAACAAGTTACCATTTCTGCCCCTGTTATCTTCTGGCAGATCTACAAGAATAAAAGCTTAACTAGAAATTTCCTAAAACAGAAAATATGACCTACAACATCCCTGGACTTCAAAAAATGACAATAACAACAACAATAAGAAAATAAACAGCTTCCACATGGAACTCACTCTTTTTCTTCTTCTTCTTCTTCTTTCTTCTGTGTATGTGTGTGTGCGTGTGTGTGTGTGTGTCTGTGTGGGTGTCAAGGGAAGCTTGACCCAATCCCACCCATGTTGTCCATTTCTTGCAATGTGGCAATGGAGACTTTTACAGAGTTCACCCATCTAGGAGAATATGAACTTCAGCCATGTATTGTATGTCCAGTCTAGAAAATGCTTTCTTAAAAAGAATCACTGTCAGAAGAACATAAGTCTATTTTCTGACTTTACACCAACAGAGAGATAAAGACACCTTTGCCTAAACAGGAAGCTCAACTAACTGTTCAATGTGTTCACTAGATATTGTAGCTTCAAAAGTCACACCCCAAATAAATAGATAGTCTTTATATAGGCAAAGGAACGCCACACAGTTGTGCAAATGGACGTGTATCCGTTCCCAGACACGACTGGGTTTGAAATCACAGCCACCCCGATACATTTCGATGAGGAATGAGGTGATAATTTTTCCTGGTTGTGTCTGAGCCGGTACATGCCCCGGAACACCTCTAGGTCGAATTCTTATATATGTGAGGACATAGTAGTAATGACTGCTTAGGGAAAGGACCAAATACCATAAGAACATTCTGTAATTGTGGCTAGATATACATACTTACGTTGCTATTGGAATTGCTCATTTCATATAGACTCCGCTGCTCAAAATGCGAAACATCATCTGTCATAAATAATGCAATTATTGGTCTCTAAGATGAACAGCATAGGTATTTCAGGAAAAGGTTCTGAATTTTTTTATTTTTTTTTGGATGAACAAATTATTACCTCTGTTAGGTCCTGCAGGATCGTTGGGATCTTGTGATGCGAGAAGATCTTCCCAGTCAAGAGTGTTTATCTCATGGAGTCGCATCTCATGATTTTTAACTGTCATACTATCACTAAGCTCTACCGGTTCAGCAGCAAGAGAAGAAACAGAATCTAATATTATAGAAATAATGATACGTTAGAGTATTTTTATACCAAGAAAAACTGCTATATCAAGAACAAAGAGGAAAGTTTCACCACAAGTCAAATAACATGGTCCTTTTTATTTTGGGAAATTTTCAGCCCCATCCCCTGAGGCCCTGAGCTACCCCCTAGTATTAATACTACCCCCTGAGTTATCAATAATATTAGTTAGATCCCTTACTGTAGTCCACCATTAGCAACTAATGATGTCACCCAGTAATACTTTTTCAACAGAGACAAAAGTGCCCCTCAACAAAAGATGACTATTTGGTATTCTTAAATCATAACCACCAAGTGGGACCCATCCACTGACATTATTCAATCTCTTTCTTCTTTCTCTTCTCCCTCCTGCATCCAGACAGAGGCTGGTGCAAGCCCGCTTGTTTGCGGCTGACCTTGGTGATCCAATTTATGCAGGAAAGCCCCAGGAGCTCAAAATTGTTCAATTTTGTCAAGGAATCTTGCTGAAACAAGAACAAAAACGATGCCAAAAATCATAATTGAATACACGTATGAACAAGCTAATCCGTAGAACCAGTCCTGTAAAAAATACTGCTTTCCACTACCATAGAAACTCTTGGTATAATTTTGGCTCCTATGTTTTTTTTTTTTTTTTCTCATTTTTGATAAAAGTAATTCTGGTTTCTATTGCCAACAATGGAACTCCATATTATGGAAGTCACCAATATGGATGGTGAATCCAAAGGGGGCTTTATTCATGGTCATAACCACTATGGTGTTGTTTTCCATTCTTTCCAAAAAACAGATCCCTCCAAATCCATGAAAATAAAATAACATGGGGAAGAACTGTGCGATTCAGGAACTTGGAAGTAAATACGGTTTGTTAATTTGCAAAGAAAGGTACGACAAAGACGGAGAAGAGAAAGGAGAAAAGAGATTGAAACAATGTTAGTGGGTAGATCCCACTTGTTGATTATGGTTCAGGAATAATAAATAATGATATTTTGATTGAGGGGTATTTTTGTCTTTTAGAAAACATAACTGGGTGACATCGCTAGTTACCAATGGTGGATTAACAGATATTACTGATAAATCAGAATTTGACATTAATATTAGAGGGTGGCGCTGAAAATTTCCCTTTTATTTTTCATTAAAAGAGTCATAAAAAAGTCATGGAATGTTATCTCACCAGCGTAAAAAGCAGGATCTATTCCAGAATTAATTTCTTCCAATAAAGCCTTAGAAGCATATGGGTCAGAGTTGCCTGAGCTAGAATTTGAATTAACAGTTGTAGAAGGAGAACCCTGCAACTGGATCACTTGCGGCGATAATGTGATATACGTAATATAATGTACGATTATCTTACTTAACAGAAGTTAATAAAGCATAATACACAAACAAAATTACCTCTAGTGTTTCACGATAATGTACAAGGACTATATGTTCCTGTTTCCTAGAGAAAGAAAAGAGCAGCAAAGACCAGAAGATTCAGAAATAGAAAATCTGACTGAATGGTTACTATTAAATATAGAAGTTTATAGCTACCAAATTGGATAGAAAATAATAAGTAGTCCAAATGTGAATTTTCCACAACATACTTGTCAAGCAACCAATAACATCTGCGAACAAAATTGGGGTTATCCTGGCCATGTGCGTAGTAAACATGGATCCTTTCTTCATCACCAACCTGCATGATGAAGTGAGAACATGAAGGGACTCTGAAAACTGTGAATGTAGAGATTGTTCATTGATTTGTTTAATAAAAAAGGGGGGAGTATTCTTTCATAGTACTTGTCTGCTAGAGATAATGAACCACATATTTTAAAATTATGCGAGAAAATGTAACATTCTGAATTCCATGAATGGGTAATCGAAAAGTTTTGAACAAGGGATGTGGTTGGTTGGAACTTTCAAGTATCCATGCTCCATAAAAGAAAACAAAAATGTACTCCTGCATCTTATAAGATTAGTAATCCTGAAAAGAAGGCCCACAAGTATAGAATTAGGAAGATCAAAATTCATTCAACGACCAATTTACAGATTTCAGGAGGCAGATGTTACTAAACCAAAACAAGCTCCATCAGATTAAGTAACTGACTTTTAAGTGTTCATGAGCTTCTTTGACAGTCTTCCCATCCTTCTTCTTCTTCCAGTTGTGACCATCTTTCCGGAAGTTCCTCAGCATTTTACGGTCAAACAAAACAATTGTGCCACCTGTGTTTGGGAGACAAAGAAGAGAATCATTCTGTATCTATTTGCTGCCATCATAACATATAAAATATTAGGTTATGATAAAATCTTAGATTAATACTTTCCAATAGAAGAGAGGAGAAAAGAGAAGAGGGGGAGGGGGGAGGGGGGAGGGGGGAACCTAGAGTACATCTTTTTTTTTTTCTGGATGAATACCTAGAGTACATCTTGTTTCACCTGAAAGTAGAAATGAACTCAGACAACAAGATCATTCTCATCACTAAAAATGTGTGGATATATGATATATCAGAGGATGCCTAACATGTAAAAGACATGGAGCTTACAATGCCTTTCATGAGAGAATCCATTTAAACCTAAGCATGCAAATCTCGCATCATGAGCATTGATCTGTTATATTTCCTAGTTCACACAGACTGCAGAAGAAGATTGATAATGGAGATTTGATTCTAATATACACACTTGAAATGCCAAACGATAGAAAAATATGCACATGAAGCAATAAAAGCATGGCAGGTAGGGGGTAATCTAAGTTACAGGACTGTTTTAATGTGATTGAAGTCTGGCAGGATAACAAGTACACAATATATTTTTTTTAGATGATTAAATAATTCATTACCAAAAGAAGAAAAGAAAATACAAGAGCACAAGGGACAGAGCCCAGACAAAGAGAAGAGGCCTCAACTAACAAGCAACCTAAGAGGCAATGAGCCTAGCAATTACCTTAGAGCAACAATTAAAGCAAACTAGATACACAAGCAAAAGAGGCCCAAAGCCAAACTAAGAAGAAAACTAAGCGACATCAAGCCAAGCAACTATTTAAGGGCAACAATAATAGCAAGCTGGTTACGCAGCACAAGAGGCCCAAAGCCATATAAGCAAACTAGAAAATAACCAAGGAAGAGGACCAAAGGGCCCCCAGCTAAACCAACGCTGTCTCCCATTCGATCAGAGATAAGTGAAGCCTTTCTAGAAACAAAGCACATGGACCAATGCAGCAGCATCACATTTGCAAGGGAAGGTAGCAGCACAAGAATGAGATAAAGAACAAAGAACAAATTAGACTCCAAAATAATTGGAGAGTTCAAAATCAATAGCCCTCATGGCTTTCCCCCAAAGCCAGAGAAGCCATCAATGGCTAAATCCTCAGCAAATTGAAGCGAAGCCCAGAAACAGGAAGGGAAGAGAAGGAGAAACAAAAGGAGAAAAGGGCTGGAAGCAACATAAGAGAGACGAACATATCAGGGTTGGAAAAAGTTCGGAGAGTTCAACAATGATGACCCTCATGGTTTCCCCCAAAGCTAGAGAGACCATCAAAGGCTGGAATCCTCGACTAATAGAACAAACCCTTGAAACAGAAAGATGAGAGGGCAAGAGAAGGAGAAACAGAGGGAAGAAACATCTAGATCTGAGAATGAACTCGATTTGGAGAAAACAGCAATAATGGCCCTCACGGCTTCCCCCGACGCTAAAGAAGCCATTAAGGACAAGAACCCTCGACAAAGAAGCTGAAACCAGAAGCAGAAAAGGGGAGAGGGAGAGAGGAGAGAAGAGAAAGGAGATGAGACCATATTTGGGAATGAAACAGAACCGGTGAGATCAGTCACAGTGGCCCTCAAGGCTTTCCCCCGAAACTAGAGAGACCACTGAAAACACAAATCCTTAACGACCATAGACGGAACCCAGAAATGGCCAATCTCATTTTTATTCTTTGCTTCAATCTTTTTTTTTTTTTTTTTTCTTTGGACAAAGAGGAGAGGGTAGAGAGGAGATGAGGAGCAGGGAGAAGATGGAAGCAAGAGTAGAGAAATAGGGAGGAGATGAGATCGAGAGGAGGAGAAGCAAAGAGAAAGGAAGGAGAATCAGGGTAGAGAGGAGATGAGAAGCAGGGAGAAGATGGAAGCAAGAGCATAGAATCAGGGAGGAGATGAGATCGAGAGGAGGAGAAACGAGAGAGAGAGATCCAGAATCACTCAACGCTACCACAACAAAGAGGAGGAGGAGAGATGCAGAGACGGAGGACCACCAACGTAAGCCTTAGCAGCCGCTACAGATCCTTAAGGCAAGACGCATATGCAAATCATGGAAGGTCTTGGCTCTCCTCTTCAGATAGCTGAACTCCTTCGACTCCCTTCAAAGAGATACCTCCGCCTCTGGAAGACTCTCCAAAAGTGACCTGAGTCTTCAAAGGAGAAACCTCCGCCTCCGCCTCTGCCTCCCAAAGGAAGTGGATCGTCAAAGGAGTAAAGAGAAACCTCCGCCTCCGCCTCTCCAAAAGAGAAACCTTAAGATACAGATAAGCTCCTCACAATCCACCACTAGGAGACTTCGAGAGGAAGAAGATGCAGAAAGGATGCACCACTGCATCTGATAGGCAAGTCAATTAGGTCACCGGAGTCGATTAGGTCACCGCTGCAACTTTTGGATGTTCAACCTGTGAGGTTGTCTCGTAGAGAAAACCTCTGCAAAATTTGGCGTCAAACCCTAAAATCTTGATTTTGATCAGGACGAAAAGACTAAAAACCGGCCTCAGAACCAGACTTTCATTCTATCGAAACTTATACAACTTGTGCACAAAATATTACATAGAAACTAACCAAGTACAAACAATATGATATGCAAAATAAATAAAAGATTGAATAATAACTTGCAATTAAAAAGAAAAAATGTCTATCAAGCAATAAATGCAAGACAACTAGGGAGTAACTTAAGTTTTAGCACTGGTTTTGATTCCTGAGGTCTAGTAGGAAAACAAGGGCACAAAAAAATTGTAGTAAAAGATAGAACTCAAACTTAAAAGAAGCCTGGTTGTCATACTAGAAATTTGGAAGTAAACAAGGCTAAAGAAGACAATAACAATGTATGATACCACCCAAAAAAAGAAACAGTTGCGGTAAAAATTCCAGTTTAAGTACCCAAAAGAAACTAGTATCTGGTATCTCACAGTAAAAGATACTCACAGAGTTGAACTACAAATTCTGGTAGTGCATCTTCAAATTTCAGGTAACTTGGAGAACCATTGTTTTAACATTTCCACAAGACCTCCTGAAAGCAAGTTACAGGCCTAGTCTTTAAGTTGACTCAAGTTAGGTCTGGTTGTGGACTTCTGCTTAGGCTTGGATTAGTCACGAATTTGGAAAGGGGTATGGAGCCTGTTTGTAGACCTGGAAACCTTTAGGTGAATGTCAGTCTGTGGGCTTCACAAAAACCCAAAAATCTTTAACAAAGGCATACACCAAGCAGCTAGAATTAAGTTCTGGGATTCAGGCAATCAGGCGATGGGTTCCCTTTCCATTTTGCAAGAATTCTGAAAGACTTATCCTATAAAGACTGGTTGATCATCAAGCATATTCCCATCAACCAGCAGTCCAGCATATACATATCTCGCAGTTGAACAGCATGCTGAGCTTCAGCAATGGGTGTTATTACAAATTTTAATTTTGTATGACCAGTGCTCATATAAGTGAGCAGATGAAAAGTAAGCTTAGCTAGTGATGCTCCTTAGCCGAATGATCTTCCAGAACCTCCTATGGACCCTGCCGCAGCCCCCTTCCTTTATTTCCCCTCAGCCAACCTCCCCCCCCCCACCCCACTGCATTGTGCCCCTGGTCTTCCCTGTTTTCTGCTCCTGAATGCACCCCTTTCTGGGTCACAACCTCTGCTTCATTCCCCCCCCCCTCCCAAGAAAAATAAAATTGACGATGGCCTCACTATTTGCACCCACTGCCTCAAACCTGGCATATTGACACGGCACTACATCCTTGTTGGCCAATTTCTGTGGTCTCACCCTCCCTTCAATGTACTCAAATCTTCACTCTATAAACAATGGAAAGTCCCCAGCAACCCAAAAACTTTCCTCTTCAAATTTCCTACCATTTCGACCATGGATCAACCTCTCCCTGGTTGGTAGGTAAAAAACCAATTTTCCTTCACAGATGGGAGCGGTCCTCCTAAATCCACAAGGTCGACTACAGCTCTCTTGCCTTGTGGATCTCTCTGCCAACCCTCCCTCTAGAATTCTGAAATGCCAATTGCCTCATCTGAATTTGCTCCACGATAGGTCTCCCCTCTTGGCCTGATGCTTGCACCCAGAAAATGGACTGCTTGTCCTTCGCGAGAATTTGTGTTGAGCTTCTTGACTCGAGACCGCCTCCCCCATGATTTCTATTGAAGATGATGATGGGCTTTCATTCGAGCTGACGGAGAAATATGATTGGATCACTCTCACTAGACCTCATGTAAAATCTTCAGGTATCACTCTGTCAATTGCAAAACTACCATTGTTATGCCTCCACCATCACCATCATCAATGCGGCTATTGCTTCTTCCGCTATTGCCGCAAATCCCGCAAAACTAGCTCCACTTGAAGCTTCGTCTTCATCTCTGCTTGCTCTAAGATGCAGGTACCATGTGCCACCTCCTCACCCTCATGGCTCTCATGCTCCCACTTCTGACCATATAAGATCTCGCTACCGTCACCACCGCCATTAAGTTCAACCAACATATGGGTCACTACCGAGTCAACATAACCCCCTATTTTCCTTTGCCCACGGAAAAGCAAACCCTTGTCTCAACTGCTAATGCTGCACCTGTACCTGATGACTTTGCAAACACCTTGTCCTTGCACCTGTAGGTCCTGTACCTATTCTCTCCTGCTCTCCAACGGTGCCAAATACCACTAGTGACCAGATCCTCCTCCTAAGACTACTGGTTTCACCTCCTCATGCACAAACTCTTCACTTCCCGTTGCCAACCCAGTCGTTTCTTCAATTTTGGGCCTAGATCTCCTGCCTACAGCATCCGCACAACCTACCCCGGTTCTGAACCCCAACCCTCCTCCCTTTTCCTAGGTCAAGTTCCTCAATTGACACAAACTTATTTGAAACCCCCTCCCCTTTTATGGATCATCTGAGTGAGACTCAAGTTCTTGGATCCCCCGCCCCTGTGGAGGGATACCCGATTTTCTCCACCTCCCCTAATGCTTATGTGCTCGTATAGTCGTACCTACACTCGTCAAAGGTATGACCCAGTGTTCAGAACTGTAGTTCCTCACTGTGCACCCTCCATGTTTAATGCAACTTTGACTTAAAATGTTAGGGGTCTCAACTCCCTAGCTACATAGGATGATGTCAAGCTATCCTAACCTCATCTAAAGTCTCCCTCTACACGCTCCTTTGATTGCCCATCAGATTGCTTCTCTAATGGCAACCTCGAGGTCCCTACTCTCCAATTATGACCACCCATCCAATGGTCACACTTGGATTCTCTAGGAACCTGCCAAAATTACGCACCTTGCCGGGTTCTCTGAGTTAGCTGAGGTGCGAACCGGCAAAATTTGCCGAAATTACGCACCTTGCCAACATCTTCATCTTCGGTAGGAACATTGCTGACAATATCCTCCTTTGGGCTGAGATTGTTTGGGGTTCAACCACACTTTGCACTCCTCTACTGCCCTATTGAAAATTGATATCCACAAAGCTTTTGACTCCCTCAATTTGGACTTCATGCTTGATACTCTGTCCTCGATGGAATTCCCTCTCCTTTGTCCATTGGGTTGAAGTCTACACCTCCAACCCTTACTTCTCTATCATCACTCATGGCTCCCAAGTGGACTTCTTTCCCTTTTATTTTGGTATTCCCCCTTCCTCTTCCCCCTAGGCCTTAAAGCTACATCCAAAATTACCTAGCCCAAAACCAACCAACACCTCATCTCTACTATCCATATGCGTAAAGCTCCAAACCTAACTCACCTTGCCTTTGTTGATGATTGATAAGAACGTTCAATTCACTATGGAATTCAACAACAAAACAGAGGAAATTCACAAGATAGAGCTGGTTTTAATTGTGTGAATCACCCCCAACACCTCACAGTGCCCTCAGCCAGAGGCTGCCCCAAACTCTCTTACATAACCATCGATACCCTCTCCTCTCAATTCCGCCTGTTTATTACCCCTCAACTAACCCTAGCACTCCCTCTCTCCGCCACATGGCATGATCCTGGGGTCCTATCAATGATCTTATGATTTTCTTCAAAGCTTTCCACTCTTCTATCTCCATCCTCTCTTTCCACTCCCTCATGAAGCCTCTCCGATCTCCAAGTTAACATGAAGAATCTCTCTTATTCTTGGGCAACGTCTCTAACACAACCAAAGCCTCCCTGCTGCACCTTACGGCTTCTTGCTTAATTCCTTCATGTCCTACCATGGATTACCCCTCTTCCCTTGCATGCTCACTAACCACCATTGTTCCCTAATGCTACACCAAATCCAAGAAAAGCTCTAACTCTAGAAAGGCAGCTTCTCTCCTTTGCTGGTAGGGTTGTCTTGATCAAATTAATCCTCCAATCTTCCTACGTCTACTGGTAGGGTTGTCCTGATCAAGAATCTTCTGCTTCCTTCACCCCATTAGTTGGTCCTTTGTCTACCTCCCAAAACTAAAGGTAGCCTTGATTTTTGCCAAATCTGTGATTACAATAATGACAGCTTATTGAAGCTTGAAATTTTTCTCAAAATCCAACGGTCATAAATAGAGAGCTTGAAAATTTTCTCAAAATCCAAGACCATCTCGAATGGGTCCAAATGAAAGCAAGGGATTTTCACAAAGAGAGCCGGAAAAAGGGCAAGTGAAGAAAAGGTTTTCAAGGTCATCTGAACCATTTAAACAAAGGATGCAGCTAGGGTTGGCCGGCATTTGGTGGCTAATAAGGAAAAACTAGGTCGAGAGGCCAACATTGAGGGCTCTATAAAGGGTGAGGGAGTGGTGAAGAATGTGACCTTTAAACCAAACTAAGGGGGCCCAAAGGACAAGGGGAAAGGGGAACAAGCCAGGTTCCATGACGAAGAAGTGGAGAAGGTGTTAGAGGTAGAGGGGAGCCAAATGGTGAGATCATGGGGGATATCTAAGAGGAGAGGGAGGGAGGACCATACCTATATAAAACAAGGGTTGGGGAAAGGGGGGGCCAAGAACCATCGGTGATGAACATAGAGAGGGCGCAATTTGAAGGATGCAAGGTTCTTGAGCAATACAGGGGCCCAAGAGGGTGAAAGGACACCCATCGAATGTCACAGGTCAAGCTAGAAAGAGATGGAAGAGCCAATGGAGATGGCACAAAGGGCAAGTGGTCTCAGGAGGAGGAGTTTCCTGCAGACCCACAAGAGGTTCGGGGGAATATGAACAATCCAGATCGAGTCAAATTTGAGGAGGTAAGAGTATACCCAATTAACCAAAATGAACTCATGCTTAAAGGCAATCTTCCAAATGAATTTTAGAAGGCAAGCCACATTGACATCTTAAATGCAGTGGATCCCCAAACCACCCTCAAATTTAAGGTGACAGTTAGCCAGCCAACTAATGGGGTGAAGGAAGCGAGGGGACTCTTGGCCCTTCTAGAAGAAAGCACAGGAGAAGGATTCTATATAATGGATGGTGGCTTTGGGAATGGAGAAGATGTCACACCAATAAAAATAAGAACATTGAAGAATCAAACAAATGAGCACCACTCTACCACCAAAGGAGAGCTCACCTTTCCAAAGTTGAAGTTTTCTACAGATGTAGTCAAACATCAGGGTGCAATGGTGGTTGATGACCCTACCAAGACTAAGAGGGAGACCAAGATAGACCACAGGGAAGGAACCAAGCCTAAAGCTAGTGAGCTACTGGACGGTGGTGCAAACCAAATCAGAGACACCCAAAAGGAGGGAAGATTTGTTGAGGTTTATCTGAAGACTAGAGAGGGACTCAAAAAGGGAGAGGGTCAAGAGAATAGAGGAAACGGAGGAATTTGGTTGGCTTTGGAGAAGGTCATAAGGTCATCAATGATGGCAAGATGGGAAAGCTTAAGGGACTTGCACCTAGAGATGGGGGAGGTGAGGAGTTTATTGGTTTTTCATTAGGAATATGAGAGGACCTAAAAAGCTAGAGAGAACAAAGTGGGGGGAAAGGGGGCAACCTTGGCGGAGGCCAACACGAGAAGGGAAGTAACTAGTTGATGTGAACACGAAATTACCCCTTGGCCGAAACCCTAAGTGAGGCCCACAATATGCTCCTAAGATGCCTCCCTTGGCTGACCAAACCCTCTAGGAGGGGTATTTTGGGCATTTTCAACCCTATTTAGTTGCTAGAATTTAATTCCAGTTTGATTCTAGAGTCCAATTTGGTTAAGAAGTCTTGCTTTGAGTAAGTAGTTGAGCCCTCAACTCTTTTAAACTCTAGCACATGTGTCAATTAGAATTTTAACTAAATAGAATTTAGCATATGCTTATTCGAGTTATAAGTTATTTTGTTGGTTGAGTTCTACTAGGAGTTCAACTCTATTAGAGTTTCTGTTCATGTAAGTTTCTATTTTTTGTTACCCTAGTAAGGGTATTTATGTAACCCAAGTAAGGGTATTTATGTAATAGTGTTATTTCCACTTTATTATAAATAGAGGGCTTGAGATCACACCAATCAAGCGAGCCATTCTACCAACATCATATTTCTCAACATGGCATTGGATCCTAAGTTCGATTAGGGAAGAGAAGAAAAAGAAAATCTTGCTGAGGAAGACCTACCTCCATTGCCGAGACATCTCGCCCAAACTTGCAACTGTTCCAGAAGCCATCAAAGAAACATTCGCCCAACCCTGCTTTCGCCATCAACCCAAACTGTCCCACACCTATCGCAAAAACATTTGCCCAACCCTGCTTCCGCTCTTGACCAAAGAAAGAAAGAAAGAAAGAAAGAAACCTGCTTCCACCTCTTCTCGCTTTCACCTCCAACCTTGCTTCCGCCATCGACCAAAGAAAAAAAAGACCAGGGCCATCGACTTTGTTTCCGCCATCAACCCTGCTTCTAGCTTCTTCTCTCTTTCACCTGTTGAGACTGCATCGCTCCATTGCCTGTCGAGGCTGCATCGCTCCATCGCCACTTTACCTAAACCCAAGGACGATGCATCCTTTAATAACCCATTAGCCCATCGGATGGACCAGACCAGCCTATCTTTAACCGAACCATATTTTGGTTTTTTCCCTCCAAACCTACAATTCTATTAGCCCAAAACCATAAATAAAAAATATTGATGTTTCAAGGGCTTTGTTTGTAAATGTGCATATTTTCAGAGATCTAATTGAAAATTTGCATTTTTTAAAGACCTATTTGTGAATTTATATAGTTTCAAGGGGTTTAAATTTGCAAATTTTTAGGGACCTATTTGCAAATTCACATTTTTTGGGGGCTTATTTGTAATTTCCCATAGTTTTAGGGCCTCTTGGAAATATTTAAAAAAAATGGTGTTCCTTATATGCACACATTTTGAATCCTTTCATTCCTTATATTTGTTTGGGTGGTTTGGCTATTACATTCTGCGACGTTTCTTTTATTTTGAAAGGGTGAAGACTGAAGAACTGTAGGCAATTTTTTCAACATTACAACTACTGATGGTACTCCTGCTCCCATTAGCTCCTAATATTACCCCACTATTCGTCCTCTTTCAGTATGATTTGATGGAACTAATTATTTGATTTGGTCTCGATCCGCTTAACTGAATATTGTTGGAAGAGGACTCGTTGGATACATTACGGGCGCCACTATCAAACCTACTACCACAGGTGTTTCACAAGATAAATGGATCTCGAATGACCCTCTTATTATGTCATTTCTTTTGAATTCCATGAATCCAAATATTGCCCGTGGATACCTATTACTTGATACTACAGCCCAAATCTAGAAGCTACTATTGAAACATATAGACAGTTGAGGAATGATGCACATGTTTATGAGCTACGAAAGAAGCTTCATGAGACTACCCAAAGGAACTGACTATGGCCCAATATTATGTTAAGTTGCAATCTCTTTGGCAGGAGTTTGTCATTATGGGGATTATCACCCCACTAATCCAGATGATGTGGCTACTTATAGAAAGCACGCTTGATATGATTCGAGTATATGACTTCTTGGCAGATTTGAATATGAAGTACGGTCAGATCAAAGTGTAAGTATTAAGTTGTTCTCCCTTTCCTACACTTGTACAGTCTTGTGCCCTTGTTCAATGTGAGGAAAGCCGTCGATTAACCATATTTCATGCTCTTATTGTCAGCCTTACAGTCTATTAGCACTAAATCTAATTCGGCCAAGGAGATTGTCAAATGTGAGCACTGTCACAAACCATTTCATACAAAGGCTAATTATTGGAAGCTCCATAAGAAACCTGCTGATTTTGAGCAAAAAAGAGCACAAAGAAGAGGAAAACTAAATGTTAATCTTTCTGAGACGGTTTCCACAACACCCTCTACAGACATTGGTTTTTCACTGAAGGAATTAGCTACTCTGCGACGTATTTTGCAAACTGTCGGTACAGCCTCTACTACTGCTTCCTCCACTACCCATACCAACTCCTACCTTACTACTTCAGGTAAAACTTTTATAGGCTTCCATGTTTCTTTAGTTTCTACTCCTTGGATCATTGATAGAGGAGACACGGACCATATGACAGGTTCATCCTCTCTTTTTTTACATTATGCCCCAACTTTTGGAAAAAATAAAGTTCGAATTGCTGATAGCTCCTATTTTTCGATTGCTGGAAAAGGAACTATTCAGCATTCTCCATCACTTTCTTTGTCTAAAGTTTTACACGTTCCTTCTTTCTCTACTAACTTGCTCTCTATCAGTAGTCTTACACACACTTGAATTGTAAAGTGGTTTTTTCCCAACTTACTGTGTTTCCAAGATCTGGTCACAGGGAAGGCGATTAGACGTGGTAAACTAAACAATGGACTTTATCTGTTGGAGCCAATTGGAGGATCTACTTCTGCCCTGATGACATCTTCTAATCAGGTCCATTCGGTACTATCATACCTTCATCAGTGGCATCGTAGGCTAGGTCACCCCCCTCTAGGAACTCTTAAGAAAATATTTCCTGATTTAGTTTTTTCTTGTAAAAAAGATGAATTTTTTTGTGAAGCCTACATTATTGCAAAGCAAACTCGTTCTACTTATTTACCGTCTCTTCATAATTGAAAATCTATTCCTTTTGTGCTAATTCCTATTTAAGTGTGGGGCCCCTGCCAATGTGTGTCTATTACTAGCCATAAGAACTTTGTTCCTTTTATTTATTATCACTCTCGTTCTACATGGGTTTATCTTTTAAAACAAAAAAATGAGATTTTTCGATATTTTTGTGATTTTCATAATATGATTAAAACTCAATCAATGCCACTGTGAAGATCCTTCGCAGAGAATGGCACAAAGTATATTGATGGTGAATTTCAAAAATATCTCTCTGACTCTGGCATAATACACTGACCAATTGTGTTGATACGGCTGCCCAAAATGGGGTTGCTGAAAAGAAGAATCAGCATCTTTTAAAGATAGCACGTTCAAATATGATTGTTATGAATGTCCCTGACCAATATTGGAGTGATACTATACTCACTGCTTCTTACCTTATAAATACGATGCCTAGTAGGATACTTGGTTTTAAAAGTCCTAATAAGATTTTCCAGGGAGCCTCCTTTTTTTTTTATTCCCCCAAAGATTTTTGGATGTGTGTTATGCCAGAATCACAGCCCACCAGAGTAAGCTAGCTCCCCGCAGCCTACACTACGTTTTCTAAGGAATTCTACTACTCAAAAAGGGTACAAATGTTATCATCCTCCTAAGAAAACCATTGTCTCCATGGATGTAAGTTTTAATGAGTCTTGCCTTTACTATACACCTCTCGGGGAGGGGAGTCATAGAGGAGAGGTGCTCTTTCCAACTTTAGACCTTTCTATCACACCACCACAACACAACTTAGGACTTCAAAAAGTGTTTTCTAACTAGGGGAGACTTCGACCAGAATACCTAAGGACTCTAATTTCCCCCTCCGTTTTCTGAACCATATGAAGAACCTGGTTAGGGGGAGACCACTCCTATAAGGCACACTATTAAGGTCTTTCAAAACAAGATTGACCAGAATAAGGAGGAGTAGACTTATCAGAGGAAGAATTACAACCGGCCAAAGCAGGTGGAGAAAGGTGACACGTTACCACTTCAGTCTCCTGCTCCAGAATCAGATTCTATTGTTCCCCTTGAGGTATCTTCTTTTGATCTTCCTATTGATGTTAAAAAAGGAGTCAGATCTTGTACTCAGCATCCCATGGCTAAATATGTTTCTTATGACTCTTTGTTTGACTCTTACCGTGCTTTTATATCCTCTCTATCATCTATATCTGTTCCTAAAAGTTAGCAGGAAGCCTATGCTAATAAGAGATGGAAGGCAGCTATAGTAGAGGAAATACAAGCAATGGAGACAAATGATACTTGGGAGCTAGTTACACTTCCTCCAGGAAAGAAAAAAAAAACCCGTGGGCTGCAAATGGGTGTTTGTGGTTAAACAAAATATGGATAGATCAGGCAACAGGTTGAAGGCTAGACTAGTTACAACGGGGTTTACCCAAACCTATAGGATTGATTATCAAGAGACTTTTTCCCCTGTTGCAAAACTGAACACTGTCAAAGTTCTGTTATTTGTAGCTGTGAACAAAGACTGGAACTTGTACCAACTAGACATAAAGAAATGCCTTCTTACAAGGGGAGTTAGAGGAAGAAGTCTATATGGAAATCCCACATGGTTTCTCCGATGACAATACTGCAAGAAAGTTTATTGGTTAAAGAGGTCAATTTATGGGTTAAAATAGTCTCATAAATGCTGGTTTGGACGCCTCTTGAAGGCAATAACTTCTATTGGGTACAAGCAAAGCAATGTTAATCATACACTATTTGTCAAGAAGTCATGTACTAACATCACACTTCTCATTGTTTATGTGGACGATATTGTAGTCACAGAGAATGATGGTGAAAAAATTCAAAGGTTGGAGGACTTTCTTCGTAGAGAGTTTGAGATTAAAGATCTAGGGAAGTTACAGTACTTTTTAGGGATTGAGGTGGCTCGATCAAAGAAGGGTATATTTCTATCCCAAAGAAAGTATGTCCTAGATTTATTATCAAAAGTGGGAATGTTGAGGTGTAAAGCAGTTAATACCCCTATTAAAGCTAGAGCTAAATTTAAGAAAAAGAGGGAGAACCAACCGGAGAAAAGAAGATACCAAAGGCTGATAAGGAAGCTTATTTACTTGTCCCACACCAGGCCAACATCGTTTATGCCGTGGGGATAGTGAGTCAGTTCATGCATTATCCATATTTAGCCCATATAAGGTTGTCACCAGAATATTGCAATATTTGAAGGGAACTCCTGGAAAAGAAATACTTTTGTCACCCACTAATAATCTAAGAGTAGAAGCATACATTGATGCAGACTAGGCTGGATCTCCTGACAGGAAGTCAATTTTAGGTTACTGTACCTTTGTTGGAGGTAATCTAGTTACTTGGAGAAGTAAGAAACAGATGTGGTAGCTTTATCCAGTACCAAAGCTAAATATAGAGCTATGGTTCGTGGAATTTGTGAGTTGCTATAGTTGAAAGGCTTGCTAGAAGATATTGGAGTCTAAGTTCCAAACCCAAAGATGTTATATTGTGACAACAAGGCTGCTATTAGTATTGTTAATAATCCTGGGCAACATGATCGAACTAAGCACGTTGAAGTTGACAGGTTTTTTGTCAAAAGAAAGCTGGAACAAAGGTTTATCTGCATGCTTTTTGTGAGGTCTGGAGACTAAGTGACAGATATTTTTCACTAAGGGTTTGAAGGAAGGAGATTTCCCTCCTATTGTAGGCAAGTTGGGCATGACTAATATCTATGCCTCAACTTGAGGGGGAATGTTGGTTGAGTTCTCTTGGGAGTTCAACTCTATCAGAGTTTCTATTCATGCAAATTTCTATTTCTTGTTACCCAAGTAAGGATATTTATTTAATAGTGTTATTTCCACTTTATTATAAATAGAGGGCTTGAGATCACACTAATCAAGCAAGCTATTCTACCAACATCGTGTTTCTCAACATATTTAAACTTTTATTTCAGCATGTGTCCATTAGGGACCCTTAGATCTTTTAATTTTCAGTTCACTGGTTGTGATTGTGGTGGTGGGATCCTAATCTGTAAAGGAATCCCACGTAGTATTGAGTTCTTTTTAGTAGGCTATAAATTAAATCATGCTCTTTCTTTGTAAGTTAAGTCTGATTATGTGAAAAAGAAAATTGAGTTTGGAGGACCATGGTTCCTGTTTGAGAAGGCCACGGCGGATTTTGAGACAAGCTTTCTTCTTCAATGATCAGCAACCCAGTTTAGCACTCTTCTTGCACAACTCCAGCAATTTCTTTCAATTCCAGGAGCCAATGATGGTAAACAGCAGACTTAAACAAAAGTATAGCAGCCCCACCCCCTGTCCTCACCTCCCAATGCAATAGCAAGCTCTAAGAAACTCCTCCTCCACCACCACCTCCTTCCCATTCCCCTGCTGTTACAACAGTCTCCTACCCCTCCCCCCCCTCCCCTAGACCCCAGCAAGCTCTTCCCTTCCCCTCCCCTGTTCTGCGAACCACCCTTAACCCCTCCCAATTGCTGCCACATCACAGCAGCAGCATTCTCACGTCCCTACAATCCCCTTAAACCCTCCCCTACGACACTGTCCGACCCCTTCCCTACCTCTCCCCTGTCCTGTTGCCCGCTTTTTTCCTCTCTTTTCTTTATCGCACCCTCCCCTCCCCTGTTTTGACTTGTGATCAAAAAAAAAAAAAAAAGAGAAAGATTGCCCAAGATCTTCAAACCCTTATCCCGACCCAGCCAAAAAAAATTGAATTTTTTTCCCTCTAAAGATTCCACTTATTAAGGATTGCTTATCTATCTCAACCCAACCCACATAGATTTTGTTAAACCCTATCAACCTATAGGTTCGCTTAAAAATGTGGATTATCTGCTGGAATGTTCTGGGTGAATGCTTAATTTTAGGGAAATTTTTCTAGAAACCCTAACCCTAAAATCAGGTTGACATCACCTATTGTCAAGCCTAACTACATTCTTTGTTGGAATGGCCCTGAAGATGTAATATCCCATCTCTTTTCGTAGTTCTTCTCCACGCTTTATATGGAGGAAAACCATATCCTCTATTTGGCTTTTGGGTTTTCTATGGATTTTGGTAATGGCTTTTGAGATCTTTTTTGGCACATCTACTTCTGATTTGGTTGGCAAGTTGGTGTTTGGTGCTACAATCTCTCACTTATGGTGGAAACAGAACCTTAGGGGATAGACATCAACTCCAAATCTCTGGACTCGATTTAAGAATTGATCTGCTTCGATGTTCCTACTAGGTTTCCATTTTTTCTCCACACAGTCCACCCCAGTTTTGGATACCCCAAGGAACAGGCTGATTTTTGTTCCTGGGCAGGTTCTTCCTTATTATTGCCTAGTTGCTTGTACCCCACTTTTCCCCCCTCTCCTTGCACATTCTAGCCCTTTCTTCCAACCCCCCACCTGCCCTCCCCCCCCAAAAAAAAAATGGGGTTATGGTAATGATATTGATGCAGCACAACCAGAAGTTATTGATCACGCTACAGTAACATGAACACCTACGAGATAATTCTTTATATTTTTTGGGCTCCAAGTCCAGCTTGCCAGGAGATAAAATAGGAACTGTTTTTGTGGGAGTTGTAGAGATAATTTAGGATTTTGCTATTTATTTATTGGGATAATTATGTAATCAGATTTTTAATTCAGGTAGGATATCTAGGATCAAATTTAGTTAGTTTTAAATTCCTTAAAAGTCCTCATAGGATCAGTTTTTTGTTAATTTTAAATTACCAAAAGTACTACTATAGTTGTTTTCGTATCAAAGTATGTCTCTTTTATTATTCAAACACTTGTAATCCCTCATTGAGGATGGAATAGAAAAAATGAAGTAAAGCTTGACCTTTGTATGTTTACAGGCCGCCCCCTGTCCTCCTCTTCTTCTTCCCCTTCTTCACGACTGATTCTTCTCAAGTTCCCCTTTTTCCCCTACCTTCTTTAGCCTTCTTTCTTTCTATTTTGTCCCCCATTAATTGGTATTAGAGCCCAGACCTTGTTGAATCTCTTCGCTCTCTCACAGACTCTTCAACCTTCTTGTTTCTTTCCCTCCTTTTCTACTCCTCCCTGAAATCTTTCTATCTCTTATATCCCTTCCTCCTCCTTTTTCATTCCCCTAAATTCTTTTCTTAGTAATCATGACCGAACAATGCTGCATCAACCCATTAAATCCTTTTTTTGTGGTGTCCATCAAGTGAGGCAGGTTTTCTTTTTTTTTTAAACTTGAAGACGAGTTTTTCTTTTTAAGAGAGGAAGAATTTGATGCAGCACAACCAGAAGATATTGTTCACACTACAGTAATGTGAATAGCAACCTAGGAAATAATTCTTCATATTTTTTGGGGCCCCAAGTCCAGCTCACAAGGAGATAAATAGGAACTGTTTTCTTGGGAGTTCTAGAGATAATTTAAGATTTTGTTATTTATTTATTGGGATAACTATGTAATCAGGTTTTCAATTCAGTTAGGATATCTAGGATCGATTTTAGTTAGTTTAAATTCCTAAGAGTCCTAGCAGGATCAGTTTTTTGTTAGTTTTAAATTACTAAGTGTCTTACTATAGTTGTTTTTGTATCAAAGAATGTCCCTTTTATTACTTAAAACACTAGCAATCAGCTTACTGAGGATGGAATAGAAATGCAACCCCTCCCGCCTTTCCTCTCTCTCTCTCTCTCTCACTCCTTCTCTTTTTCTTCTTCTTCTTCTTATTATTATTATGAGTGTTCACCCTCTTCCCCTTCTTCAAGACTGATTCTTCTCAGGTTTCCCCTTTTTCCCCTATCTTCTTTAACCTTCTTTCTTCTTCTATTCTGTCGCCCATTATATACTCTCCATTCATCCAAAAAGGAAAAAGAAAAGAAAAAGACATGCCTGAAAATGACAGCAGAACAACCTCCAACACCGAAAATTGGGCCAAGTCATTTCCTAAGTGGAAGAACCCACACTTGAGTAATCTCCACGAACTTCTTTAGAGGGTGGAGGGTTTGGCTTTTCTTGAATGGATCCTTAGGTAAGTTCAAGTTGTTAACATTTGAAGCTTCTAATGAGTCATCATCATGTTACCTTCATCAAATGGAACAGTTAGAGCAGAAGCTTGTTAATGTAACTTTCATCTTTACAGAAATATTATTCCGAACTACACCTTGAATATGCTAGGTAGGTAAATAGGCAAAACAATCAGCATCTTAAATTTGCTTTACATGAAATTGGAATGAAATTAAGTGGTTTCCTGTGCCTTATCCTATAATCCATGCTCTTTGATCTGTCTTGGGGGAAAAAATAACCCTACATGTAGATTTATATTTTGCTTTGCTGAGTCTAGTATCTCACATTATTGCGAGCAAGTATATAAAGAGGAACAACAGTAATATATTCAACCATACTTGCCAGCTTCAAGCAGGCATACTCTTGGCATACCTCGCCACCAGTAACAAGATCCCAGCAGTTACAAAAGAGCATGCATTATACATGACAAAAAAATAATGCAAGTTGTTTTCTTAAACAATGTAAAAAGAGGAAGGGGTTGAGGAACCAACAGGTTTCCGAATTACAATGTAAACATGCATTTTACATGAAAATAAACTGGATACACCTAGTAGGATGAGAAAATGCAAGTCATTACTTGGAGGTAAGTGCACTGGCTTAACGTGGATGTTGAAATGCCTGTGATTACAGAGTATTGCATGAATTTCATTTGGCCGCAGCCACCGTTTTGTGGCCTCCTTCATTGTAGTTCCAACATCCAAATCTGCTCACAGGATGACAGAAACAAAATAACTAAAGAACTACCATAAACTGATCTAAAGCATAGAATAATATCTTCTGATTAAAGAGAAGACTAGGTTAAAGCATTTTCTTGTGGAAAATAATACATTCATATTAAATTTGATTACTTCATTGGACAGGTAATAGGTCCATTAGAGGTGCCCACGTATACAAAACTTAACTTTGGATTAAGCAATAAGTGGAATTCAGTATTCAAGGTTTCAGGGGGCAAAAAACCACCGGTTACACGCATAGATTGATCACAGAGACTAATTGACACTACCTTCGGAAATTATAAATTCTTAAGGGAATATATCAAGACGAAATTCTGATGAAACAAAAGTCCACAAAGAAATCCAGATTAGATTAACTGTAGTTGAAGCTACTCATGCTTACTTCCATCTCAGCAAAGGAAATCAGATAGCAATTTCCACAACAGTCGATAGACAAAATGAATCAGTCAAACGCATCTAACAACAGAAAAACAAAGGGAATTATAAAAAAGATGGAAGACGGTCCCCCTACCTTCCATTCTACGAAACCCATGAATCTCCCATCCCTCAAGTCTGCCAGGATCACCGCCGTCCATGGCTGCAACAAGTCTTCAGCCTGCCTTAAATAAAAAGAACTATTCCACTTCGAAACACTCTCCTGCTCTGTGTCTAAAAGATGGCGTAATTGCAGAAAGAAAGCTCTTTTTTTTTTTTTTTCCGATCTTTGATACCCAGATGAAAAATCACGGGCTTGTGAAAGTATGGTTCCGGAAACAAATTAACTTTGTGGGTTTTCTGGAACGCGAGTGAAGACGAAGACCATTAAACCGAGAGATTGCCGTGGTCTTTGCTTCTGTGTTCCATATTGTCATTGTCAATGATCAAGCAAGCCACTTGTTCCTTTCAGAAAGAACAATACAAAATTATCGCAATACGGGTCAAATAATAGTGATGGCGATGTCATCTGATTCTGTCTACCTAGAATTTGAAAGGAATATCACCAATCATACGATTGGAAGATCAGAACAAACCGAAGGTTTAAGCCCTTCAATAGTGATAAATTCTCTTTGGTTTTATAAAAACTGCTGGCTTCTTATTCATGCAGCATTTCCTCGTACGGTCGTACCATTATACATTATAAATTATAAATCATAAATCATAAATTAGATAAAAGGGGAATAAAACACCTAAGCTCCGCTTCAAATGAAATCTTTTTTTTTTCGGTAGAAGCTCCAAATGGATTCACAACCAGTAAAGTAGTGGCAAATTAGCTTTTTTAATCCTGAAAAGCCAAGAAACATTGACTTCGAGATTTACGCTGCAAGAGGCTGCCCAAAATAAATAAATAGGGAACTTACGCTGTTAGATTCCCAGGGCTGTTCGAAAAAAGAAAAAAAAAATTCCCCGGGGTATCCCGTAACATCCGAAACTAAAACCAAAAGACAA